>NC_066396.1:77773217-78128217 GCF_013377495.2 Cygnus atratus
TTCTATTTGTCTTCTTGGTTTCTCCTATCCAGCGTAACGTTTGAGAGGTGTATATCTGCATGCCGGATATGCACCTACACCATTTCTGCTCTAAGCAATACCACCTCAGACATCATATCTTAGGGCAGAAGTGGGAATATTTGTTAGACTATTTATTCAGCCTGACTTGGTACAGGATGTTGCCAGCGACCACTATACTAAATTCAGTGTCTGTAATGAAGTGATTTGCTTGGTTGAGATGTTTCTGATGCTGTTACAATGTTTCTTAGGCTAGATTTGGAAAAAAGTCAGCGTTTCATGTTACCATAAGACAGTGTTAGCCAGGCACTCCTCTTTTTCATGGTTTGCTTACCACTCCCAGTTCTGCAATGAGTCCTGTGTCCACATGTTCTCCTTTTGCCAAGCTAAAAAGATACAATTTTGTTTCTTCATTAGTTTTAACCTTTCTGTAGCTGAGATCTCTTTGGAATACCAGCTCATTTATAGAGAGGTTGTAATGAATACAATGCTATTTGTTTCACTGGCAGGTATATCTTCTGGTGCTAGTATTTGGCTGGCCAGAATTTTTACAGGTAACAATATAAAAAAGACTTCAAAATTAGGCTTTTGAGTATGCTGAAAGTGCTTTTCAAACACCTTGGAAGTTAGCCTAACTTAAAAATCAGTAACAACTTTCCTTTAAGGATGAAGTTGAGGTACACAGTGCTTGAAAGTAATTTACCAAAGACTTTTTAAGCTTCATGATATACCAACCTAGGGACATATTTCTATTCAACAGAGAAATATGTGGGTGAAAAAAAATGCTAATTTGAGGTACATTTGTAATAGTGAAATTCAGTATTGATTTTTGTGGACAGTTAAATTTTGTTCGCTATTTAAGTTTGAATATTCTATGCAAGCCTTTCAAATTACTTGCATCTTTCTGAATCTAAGCTGGCTCTTCACATTTTTGTTTCACGTCTTCGCTTCTTTGCTGGACGTTCCTGCCTGGAGTAGCAATCTAGTATGACATTTAGTTTTAGTACACTCAGTTGTAATTTATTTAAATACTGTTACCTTAGCATTTGAAAAGCTGAGTCTTTGGACTTCCAAATCATTATCATTAAAATTTCTGTCCCACCTGAAATTGCTGTCCTTGGTAGGGCACAGACATTCCAAGTATAATTGAGTTCTCTGTTTTTAAATATGTTCCTTGGCTGAGTCATGTTGACAAGTGCTTTTCGTCTTGAAAACTTTCCAGTTGTTAGGCTTAGTCAATTTGATGTGGAATTCAGAAAAAGAACTGGAGCCTAACACTGTCTGCATAAAGGTGCACCTGTGTGGGGGTTAACTTGCCATCATCTGACATCTCCAAATATTATTCTTCGATTGTATGTTCCTACAAAAGTATGTTGTCTCCTCTAACACAGTCTCTATTGTCTGCTAGAACAAAATGTGCCTGCCTTAATATATATGAAGAAACACAGAAGAGAAAACAATTTTTTATTATTTTTTTTTTACTGAGTTGTTTCAACTAAGCGTTTAGATCTACTAGAGAAAACACAAAATGAAAATCCACAGCTGGATTTTTTTTCTTGAGGCAAATCATAACCACGTCAGTAGCATCTTGAGTAGCTTTTGGAATCCACTCTGCCCCGTTAATGGTGTCAAACTGAGGCAGTAACCTCACCTTAATTTTAGGTCTGGCCCTAAATAAGGTACGTTCTGTCTGACAAATGTATCGGCCTAAATTTCTGATGGGTTTAATCAACGTACTAGGTACCTTGGAATAACTGTGAAGAGCAATCTGATTCATCTAGTATAGACTCAGCACTCTCTTCATTAGGGGCCACATCATCCCTTGGTGGCGGAACCAATAAAAAGTGGGGATCTTCCATCTGAATGTTTGAAGTCTGCTGGATTTGGACTGTTTCCTGGAAAAAAAAAAGACGTATTGCAGCATCTTAGGCTGTAGAGAGTCAGGAATCTTGAACCTCTGCTAGGCCACTGTTCTCACCTAGACTACTGAGAAAAAGGGGGCGCTATGTGATGTGATATTGAGCATATAACTAATTTGATTTGACTTCATCAGAGATTTTGAGCTTCTCTAGAAGTTTCTGTTGACAGAGTCGTGGACCTTACCTGATAATTCTAGATTAAATGAGGATTCTCTGCAAGGCCACTTCACACATGTAGCTAATAGTAAGTTCCCAAAGAAATTCCCAAAGTCTGTATATGGAGCTTCTTAATGATTTCAGATGCTTGTGAAGTTGAACATTACTAGAAAATGCGTACCAAATAGCTATTTCAGTTGTTAAGTGGCTCTTGGTGGACTAGTATCATCTAGAGATTAAAAAAATAAATCCAAAAATAATGTAGATTAATGAATCAAATGTATTGAATCATGCTTATATTTGTCATATTTGAACTAAAGACTTCTGAAAAGAACTAAAGACTTCTGAAAGACATGTATGTTCAAGAGGATTAGTAATCTTTGATCTCAAGATGTATAGTCTTGGAAGCCTGATTCTCGTCATATTTGGACCCTGTGGTATAGAAGAAATTAAATAAAATCACCAGAGTGACCCGACATAATCAAGGTCCCTGGTATTTAATAAGCTCTTACAGATGTTACTAAAATATCAATTCTTCAATTGTATTCTCATGGGTCTGCTGGCAGAGAAGAATTCATAAGTCTGAGAGAAGGTATTTTTTATTATTATTTTGCAAAAGCCCATTGTAGAGTATGTAAAATTAATTTTTAGATAGGAAAGAAAACTGTGCAAGACAGGATATTACTGCAATATAATTGACAACTGCAAGTTTTATTATAAATGTTTGAGTAAAACATCTCCCTAGATTTGTCTTTTTTTTTTTTCCTGAGAAAGAGGAAAATCTATACTTAGACTGTTGCATCCTCATTACTTATTTTATATTATTTTCATTATAGTGTGACTTTTATTTCCTCACTCTTCTTTATCTTTCATCAAAATGAGTTCTCCTGCCAGTAACCAGGCTTGCTGGTAAATTATAATAACATTTATTTTAACTCCAAAGGGAACTCAAGGCACAATCCACATTAAGGTATGCAATAACAGTTCCATATTTGATCTGTATATGAAGCTTGTATAAAAATGCGTAGATAGGACCAGCTTTGAAGGTACTGTTTTTATTATGACACCACCTGATTTCAGAAGTATTTTGCTCCTGTTTTCAGTATTTACAAACTTACTGAAGTGGCACAGGGCTTTAATATCAGGCAAGTATACAACAAAAGAAAATGTAGTACATAAGGTATTTGACAAGGAATGCCTAGATAAATGATGACTGACAGATCATAAAGCTCTCTAGTGATTAATTATAACTGAACTGACATCACAAGGCTGGCACAGATGTGTGACAAGGGCTTAAGCAGCAGGCTTCAATTTTATTAGAAAGCACTTATGAAGAAAACATAATTAAGCATAAGCAGTGCATGGATATAGTTAAGGGACACAAAAAATATTGGTTTGTTTAGAGACTGCATTAAGCAAACTCCTAGGAGACTAGGGGTGTAAGTCCTGACGATTTCCTCTTCCTTTCCCAAAGGTCAGATTGGTTCATGTAACTGGTTGGACCTTACCACATTTTTTAGGCCCACCAGATTGTCACACCTTCTGTTAGAGAGATGGCTGTGAGTATTCTACCACGCTGGACTTTGCCTTCCAGAAGGCTTCCAAAGTCACTAGTTTTTTCTGATGCTAGTAGAAAAGACCTGTCCAGCCTCTTTCTCCCAGGAGAATTCTTTCTTGCTCCCTTGTATTTCCTTGTAGCTGGCTATCCTATTAACTGTCCTACAGAGAACTCCAGTATGCCCTTACTGAGGGCAGATTGCTTTGTTTTCTCTGATAGGAGAATTATGGCTTATCTACTTTCCTGCTTACCAGGTCAACTGATGTTTTTTTTTTTTGTTGTAAGGAGGTAGTGGCAATTCTAGGGAAATAGAAAAAAAGCCCATCTGTGTCATTCACATAGGCTGGTCAAATCCTCCATCCATCTAACTAGAGAAACATTTTTGGTGTACAACAAATCTAGGATGTGCAATACATGGCTGTCCTGTGCCAGAAAAGTTGGAGCACAATTTTCATGGCATCCCTTTACTCTTATACCCAGACTCAGAAGCTATATATATATATATATATGTATATATATATTATTTTTTCTTTTCACCCACGCATTAGGCATTTCCCAAAACCAGTTGTAGTGGGACAGAAGTTTCCCTTGCCTAACACTGTACAGATCTGATAAACCAGAGGAATACCTCTTCTTAAACTGTGGGTAGGTGATGCCCAGTAGGCACAAAACCTCCTGGACCCTTTATGAATCCGTAGAGCCAATATTAATTGCTTCACAAGCCAGTGCCTGGTAGACTCACTCATCTAATCCCCTCAGCCTTGCATTTATGTCACCATGGCACGTTGGTGGGCATACGTGTTTTACTAGTCTCCTGCTATTACTGTAGGCTCGAGTGTAATTCAGAACAAATTGAGTGTATTCTGTCTCTTTCAGGTATAATCTGTTGGTTGTTGTCATTGATTGGCAATTGATCATTAATCAGAATAGTATGATTTTTACTAGCAAAGATAGTCTTAAGTAAATTGTGTATTGTCTGCATTCAGAAAAATGGAAAAAAATACTTTTTAAACTGAAAAAGCAAGTGTCTGTTAGAAAATATGTCTGCTAAAACTGTTTTAAATTCTGAGTTAAATTTCTTTTTAAGTGGTGAACACCATCACTGGAATATTTATGCATTTTGTTGTTGGCTCATAACCTTTTAATTAACACTACTCACTTTGAAACAGACGCTTTTTCTTGCTTTTTATATTAATGTTTCTTATCTTTTCTCCCTCATACCTCTATACAGCTGAGCACACCCACTGCTATTCCCTGAAGCAAATGCAAGAATTTAAAATTCAGTTTACTGAAAGACACAGATTGCTGTTCAAACAAGGCATCTAAATGTTCGTAAACACCTTGATGAGTTATACACTCAGAGTGGGTTAGATCAATGAAATCTATCATGTGGATTTTTTTTGTTTGTTTGTTTATATTCCATTTCCTATTAAAAGAGTTGTCTTTAACATAATCTCCAAAACCCAGTCTGATGATTGCTGTAGTGTTTCAGGTATTTTGTATACCTACCTCTGAAATACAGAGAACAAAGTAATAAATTTTGCATGCATGACATGTGGTCCCTAGAGTTATTAATCAACACAGAAGCATTCACTTTTTGAATGAATCAACACTTTTGAAAGAATTAACACTTTTGCATTCTACAATTCTCTCTTTACATTCAGAAAATATTGAAAATTAATTATATTTACCCTTTGAGTTCACCAAGGATATCTTAGACTAATTTTATTGTAACCTTGTATTCTAGTACAATATACAGCTATTCAGAAGTGACGCTTTTATTAAGCTGCAGAACTACTGTGCAGATGACACAGCGCCTTTTTAGCCTTAACTACAAAGTGTCTGAAGATTTCATGTGCATCTACTTACTGTTCTAGCAATTAAAAAAAAATTACATATGGCTCATAGGTTGGAAAATATATGTAGTTAACAAAGTGTTAACTGCAGAAAAGTGATCTATAGAAAGGGGTTCACTTGGATTAGGGAAAAAATCAATTCTGTAACAAACATATGAGTGATGTAGTGTGATTAAATGGATGAATATACATACTTATCAAGTCTGAAATAAATACTGTTCCTTAAATGTATGGACCCAGGCTCATCTTAGTTGTAAAAATCATTTGGAGGTGGGCCTGCTTTTAACCTTTTGATGGTATATTTGTACACACATTAGTCAGGTGCATACTGAGCTTACTGAGCCACTGCAGTTTACCCCATAGAATGCTTTCATTGTCCCTCTAGCTTCTTCTTTTTGCAGTCACACTGTGCCATTATATGTATGCTTTCCTGAGATTTTTAGTCAGAAAGATGATGAGCATAAAAATATTAATTCTGAAGGACTGAATCCTCTGTTATTTGAGAATGCAGTTCTCACATTGGACAATAGCATACCAACATGGAGATTAAATAAACTACTAGATTTTGATCAATGCAGAGTGAAATTACAATTTCTAATTACTCATTTCCCAGTGATTGTTTTCTTGGGTGATACTGCTGTCTGTGAAAAGATGGGACCAAAACTGTAAGTTTGCCATTCTTAGATAACCTCCATGTCTTTGCTAAAGAGGTAGATTCTTCTTTTTTTTGGATTTAAGCAAATTTTCATCTGTGTTTCCTGTATATAGCACGAAGGTTTTTTTTGATTGAGAAATGAAAAGGAATTTTGTTCTCCAAAGTGAAAGCATAACACAGGAGTAATTACTGGTCTCTCTCTGTGATTCCACGAACCATTAGAACTTTTGTCAAAAGGCAATTTCATAATTTCATAAGGGACAGTTAGCAAAATCTTAAAGTCAACCCAAAAGTCAGCGACAACAGTCTAATTTCATACTGATTTGGAATATAGCCTATGGCATCCATTCAAGTAGATAGCAACAAAGGAAAATAGGAAGCAACTGCATCCTATGGCTCCCTGAAAGACTTGCAAGAGTCCAATGACAGTGTGAAGTGAGAACATCATGTCCTGTGTGTAGTTGTCCTCCAGAAGTCCAGAGTGTCTCAGGAGATTGCACTTCTGAGAGCCCTCACATTCTCAGCAAGCCACTGCTGACTTGAAGGCCATGCAACTCCTTTCTAAGGGAAGTGTTTTTATGGCAGAGTTTGAAAATGTAGGCTGAACTCTTGATGTAAACTGGAATAGTTTCAGTGACATCATGAACAGGATACAAGAATATGATATTTCAGGCTGATGCGTGGTGAAAAATTGGCACCCACTCAATGTCCCACTGAAACCACCACTTTTGAACTGTTCTTGACACAAACATTTGCATTGTTACTTTAGGTTAATGAAAGCTTAATAATACAACACCAAGTGCTCAAAAACGCTGATGACAGGCAGACAATACTTGTATACAGCTGTGGACAAGTTCTGTGGACAAATTCTCAAATATGGATTATGTTTGAATTTGTACTCGCTGATAATCCACAGACGGCGCTGTCAGCAATCTATATTTTTGTTAGAGGAGTTAGATGAGCTCCTTAGTGAATTAAAAATGTAACATGATTGTCTATGGAGAAAAAAGCTTTCATCTTCATTTACTCAGGTCTCTGTGCCTTCCCATTGAGACAGGTCACCTAGTGAATTGACCAGAATAATGTGCTAAAAAATAGTTTGGTAGGCGGAGAAGCAATTTTATCACTAATCTGTTTCAGGTTTGCTAGAGGTGATCTCTCCTCTTAAACTGTTGTTGACGAAACTCAGAGCAGGTGGTGAGTGAAAATGGGCAGGTAAAGTGAAAGCTGCTTGCCAGAAGGTGGTTTGCTAGGAATGAGGTTTTAGTGAGCACAAGATGTGTTGGGCATCCAACTCTCCTTGATTGTCAGTGGAAGGAGGATGTCAAAGCATCCATGACTTGCAAGTTTAAAAATCTCTGCCTTTCCCTTCCTAAGAAAGTACCAGAATAAGAAGTTTGAATTTTAGCAGAGTGAGTGTAATGAGGTCAGTGGCAGCTGCTGAGCACGCATCACTCTTGAAAAAAAGGCCATTCTGTACGCTCAGCGTGGAGCGTTTCCTGCCATCAGACATGCATTTTATCCCGTTTCTCTCCTTGGCTTTTGCAAGTGGACAGCTTAGTCACCCTGGTATTAACAGTTCTTGTATTCTAGTCCTTGCTATAAGCTGATTACGCAGATAAATTATTGCAAAATAAGCTAATTTAATAAGTGAATTTAAAGAAGAGTAGTGTTGCACAAGACCCTAAATGACACCCTAACTCCACAACTGTCACTTTCTGTGCTTTCAGCTTTCTCCAGTATAGCCCAAGAGTCTCTCTGTAAGGATTTGTTCCGCAATTGCTCTTCCAGGGTGTTTTGGAAATAGAAAAGACCTGGCTGTTTCAAGAGCTTTCAAAAATGTTATTTTATTAAATAGATACTCTATGAACTTGCTGATAGTTTTAGTTTCTGGGAGGTAGTTCAGCCTGATCGGCTTTTAAAAAATGCCTCTGGAGCTGGGAAACTTGAGCATTCGGCTTGGCGTATGCTTCTTTAGAGCCAAATGAACTGAACTGATCTTTGTTTCAGTGCCTAGATAATGTTGGTGGTGTTATCTGTTTTTGCACACACTGATACTGTATTTGGCAGTCAGGTTACTGATCTTTATTTTTTAAAATTTCTGTGGCTTAACCCACGAGGCTGCAGCAGTAGCTAAAAGTTACAGGGCAAAATTGGTAATGCTGCTCAGTCTGTGCACAGCACAGCTGGAGAAATAATGCAAAAAGTATTAAAAAATATTATGGAAAACATGAACAGTTCTTGCAAGAACTGTAGGCTTCTGAAGTGCATGAAGCTGTACCATATGTGAGGCTGGCAAAGAATGTTTTTTGGGGAATACATTCCTTGGAGGAACTAATTCTGACGGTTTATCAAAGGCACAAAGCAAGACAAACTGGGAAAAGTAAATAGACTGACAGAGCTGCCTTTGTCCGGACAGGTTTGGGATACAATGACCTTGTGTTGTTGCTTCCTGCTATAGCTTCAGCAAATGTTCCTTCTCCATCTCTGCTAGTTAAGCGCTTTTAGTGCACTTGATTACTCCTCTTTCATCTCTCTTCAGCTAAGAAAAAGGGGGAAGAGGAGAGAGGGGGCATACAATGAGAGTTTGACCTGGAGCTGATGCTGTTCTTTTGCAAGCTTTTTCATACATTACCCATCCTTCTTGTGTGTTTGTTTCACCGAGATGCGAAAGTTGTGGCCAGATCCAGAAAAACATGAGCTTAGTCAGCCCCTTTAGGCTGGCTGTTTTAATGGTGTCTGGATTCCTATGGATGCAGATAGAAGTTTACTGGGATTCTTGTATGTGCCTTGGCTCACAGACTCATAGGGAAAAGGCTTGCTGTGTTCGTTCAGTATCTAATAAAAAGAAATAGACCTGTCATATCAGCAGAATTTTTATATTTACAGACCTTTGGGATGCTTTGGTAAGCAGATCTTATGAGAGGGATGCAGGGAGGGAAGGACAAAGAGATGAGGTGCTTTTCCATTTTTTCTTCTTCCCACTCCTAAAGTTGAAAACAAAAATCTAATATACTGAGGTCTGTGGAGCAGTAGGAAACCATTTTTTTGCTTCCTTTGTCAGGGACTAGCTGCAAGGAGGCCACCAGCAATGTAATTCCCGCCAAATTGCTCTGCTTTGAGAGCAGGGAATGCAGGTACCCAACACCACTGCGTGCCAGTTATGTAAGCCTTCCATGTGGAAAGATAAAGTACTTTGTTTTATTTCAGCTTTTTTTTAAATCTATTGACTTGAATATTAAAGCTAATTGTAATTAGAAATCCAAATTTCCAAATGCAGTAAATTTTCTAAAACTGCAAATTTCAGCTCTGGATGAAAGACTGGCTGACTGATGACAGCCACAAAACTCCATTGAACTGTGCTGCGCTGTAATTCTGTTCCTGTTTACTAACCATATAAGCTGACTTTGGGAGCTGTCTGCTGTTCTTTTTCTTTTTTTCCTTTTTCTTTTTTTTTTTCTCTAAAGTGCAGTAGTGAGCTATAAAACCAATCAAATGAAAGCCCTTAAGGTCTAGAGGGCAATAACTAAAACAAAAGGTACAGTTTTCTTTCAGCACAACTAACACAGCATTTCTTTGATTTGACAGCTGAAAGTCCAAGTAAATAAAGGAAGAAGATCATCACTTGCTCTTACTTTGGGAGCAATTAATAGCCCTTTGATAACACACTATTTTCTTTTTTCCGGCTTTTGCATTGCCCTTCCTTTCCTTTTACTAGTTAAGCACTCTCAGTAGAGTTTCATCTCATGTTGTGGGCTGTAGAAATCCTTATGTTTTTGTTTTCTTTTTTTTTTCCAGGTGATTAGTTTTTGGGGGTTTTGTCTCTTAGGGAGACAAAGGCCATCTTTAAAAAAAATAAATAAATTCTTGCAGTCCTTTTTACTTTCATCTGCTGCTATTAGTTGGGCTAAACCATCTTGCACATCCTGGATGGAAAATTCAGACATTTCATTCTGTTCTATTAAGCATTATTTTGGATCTAGTTAGAGTGTTAGAAGGTTCTTGTGTATTTTACTGGATTAAGAAAACAGGTGGAGGAGAGAGAAAAGAAGGTCACAACTAGGTATGTTTCTGAAAGGATAAAATATTCCGGAAAGTGTATTATTTTTTCCTTTCCTAATGAATGACTTTTTATTCTTAAAACCATGCTACACATAGAAAATGTCATTTTTACAGGTGCCATAGAATTAGATGTACCATTTTTCCACTTATTACTGATGCTGATACTATTTTAGAAACAAAATCAATCTTTGGCAATGATGAATAATTAGATTTGTTCTGCAGCTGTATATTTGTTTACAGTCTTACCTTACTGCCACATTTAGATATCCATTCCAGGCCTTTTCTCTTGCCTTGAAACTTTTATATGGGAGATTTTTCTAGTATTTCAGACGATTCGGACACTCACATGCTGAAGTCTTTGTTCCTAGCAGAAATTTAATTACATGCAATTTAGATTTATTCGGTTGATTTAATCCTAGCATAAGGGTTTATTTTCCTTTCATAGTAATGGTGCAGAGTTCAAAGCTTATAATTAATTTCATTGTTTTCCTGATTGTTTTATTTAGACAGATAGCTCTCAATCTGTAATTTCATACTGAATATATTAAAATCTGTAAATTCTTTGGTTTGTATATACCCTCAAGAGGAAAACCACGGAGCAGCCATGAGCTAAATCCTCTTCAGGTTTGTGCATATGTTTTAATAATGAAGGGAGTGGTAGCTCAAAAGAGCTTGTTGATTGGTAAGAAGGAACTGTAAGTAAACAAAGTTTTGCAGAAGGAAATTAAACTAGCGTGTGTTCCTGCCAAAATCCAGAAATTATTCACAGCAGACAAGCCCTCAGGCTGGAACAGGGCATTTTGTAATAGTGTTCCATTTCTCTAGTCTTATTCTTGTGAACGTGTGAATTTCTGACCATTTTTTAATGCTTCTGAGCTTCCTTCACTTGAGCAGTGCTCCATGGGAGGAATACAGTTCCCCGCCCTTAGGCAATTCTTACCTTACTTGGAATCATTAAGTCACAGAAGCGATCTTTTTTTATAAGTTAATGAAGACCTATGCTGAAATTACAAGGAATTAAACCCAACACCTGACATGTTGAATCATTATTAAGGTATACCTAAGTATATAAAACTGAAGAGTGTTCATTAGGTGTGAGGTTATGTACTTCATATGTAATATATGAGGTATAAAACTCACATAAAACTATGAGTAGGTTTGGAGGTGATCCCTGTCCACATTTTTGGAGTGTATGGCCACCCAATGTTTGAAGAGGTCTGTGTTATGAGAGGGCATCCACATGGCTGCTCCCTCTTTGCTCTTGTATCCTTTTTTTCTACCTCCATGACCTTGTGTGTGTACGGCAAATAGTCTTTATTTAAAAGTCCCACAAATTTATTATCATCAGATGACTAACATCGCAGATCACCCACTTTGAGGGTAAGACAGAAGGTGGCTCTCCGTTCCCCAAGCACCAGCGTGACAGCAATTTGAGTCATAGCCTGACTCATCTTTCACCCCCTCGGAAACCTCAGACCTACAGCACAGGAGATACAGAATTCCTTTGTTTCTTTTATTTTTTCTTTAATTATTTATCAGGCCAAAAAAAATGCTGGTCCCATAAAACTAATAATTATAAACAGATCTGTTTCTTCCCTCAGTCTGTACAGAAGGTCCCTTCTGCTACTGCCCTCACCTCATGTCACCACTTAAAAACAACACTGAGTCTTTCTGTTCGGAGGGGTTAGACACAGTGACTCCCAGCCTGTCTACTTCTTCAGCTATGAAAGAACACAAGCCTTTGCTGATAGCCTTTATCAACTTCTAAAAGCCTTTCCAAGCAGCTTGCTGATTTTTTTTCTCTTTATTTCTGTGTGTGTGTGTGTTGGTTTTGCTGTTTCCTGGATAAGGTCTTAGCCAGCAGCTCTTAACCAAAGCTGTTTCCCAAATGCTGTATTTCATCAACATATTGCAGCGACACTGATTTTGTCTGGTGTTTTTAATATTTCTTCTGTGAAACAAGGCTCAATTCTTGTCTTTATTCCTGACAGGTAACATCTGATACCTTTAGGGAATGAAGTGGTTCTCTTAATCAAGCAGAAAGAACATTTTTTTTTAACTGCTGCCACAAGAAGTGAGTCTTTAAAAGGACTGAATGCTTTAGGGAAATGCTGTAGCTGAAGGCATATATTTGAATACCTGATGATATTAGGTTACTGCTAGATGTTATAAATAGCATTTGTTTCCCTGTCTCAAGGTATTATGCCAGGAGTGATCACATTTCAGTTTTGGTGAGGAAAATGGTTCATTTTGCGTGTTGCCTTTTTTTTTAAAGTCAGTATTTATGAAATAGATTGTCTGCAAGCAAGTTGCGTGGAGGGGAAGGCCAAACTGTGTATCACGAGTCACATCTCAGCCCTTAAGCTTCTGATGGAGCTGAGAGCTAGTGTGTTTTACTTTCCCCTGTCAGCACAAATGTTACCCAGTTTTCAGCATCTGAGCAGTTGAAACACTGTGCCCTGTCCATCCGCTTCCCTCACATTTGCTTATTTTTCACATTGCAGCTTCAGCTTGCAGAGGTCATTGTTGGAAAGTTATTAATTGCAAATTTTTTAAACTCAAAATCTTGGCAAGGAAAACAGTTTTGATAAGGAATTGGTAGTCTTCATAAGGACTTGGAGGTTCTATTGAAATCATTTTTCTGAATTCAGACAAACTTTGCGTGGTTTTGATTCTGATTTGGTACAGTTGAGGTGCTTTCAATATAAAGACCATTTTTGCATTATTATTTTTGAGAATTTATTGATAATAATTTAGTACCTTGGGAAACAACATATCTTTGCAGACATTCAGTGACAATCTGTATAATTACCCTCGGGTATTCGTATTCTTTAAGGTGATACTAGTATGGCCTCCACAAAATTTTCCTACAGGTCGTAAGTACTTTTCTCTTAAGTCCTAGCTGGATCATTCATCAGAGCTGTGCTCTGCATTCAAAGCTTGTGGAAAACATGCTTTCTTCTTCCATAAAAAGGGTAAAATACAAACAAGGTTTTTTTCTTTTTGTGTCAAGATAAGAAGACTGAGAAGTCAGAGCGAGTGACGTCTTTGTGGCTGAAGTCTGTACCCATTTGATTCATATTGTCTGAAAGTCCACAATGAGGTTGAGAGAGCAACACACAAAATTTGAGAGTCATTTTCTTCTGACCATTATTATTTTATGCCATATTTCACATTCTTCCCAGGCTGTGCAGAGCTCTATTTTAGAACAGAGAGAGGGAGAGATCTCCCTGACCTCTATTTTAGATCAGGGAGGTGTATAAGAAAAGACCAATGAGAAAGGATAAATTTTACACTTCAGAAAATCAATGGGACTTAGTGAGACCAACCTAAAAAACCAACCAAACAACAACAACAAAACAATTATACTTCTAATAATGTAGTGGACTTGTATGAGAGTAGGCTTTTTCTTCATTCATTGTATAATAAATAATTAATAAAGCTGTCTATAAAATTTTAATTGTATCATGCACCCAAACTGCATCATGCACTTCCATACATACTCAACATAGTTGAACTCCACATATCTGTCTTATTTCAACTGCTTTCATAAAATAGAATGAACTTCAAAAAGAAAGGATAAAAAGTATATTGTAAATTATGTTCAGGATTATTTTTCCCAATATTTTTTGCTGTTGCCTACCTCTTTTTAAAAATCAATGGCACATTTTTATAACAGCGTAAGTAAGGGTGTGATATCATCAAATCTCTTTCTTTACTTTTAGCTACAGTATGAATGATTATCCAAAGTGTGTCTGATCCCAGAGGCTCTCGCTGATTTTTGCTGAAAGGCAGACATACCTCATCCTGCAAGTTTAAGGCAGTTGTCCTCCCAGAAAATGAATGAGCATTCAAGATGAGACAAATCATTAGACCTGAAGGTTGAGATTTCAGTTTGTGTTGAATAGAAATGACACAAATAGAAACACATCTTGTTTATATCTGAGATGTTCAGTCCTACATCGTCCTTCACTGAGACTGCCAAGGAGTATGTGAAGCAGCAGTTGCAATGGTGACCATGTTGTATGGATGCCCACCACATTGGTCTGGAGTTGTGGCAACCAGATCTTTAGAGGAAGACCACAAAGAGTCTTTTATCCAGCTGGGAAGAATTCAAGATGAGAATCATAAATCTTTTTTGGGGGAGGAGGTTTGTTGGTTGGTTTGTTTGTGAAAGTGAAGTCCTTAGTCAGTACTTTTTATTACTGAAAAGGGAGTTTTTCATATGAAAGGTTTCCCGTTCTCTTCATGCTAGGAAGACGCTCTTTATTGTTTTAGCACTTCCACTTCTATATAATATTCTGTAATATGTAATACTATGTGCATCAACTTTGGGAACCATGTCAGCTGCTCTGGTACTGGTTTTGTCATAAGTGATGGCAAACCTCTTCTCTTTTTTCTCATAGCTTGAAACTTCTGAAAAAGTAGATTACTTCTCAATTTTATAACAATATATTAATTTTTTATCAGTTCATAAGAATTTGAAATAGGTGTAATCCTAAAAGTGTCTTTAACTATAAAGTAAAAAGCAGTAACATAGCATTGACTATGCATGCTATCTTTTTATATTTGTTCATCAGATGAAAAGTAGTATGAAGTGCCTTAAAAGGAAATGAAACTATACTCAAGTCGGACTGCATAGATCATTTGATTTTTGCCATGTTGGTAACAGAGGACATTTTGATAAAAATAAATAAATAGCATAAATCTCTGTTTTATTTCTACTTCCTAATTTGATCTGATACTTAGGTTCTGTAAATCAGTGGCCCAATTGAAGTTACGAAGTGTGTTAATTCATATCCGCTGAATCCTTTGACCTGAAAGCCTCCAAATGTTCCTTAAAAAACAGCAAGAACATAAAGGCAAGGAAAACTGATAGCACATTTTCCAGGGCATTTTGACTCGTTTCTAACAATTCTACTGCTACTCCTAATAATACATAAGCAAGTGGAGAGATAAGTTCTTCATACTACTGTATGCCTGGTATCCAATTAATTTTCTACTGGCAGGCTCATTAACACAGTAGATATAGCCATTTGTTCTTTTTCTGCTGGACTATTTAATTTCTTCGATCACTGCCCTACAAAGCATTATTAATATTTCATTTCTTCACTCTATGATTCCCTCAAAAAAAAGACTGAAAAAAAAAAAAAAAGGAAGAGTCAATATCTGTGTTTCTACTTGGCTTCTTAATGCTGTCTTTCTCTCAGTAAAGCAAGCTGAATTTCAGGGGAGTGCACAGATTTTGTGGATTATCTCCATCTTTAAATTGCATAAAAGCAATTTAAATTCCAAGTCTGCAGTAGTGTGAGTTTTTGGAAGCCTACTAAGCCACTATGTAGAGCTTGATTGCTAACAGAATTTTGTCTGGTTCATCGTAAGAGTTTGAATACAATGAAATGGGAAACATTGTATATTTTAAGGGATTAGTGGAAATAAAATTATCCAAATACTTTCTAATCTTCATTGGTTTAAGTCAGTGTCACTGACTGTCTGCAGAGGTCTAACGCATCATTTTCATCCTGCCAAAACTAAAATATATTTTTCACTATGTACAAAGAATGACATCCAAAGGCATAAAAATATTATTTCATAAGACATTGGATTTTTTTTTCTCTTTAGTTTCTATTACTGATATGTTTTAAATTTGCATTTTTGCATAGTAGGAATTTTCAACCATACTTTATAGGGTCATCTATTTAGTGGGGTGCGTTTGGGACTGAAATGAGTTACAGATCATAAAGTGTGGAAGCACTGGAATCCTCTGTATATGATTGACATGAAAATACTTGAGTTGCTTTATTTTAATAGTATTTTTAGAATACTAAGACTATATGTTTTTAAGCTGTCTTTTCTGGGACACTGTACGATACTCATGTTTTGGTTTTGTTTTGCAGCAGAGCCATCTTTAGCTCTTAAAATAACTAATGCAAGTGTAAGGAATATCAATTGTAGTCTACTTCCAGGGAAAAACAAAACAAAGAAAAAAAAAAAAACTCCCTGGTGGAAGGTTCTTTTCTCATTATTTTTAGGTGGATAATTGTTTCCTTATCTGAATGCCACAACTTCTTTTTCCTTTTGTGATTCACGTGCTTGTTTTCTTGTTTTTTCTACAAGCCATTAAGTAAAGAGAAACTTTGTTCACCTACTTATCCTCTGTAGGATACAGTGAGTCATTTGGTTAAATGTGTATTTTATACAATATGAGTACTTAACTCCACTCACTTGTTTGGTGTGGGTGTAACACGTGTTTGGACCTTGTGTAGGTCATTCTTGTTTGCCAAGGGGCACAATGTTGGTTTATCAAATGGAAGAAAGACAGTGTTTGTATGGGAAGCTCTCATCTGCCTGTTTGCACCCACCACACCCACTGCTGTGATGGCTACTGATTCAGTAGTATTCCTCCTCCATCACTTCTAGCAGCCCCATAAGGTGGCTCTTTGTTTTAGCTTCATCTTCATTTAAAATGCTTTTCCACTCTGCCATTTATTTCTCAAATAGCACAGGGAACACTGAATGTAAAGGAAAATGCGCTGCTAATATGAATCTCTGTGGTGAAGAATCATAGACAGCTATGTTAAAATTTCAGTCTAGGTAAGCAAACCTGTTTTGTAGTAAAGTTTTTCATCTTCAGAAATGTCAACAGAAGCAACTCTCATGACAGAGAACCATTGGAGAAATCTTCTGAAAACCTGGTTGCTGCACCTGGGGGTCTTTGTGGATGTTGAGAAGATTTTTATTGTTCTTAATGTAGTAGTTTTTTATACTGGGTTCACAGTTGGTGCTAAGCATTTGAAACTAAAACCCACGTATCTTCTCACCTAGCCATCTGATATCTATTCTGCAGGAGACTTCAAAGCTGGTTGTTCATGAATCCTCTGGAGTATAATTCTGTGCAAATATCCCCCATCATTCTGTATTAGTAAATATGGTGGTTTCAAAAGTCTAGCACTGATTTAAAAGAAATATGATGTTTTGTACGTAACAAATCTATCTTAAAGAGTGTATGACTAACAAACATAGTGGGAAAACAATAACTAAAAGCCATTTGTATTTTGCACTTAATCATTTAGAGCTGAGATTCCTGAAGCAGGCTGACACACTTTGAACTAACTTTCAGTTTACTTCTTTTAGTTCATGTAATGAGTCTCTTCTGCTAAGAAAGACTCTACAAAATTAATGTAAATATCAGACTGTTTTAGTATTCACTGTGCAGTACCCCTAAACACCCTGTCTACATTCTTCAGTCTAAATCGGTCTCCTGGGATACATTTTTCTTTAGCAGTCTTCTCAGACTTCAATAGGACTCCTTGGTGTAGTAAGCATTACACCTGGGAGTAAATATTTCCAAAACACTGGTCTTGGATTAAGATGCTTACAAAGAAGTACAAACTACAACACAGGAGAGAAGGATGAGAGAAAGGATACCCTCCTTTTCAAATTGTATTTTATTGATTTAGCTCAGTATACATTTATAAACATTAAATAGTAGTGTAAGAGATAAATATCCTAACAGAAAACTATGTTTTGGAGTTTTCTGTTTTATTACTTAATGTAATGCACAGAGAAATGCCTTTTGGAATTTCAGCCCTATGTTTTACAACCCACCGAGTCACATTACAAAAAGATACCACCTTAACTCATTGTAGATTTCCCAATTGTTCACTTTTTTGAAATAAAATAACTGTTACTTTAATCTTACTTCACAATAATTTTAAACAATTTTTGAAATATCTCATACTGGCTTTCCTACTCATTGCATAATGAAATATAAGAAATTTTATATTTCCTTTGTGCTAGAAAGAAAATCACACTTTAGTCTATTTGTTAGGCAGTAACAGATACTGCTGCAATAAATTTGTGTGGGAAGACAGTATAGTGGAGAGAATGTGAACTTTGCTAACCACCACATATTCAGCTTCCTCTTTGGTGAAGTCTTTTCAAGCTAACCACAAATGTGTTGCAACTAAAACTGCTCTATTTACCACAAAAACTAAACAAGTGAGAACAACTATGCAGAGTCAAAGAGGAGAGAAGAATTAAAGTTTCAGTGAAGTCTTCAGAGAACAGCTGAATTATCTCTGAAGTGCTTACGTGTTAAAGTTGAGTGAAAAAAAAAGACACTGGACTTCGCTGTGAGATGGAGAACTTTTAAGGTGTAAACAAAGCAAAACTTGAAACCACAGTGAAGAACTTAATGTCCAAGCACAAAAATGGTGAGAATGGATGCATGATGTCATTGCCAAGTAAGAGAAGAGCATTGTACCACTGCAGAACTATTAAAAAATACCCCTTTGGAAAAAAGACTTGGAAGTTTTTAAATCTGACTTCATGTAAATCCACTGTCAGTTTGTAAATCAACAAGAAAATGATGGCAATGCTGCAAAGAGCTTTTGTCAGTGTGGGATGCAAGTTGAGCTCATGCAATTATAAGTCCATGGCAAATTATGTAAAACAAAAAAAGAATCTACCTCAGAGTAGATACTCAGCAACCTTTCCATATTCAGTGCAATTTAATACCACTGCAGTTAAGTATGAAAAACTCAACTCATTATTGTATCCCAGTAAGCTGTAGCTTCATAAAAAGGCTATAAGTTCAAGGCATTCCTCTTTCAAATGTATAGCACCTCATTTTGTTTCATGTATTGCTGAAGGAGAAAGTGAATTAGACCAGTCTGAATGTTGACTTAGGATGGTTGTGTAGCAAAAATTATGGAATTATTTTTTATTTGCTATTGTTATGTAGCTTAACTTTAAAAAAGCTGTTGAATAGAAGTATACAAGTTGTTTCATATAATAAGCCGTATTGCTTTGAAATTTTGAAATCACCATCAAGTCTAAAAATAAGCAAATTATTTATTCATAAAATTTATTTCATTAACACAATCTGTATTTTTTTTTACAAGGACAAAACTATTTGTTCATCAAATGTGATCATAAAAGTAACATTTTCAAAATTCTTATCAATTGCCAGTGATGATTGTTCTCTAATGTCTACTGTCACCATCTGACTGTAGAGTGATGAGAGGAAATTCCAAGCATCTTTTAAGTGGTGATGGTTAAGTCACACAGGAGCATAAGTCTTCTCTTGAGAGAAGCATATACCCTGGTACTATTGTGTATTACTTTGATCAACCTAAACCAGAGAAAACAACAACCTGCATTATTTCATCCAACTACTGTTAAACTTACTTTCACCCTCTGCACACTCCCATCTGGACATTTTATGGAAGAGAATGGTGGAGGAACACAAATACAAGATAAATCTATAATGACTCGATTCATGATGAAATTAGGATGTTAGTCCTTATTTGCATGAAAATTAATCAGGCATGCAAGACATAATATTAACAAAATACGAGACTGTAAGTAACAGTGTCACTCTAATTTATTGTGCTTCCCTTTGTCCCCACTCTCTGATTTTATACTCTGTCAAGCAAAAAGAGCCAGTCAGAGTGGTCTTTGTCTGCAATGACTGCCTTGTGCCGTGGCACTAATTCAGTGTCAGAGATGATACTCTTCTGTATGATCATGGTTCAAACCCAAGTCAACCAACCATGTGCATATCAAAACCCCTGCTATTTTCTGTTGCTTCATTAGCACAGAAAATAAAGGGTTCTCTTCTTCATTGCTTTCTTACCGTAACAGCCTGTCATTTTGACATAGTCTAAAGAAGATAGTGATTCAGACACATGTAGTTTAAAGCATGTGCAGTTCAAAAAAGAAATAAATTGTTAAGTAAAAATGTATTGAAAATGTATTTTTTTTTCCTAATGAAATTTCACTGTAATATCTCTGGTCCCGGTAATCTGATTGTTTCTATCACCATGGATTTTTAAAGGAAAAAATTTATAGCAGCTTGAATTTTAAAATAATCAATGGATGGGGTTATTTTGCAGTTTTACCGTCAGCATCTTCTTTTTGACATACTATTTAAGTATTGCTTAGCACCAGTTATCAAATGCTGATAGATTGCTTCTTACTTGCCCTGAGCAGTGTTTGTGCTGCCCTGCGTGGTTTGGAAGCATCTAGTGGACTGGTACAAATAAAAGAAAGCTAGTGTAGCTGCATGTTTCCCCCATCAAAAGGTCACTTTTGTAATAAAAGAGAGAGAAATCAGATAGTTTAGAGGCACGGCCCATCGGTAGGAATGTGGTTTTTTTATAACTTGTAGGGACTTTGTTTGCAAAGATGGCAGCACGGGATGGTTACGTTACTGTACTGGAACTGCTTTAAAGTGATCAATATGTGAACACTGTTCCCACTACAACTGTAAGGAAAATTCTTGCTATTAATAATAAAAAATTATTTATGTGATGGCAGTGGTTTCAAACGATAGCTCTCAGGCAACCCTGTAGGAATAAAATGCTGCAGTGTTTGATGAGAAAGTCCAGTATTGATTCAGGCTGATAAAATATTTTTCTTTATCTTTTGAGAGGTCTTACTACATAGATGCTATGAATAAAAGTTTGGCATTTCTAACATGTTGAGAGTCCCAATATATACAATTCTTTTTTTGTTATGAAAACTCTGTTCTGTCTGTCTCGTTTGCTGTTTGACAATGTATGTGAACAGAGAAACAGTGAAGTGTAAATCTCTGTTTTTCTGAGGCTCAGGCTACTGAATAGGTGTCATTGTGTCCGTGCCTCTTGAGAATAAACTGCTGCAAAAACTTACTGGAGCATTTTTTTGGTGTGCAGCCTCCTACTGACAGCTGCAGAGAGAAATGGCCTTCTTTATCCCTTCCTCTCGCTGTGTGCTTTTCCTATCAACTGCCCCATAAATATTTTCATGTAGCTGGCACAGCTTACATGTTGTCCCACGCCTTGCTCAGGACCTCATCAGAAATGAGATGCCTAATTGTAATCTGCTCTAAGAAAGAAGTGGCTTCAAGAAGACTTGAAGAGAGCTGGAGGCTAGGTCTGAAAACCCAACTTTTTCCTTAATTTGAGAACCTTGCAGTCCTGACAGTTCTCTGATTTCATTCATATGCCTAATGCTTCACAAGCAATTTGTATTTTTTCATTCTAGTGTCAAAGTTCATCCTTTGTCTTCAACAGCTTGTATTTGTGTTTATCCCTGATCCACACTATCTTTTGCCTTCATATCTAGAAAGTCTTCCTCAAAAGAGCATCTTCATTCTGCACATCTCAGGGCTTGTCTCATTACTTGACGTATCACTGATGTGCTAAAGTGCTTCCAATTTCCAGATTTGGTTTAAGAGTTCTGTGAGAGTTTTGTTGTCATTTCACCATAATAAGTGAAGCTCACTGTGCTAGGCTTTAAAATTACACAGTATGATACTTTTCAGATCAGAACAAATTCATTTTTTTGCTAAATTTGTACAGATAGAAGCTGCCTTTGTAAGGAGGGAAGAAAGGAACACATATTCAGTGTTCATGTTTATGCTTTTTATTTGCCATTTAGGATATTTGTTTGGAGTATTTCACAATAAAACTGAAACATTGTTTTCTTACTATAAGTAGGCTGGGGAGAATAGATATATGAGGGATTATAATTTCCAAATTAAGTGTATAAAATGTGCTGACATCAGTGTGGTCTGGAATTGTGCATGACGTGTGCATTTTGGATTTGAATGCAGAACAAGTTAGCAAAAAAAGACCCTAACTACTGATATTTCAAAACAGTATAGTCTGATTTACAGAGGCTGTTAAAAAAAATGGTCTGTTTTGTCTGTGACAGGAAGGATTAGCAGAAAAATCACTGATCATTTTTTTTTGTAGCACATCTATCACATCGCTAGGTAATATTAGTTTCATCCTAGAGGTCTTTAATGCTATGGAGCACTAGTAACTTTTTTTTTTTTTTTTTTAAGGGAAAGCATAGACTTGCCTATGGGTCAATGTTTAAATGTTACACAATCTGGCTTTAAACTTTTCCTGCAATTAATGCCTAATCCAAAACACCAAAGCACATTATCAATTTTATACTTAACTGGAGCATTTTTTCAACAGGCCTATTCAACTACTTAAAATTAAGCACATGCCTAAGTGCATTGTTGAACCAGGGCCAGACATGTTATGACGAAGCAAAAAGCCACAGAAAACATCTAACAGATAATATTCATATTTCTCAGATTAAAACGTTCATTTCGAGACAAGAAAGAGCTTAAATATCAGTTAGCTTCAGGCACAGGTGAAACAGGCAGCTGCTTAGGGCACGGCTGTTGAAAAATGCAGCCTGCTTGCCTTTCCTAGGGTGGGGGGGGATGAGACTGACTCTTCCAGCAGTGTCTGCAGCTTGACCAGCAATTCCACACAGTGCTGTGAGTGGGAGGTTGGGCTGCCAGGGGATGTGGAAGCTGCCTGGGATGATGAGGACCTTGGTTCCTGTTACCTGATACAGAGGGTGCACACCAGACCTGGGAAAACAGAACAAGGGGCAAAACAAGCAGCAAGGACTCGCTTGCAGCCAGTGTCCTCTTTCAGTCCCATACCCATCTGCTCAGAGTATGTCTTTTTCTCTTTTCCAAGAGAAAACCAAAAACTAACTCTTCCACTTAACACTTCTCCCTGATTTTTTTTGCTCACATGTTAAAATTTGCCTGGCTAATAATCTATGGCATTTGGAGTAGGTGTTGTTTCATTATTGTTTTTGCTGCTATGAGTTGGGTGGGATAAAATCACTGCTGTTAGGCTAGAGCCTCATAGGTGGTTTGAGAAAATCAGTTGTTGAAGATGGCCAGAAATTTCAAGGAGAGGAGATGTTTGTGGTCAGGAAGAAATATGGACTGGATGATCTGTGTGAAGTGCTTATTGATGCAGGGAAGGTGGGATATCAGACAACAGTAATGCACATTGTGTGGTGGTTGAGGCTGCTTGAGATCAAGTCTATACGCTTGAGATCAAGCCCATTGACTGCCATGAATCATAGAATCATTAAGGCTGGAAAAGACCTCCAAGATCATCTGATCCAACCATCACCCTACTACCCATGTCACCCACTAAACCATGTCCCTAAGCACCAAGTCAGGAAAAATCCAGCATATTGTTGGCTGATGTGTATAGCATGTTCACAGTGATGCTGGTAGAAATGAGAGCAACATCACGTTGAATAGGCATCACACTATCTGGCTCACTGTGCAGTGACATCAAGATTTCCTTTGCTGCCCCCACCTCACAGTGTATTCTGTTACCTGCAGCTGCGTTGGCTGCAGAGCCAAGCGCCAGGTGTGTATGGTACGAAGTCACCATACTATGTCTGACAGATTGCACTGGCAGTCATGAACACATCCACTCACAGAACACAAGTCTTGGGGAGGATGCACAGCTCACAACAGCTGCGCACGCAGAGACTTAAAGACTTCGAAGATAATGCTGCTATTGTTATAAAGTTTGTTATAATCAGAAAGAAATCCTCCATCTGGTAGATTTCTAGTGTAGAATCTGTTGCTCTACATCAGAGGTCAAGTATCCTGCTAAGGAGGGAAGCTCTGTGGTTTGAGCCACGCCATTGAGATGTCAGATCTTCCACACACAGGGCTTGGTGCAGCTCCTATGAGCCTCAGAGGGTGCCTTCAGATGGATGTGAGAGGTGCTCTTGCTGTAAATCATTCAGCCAAGCTTTCGATGGCAGCAACTCGTAGGGTAAACTGTCGATCAGTGTGCAGTGCTGACAGCACGTGAATGCTACCAGGTACACCCCGAAGCAGGTGCTGGTTAGGAGTGTGGATCACCATGTGAAACCTGGAGGTCATGTTGAACACACTCTAATAGTAGGGCAGGCTGGGTCAAAGACGACTGTCCCTACATGAACAGATAGTACCATTGCTCCTTTTCCTTCAGGTGACCTGGTATATTCCCTTTTCGTTCCCAATATGAGCAAGGCACCTACACAGGGTACCAGCGGTCCCACAGGAACCCCCTCATTTCAGAACTAATTAGGTGTTGAAGTGCTTTGTAACGTCAAGGAGTCCCAGCAAGGAGAGGGAAGAGGCCATTGTGTTGTACACACTGCAGCTGCTATGGAAACTACGAGGACATGCACCAAAATAGGAGGTGGGAAGGAGAAAAAAAGGCATGCAATTTTATTCTTAATATGTAAATCGTAATTGTGATTAGTGACCTTACCTTCTGTGTTTATTAAAATAACACGGAAGGCAAATGTAATTGTTTTGAAAATGCTAGAATATTCCTGTGTTATGTTGCATGCCTTATTCATGAGGTAAAGATGCTTATACGTACAATTATCTACTGAAAACAGTTGACCTCATGCTCATGCATCCTAAGCTATTTTGCAGATTGTTGCAGTTCCCTTTCAGTGCAGGGTATGCTGTCTAATGACTTGTTAACTTTTCACTTCTTGGACCCTGTTTAGCTGTAAAACCACAGTCCTGTTAATTACAAAGAATCTGGGTCTGTGTTTTCTTTACTTTGCCTTGTAGGGGAAAAAAATGTTAGGGAGGGGAGTTTGTGGTTTTTTTGTTGTTTTTTTTTTTTTCTTTTTTCTTTCATATAAAATGTTAGTGATCTATGGCAATTTCCAAAGTATTTCAGTATGTTCTCTGATGTTTAAATTGAACTTTACATCATTTGTTATAGTGGTACCTGCTGCCCTTGTAATAGTTAAGCGTATGTCAGTACATAGAACCCACTTTTCAGAAATTTATAACTTCACTGTAAAAGTTTTATTCTGTGCTGAAACTTGGCATGCAGGCTTTTTGACTAGGAACAAATTATTCTTTAAAAAATGTGGTGGGGAAAAGTTGGTCATTCATAAGAGCTAACCGTGCAATAAAAGCAAGCTGATTTTACTGACATATTTATCTGTTTATGCTTCCGTAACTTGGAGTATGGGCAGAATGAAATAATGGATTTCTTCACTTTTTACATCTCTAAATCCAGATTCAAGCTGCTGCTTAGGTCACTGATGTAAATGGATCTGATTTTCTTTTCCTAAACCTTCTGAATATTTCCCTCTGACACAGAAGCCAACCAGACTGTGTGATTAAAGAGTGCATAGCCATTTTCAAGCAAGGAGCCCAGCTGGTTTTCAGCCAGATAACAGGCATTCCTGCATGAAATCTTGTAAAATTCTTTCAAATCTGTCCCAGTTTCTAGGTCTTTTAGATCTATATTGCTTGAGGAGACAGCAGCAGGTGCTCTGGGTGCCATTGGGTTGGTTTTGTTGTAGCTATTTCGTGCAGTGCAGAAAACAGGAGGTGGATGTTACCCATGAAGGGAACATACTCATGTGGGCAGCCTGCTCAAGACTGCTCCTGCAGTCTCCACGTGGGCCAACAAAGGATCATTCCTGGGTAAATTCAGGAGCAAAACAGCTGTTCTCAGATTGATTGTCAGGATTACCAGATCTGTGCCTCCATTCCTCACAGGAGTTGAGGTTCAGCAAAACACTCCCTTTGTAGTGTGCTGCGGGTACAGGCAAACCAAGCAAGATGTCTGTCTGCAGGTGCTCTGTGCTCTTCCTTGCTGAGATCTGTTCCTGTAACCTTTCGCAAAATACCACCATCACTGGTGCCTTTTGAAGCAGTCAGCCACTGCAATTGCTGTAATGCTCTTGTCAATGTTTAGCAAGCTAAACTAATGCTGCATTGAAAAGGAAAGATATTTTGTGTCTAACTGGAAGTGCTTGTAGGGTTTTTTATTTTTGCATTCTTTGCTTGTTATTTGAAGGAAAAGAAAAAACAACTTCTCACATAGAATATTTCCTGGTTTTGTAAAACAAGCGCATTACTGATACATATATTTGTTTTATGTAACATTATCATTTTCTTACATTGTCTGAATTTTTCAGCGTGTTTACGGTAAATGTTATAACCATCTCAAGCATCTGTTTTGCAGAAATCCCATGCTAACCATTGTGGTGATCCTTATCATCTTTGTAGTTATCTTCAACTATGAATAATAGTATAAATAAAAATTCTATGTGTTTTTTGTTTGTGTAGCCATGAGAATGCAGGAAATTTTTCCAAAGCGGCTTTGTCATAGTTTATGTAGTTCCTGCCAGGAACCAGAATCTGAAGCACTTTCAACACAATAAAATGCATGGAGGTCAATATTCAACTTAGAGTGTTGTATCGGTGTGTACAAATAAAGGCAGGTTGAACTTGCATGATTAAGTTAGCAGGGTTAAGGTACAACAAAGTACATTGTACACCTGAAAGGAACTGTTTTTATCTAGTGGAGTATGTCCCTTGCCTTTACATTTCATTGATTCACCTTAAATTTCCCTTGTGTCTGTCAGCAGGTTATGCTGAATTCATAATGACGCTATGTGGATTTTATGAGTAACTGGCAGCAAGGGGAGGCCTTTGAGAACTTATTGAGATGGATTCTGTCCCGTGGAGGAGACTGGCATTCAAGATTATGAGCTGTAAAAGAGATTCGGATAGAGTTATTGCAGATGCACGCCCGCTTACTCCCGCTGGGTCTCGGGAGCTGAGAGGTGCTTCAGTCAACAAGCGCACTGGTTGAGGATCACCTGCTCCTCCGCCTGACCAAAATTCCCTAGAGTTTTGCTGCCAAGGGCTGCTGCAGTCACAGGGCACAGGGAAGCCTTCCTGGGGACTGCAGGTGACTGCAGATCTCTAGAGGACGAAGATGTTCTTACTTCTGCTTCTCATCCTTGAATGTCAATGACATGCTATCGACGTGCAGCTTCATCTTCATTCATGGCAATTCAGTAACTAACAACAGCACTGGCTTTGGGGACTGTTTATTCACAGTCTAGACATTTTATATGAGTTTAGGGCCCCCTTCTGTGTTTTATAAGGGAGGCAAACACAGCTTTTTTGGTCTGGTGGTGTCATAATGGGTGCGTTAGCTGTGTGCTGTTCTGCCTAAACAATCTCCAAAATAAGCAGTCTGATGCCATTTTATCTGAAACTATGGTTTAGCAAATATGGCACGGGTATATCAGCCACCACCTGTGGGAAGGAATGGTGGCCATGACACATGGCCACACATGTGTCACTCAGTAAGTCAGCATCGCAAGGTGTAATTCACCAAATATCAGCTATCATACAACAGCATAGAATGGTTTTCTTACAGTCTTTAAGAAGATTAAGAGCTGGTTTTTGTTCTTTGATCTGAATTTTGGAAAGGGACAATAGTCCAGAAAAAGAAGGAATATGTTAAAATGCCTCATATCATGATCCATATTAAATATGATTGTTGTAAAAATAAATACAGATGGAAGTGAAGCTATTCCATCCAACTGTCTTTGAAGTGAGACTTGCAGAAAGTTTGTCACAGTCCTTTCTGAGACAAAAGCTGGTAGCCTCGAAAGAAAATAAAATACCTTAGCTAACAGTAGGTCCATCCTGAAGTGAGCTGACTGTGCAGATCCCAACCAACCAGAGTGTGTAAACACAAATTTAACCTTCACATAGACCGCTATGGTAAGCGAGTTATTGGAGCAGGACCAAGTATGCAATATTTAGTAAGAAAAACCCCACCAATATATTTAATGCCTGCTTTAACAAATTATCTGGGTCGGTTTCCTTCCTTTGCCTTCCCTCTGCTCATCAGCCCCGTGGGCATGTGCTTTTTAGGGTGACCCCACAGGCTCTGAACGACGAGACCCGGAGGGCACTGTGTGACACTGGGTCCCTTGCTGAGAATGGATGTCGTGCTGTATCATCTGCAATAGCTACAGTTGACAGTCTTCTTAATTACCCGTGGTTTAAAGATGCTGAAGTGCACAGGTAGATTTTGCATTTCTTTCTGGAACTGAGCATTTGAAATGATACTCAGTAAAATCAAATCTATGAAATATTAAGAAGCACCAGTACGGATTTTTTTTAAATATTTTGACTTTCCTTTTTTTTTTTTTTGAGTAATTAATACCTAAGCAGCCTAAACTTAACAAATATCATTTCCTTCAGTATTGAACAATTTCTTGCACCAAACATTGCTAGGCAGTCAATAATTCAGTGAGACAGTGTTTATACAGTAAAAATCAGTGTAAAATACATATGCAAAATTGCAAACTGGACTAAATTTCTGTTTATATTAAATACGTAAACAACAGATAGAGTTGTTTGAGTTACATTTTGTGTGTATAACACATACAATGCCTGCCCCAGCTCTTATGTGTACATAGCCTACACATAAATATTTCCCATTAATGTATTCAGTTGGTAACGCTTTTTAGGAAATCAAGTGTTCATGACCAAGGGCTATGTATAAAGCGTGTTGATGAGAAATTTCTGTGACAATGGTAATGGAGCATGTTCCCCATTGCAGATAAGAACACTTAGTATTTATTTAGTGCTTTCCATTTTAAAAGCATTTTAGAAACATTAGTTAGTGCAAGCCTATTAAGAGAAAAATAATCTGAGACACAGATTCCTATGAGTGAGAGAAACCTTGGAAGGCAGTAATGCCAAATGAGACTTAAAAGTAGTAGCTGACAGCAAATTATGCTTAAATTTAGAATGCTGATTTGACAGCAATAAAGACCAATTCAATTTTATTCTGAATAAGCAGAGCTCTCCTGTCACTCAGGATCCAGAGGTCTCGTTAGCAGAAAGATATTGACAGCTGGTGAGACGGGGAGAACAGCACACTTGGGAAAGGTATTTGGAGATGGGATTTATAGGGAATGGTTTTAGGTTAAATACGTGCTGGATGCTTAGAGGACAACAAAGGAAACTTCTGATAATACTTGAAGAGTATCAACACAAAGCAGAGAATTTAATATGAGAAATGGGATCAAGAAGGATGGGTTGAAATGAAAAAAGAGCTTTTGAACAATATATTAAGAATTTGTCAGTTTTATCTGTTAGCTTGCAAAATAACATTCCCAGAGAGAAATGAAGCTGCTTTTCTTACTTCATTTAGAACTGGGCTGCAAAAATACAACTAATGTGGATGAGTTCTTCTGTCGCAGGAAATAGATTCGTCTGTCTGAGTTTGTTTGTCTTCACAGTCCTTTGTAAGGAACCATGGGTAAATAAATACAATGCATCTAATACTGTGTTCTGGAAAACATTCTGCCTCCTTGTAATGCACCTTGTTTTCTTAGGAATAGCTTATATGGATAAAAGGTGTGTTCTCCATTAGTGTTACCTCAGTTTCTTTGTCCATGCTTCTTCCAATCACACTTTATTATTTTGAGCTGAGCTGAGCTGAACATTGTGATAAGTTGAGATTTTGTTAAGAGTAGCAAGGCAACCAGTTCAAATGATACTTGTTTTGCTGAGTGGTGTCCACATCTGCATTAGCAAGTAGTTTCTGCTGAAGTGAGTTAATGTGATTTAAAAACTCATCTTTGGTCTGTGCAGAAAGAACTGTACAGTATCATAGTTCATATGCAGAGAGTATGAATATGTGCCTCCTCTAGTGTCTGATCCTGAAGCTCTCAAGTAATGTTCATATGGAATGGATCAATTGTGAGCAAAGGACACAGTTTTCTGAAGTGCTGAAATCATTGGAGAACTTAAGTCTCATAGTTTAGGCTCATAGGAACCAAAGCTCTGCTACCTTTTAGTGAGCCTGAAAGCATAGATAGCTGGTGTAGGTAGGCTGATTTTGTAAGCATAACACGTGAACTGCTTTGTAAACCTACCAGAGACGTGCAGAAGGAAAGAACATAGGGACTTTCAGTGGTGCTTCTCCCTCCATCCTGGGCAGGTGGGCGCTTCAACTGGCTGAGCTATAATAAAGAGGAATACTGGCTCCCTCTTAGCAGCAGCACACAGACGAGTAGAGTTGTGGCATTTTTTCAGTTTCAAATGTAGCTTTTCATATCATGTATGCATCCTTTGTAAGATCAGTACAGCTAACTGTATATTATAAAAAGTCTGCTCTTATGTTTTAGTTTGAGTGAATCTGAGGTTCTAGGCTATAAAGGGGTGTGTAAGTCTGTACAGCACTGGTAGCTGGCCAAAGATGGGAACAGAGTTGTAGTCCTTATGTTCAGATCTCTGCATGATTATTTCAAGCAGCTGGTCAGGTCTATGTGGCTGGCATGTGGTGAAACAACCTTCCTTTTTCCCCTACAAGATCCTACAGAACTACTGTACTTTGGTATATGTATCTGTTCACTCCATTTTATTTTATTTTATTTTATTTTATTTTATTTTATTTTATTTTATTTTTTCCCCAATTCCTTTTATCTTCTCAAATTGTCATTTAAATCCACTGTACTCCCTGTTTGCCTGGACTGAATAGAAGCGTGTTTTCTGTGTGTTTGGGGGAGTTTCACCTTTTTTTTTTTAATCTCACTGCAGGTTCCTGGTATCAGGAGCATTGTTCCCAGTAGGATTATGGTAGCCAGATTAAGACCAGCCAAATGAGATTCCTTACAAAGTCCCTTCGTGCTTCCTCAATGTGCAAGATGCTAGTGTGCAGAATTACAGAAAAAAGCCTGTGAGGCCTCAGGCAGCTTGAAGCAAATGCCCTCAGACATATTCTGTTCTGGTCTGCTCCAGAATGGGTCTTGTTTCACACCCTTCCCCAGCCATGGGGTAAGGATATCGCTTGGTGAGATACCCAGAGGAAGAACCGTGTCAGAATTCACAAGGGATGTTATTTTGCAATTGTAGTCTGGTGTTGCCTAAATTTCTCCTGGAGACTTAACTGGAAAGCTACCAAAGAGTCTTTCCTTTCTGAAACTCCTTCTATGAAAGTGTGGATGGTGGCAACAAGAAATTCAGTAAATTTATCTATTTAAATCTCACTTGTGCCAAGAGGACTGAAAGTTTGTGCCTAGTCTCCTTCCAGTGATTTTAACAATGCCCGTTCAGATTTCCCAGCAAGAAGATGTAGAGTGGAAAAGAATAATAAAAACAAAGTGCTGTTTGTCCTGCTGCATATGCATTATGCTATCTATACACATCCCCTAAACTGATTTATTACCATCACATTTTGCTCTCTACATTAAACTTTAGTCCTTATCTTCTGAATTACTGGCTTTCTTTCAGCCCAAAATGTTATTTCTTTTCTAATGCATGTGGCTAAATGCACAAGCAAATAAATGATAGTTTTTACATAACAGTGAATCCTTTACACTGATTTGGTAATTCCTAACAGACTCCCTAGCAGTTTTCGTTCACCTACCTAATCCTAAAATCCGCTACAAATACCTTTAGTTACCTAGAAAAAATATGCTGTATGGTTAATTTTCAGATTATTCCAGTTTAAGTCTTCAGGGTCAAAGGTTAAATTTTCAAAACTTTCAATGCTTTTTGTAATACTCCTGAAAAAATGCTTTGTCTTATTACTTGGCTAATTTCCTTGAAACACTGAGCTGTAGAAGGAGGTTTTGTTTAAACAGCTCCAGACCATGCAAGTATTGTGTTAATGTGGATGATTTTAGGAGGAGTAAACTGTGTTCCAGTAAAAATACAGCAATAAAATTTGCAACCTACGATTCTTCTTTGATCATTTAGATTCTTTGGGATTTGATTCCCAGCATTGCAAATTGGGTCAGTAATTGATAGTTCATTGTACTGCTGTATAATTCATGTTTTTTGCAAAACCACAGCAAAAGCATGACTGCCTCCTGGCTAGGGTGAAAGGACTGATTAGGCAACTGGAACTTTGGATCACTGAACTGCTTCTTCATTCTGGGCTCTTACAGACTTGGCAGAGTCCGAAGTCAGAGGAGTTTGTAATCCTGGCTCAGCTGTTTGTGCATAAACAGTATGCGACTGTAGCATAGAGAACAGTATCAAGGGGGAGGACTAACAAAAGAGGTATGTGGGCCAAAAGCAGAAGAAGTAGGGAAGGAGGATTGTGCATTCCTTAGGGTTCTTATGAAATCAGTCTGTCAGTTTTTTCATGCGAGGTGCTAGAATATTAGTGCTACTGCAGACTGACAGCATTGGATTTCAACTGTATGTGGAGAGTATGGAAAGGAGGCAAAACTCTTTAGTCCTTGGACCTGTGATGAATAACCATAAATCTCTGAATGTGCTACCTGCGTCTTGCTGCCTGAGATGTTTGTAATCATCCAAGTGCTGTGTAGAAAGTGTATGTAGGGAAGGGAAAATGGTGGTATTGTCTGTGAATCAGAGAGCCTAATTATTCTGTGAAATGCATCTCTAAAAATCAAGCCATAGGAAATGCAACCAACTTGATATCTTTATGGGAAATTAATGCCAACTAATCCACCTGAGTTTAAAATGTGATCTGTCTTCTTTTCAATGATAATACCCTTAATCAAAAGCCTGCATTTCTTACAATGTCATCAGTGTGATGAGACACTATTTACTAGTCTAAGGAAATAATTATGTCTTTAGAAAATGAGTTTTTCATATGGGAAATCTGCCACAGTCACATTAAAGTATTATTCTGTAGAGCTGTAAACCAAGAAATAGTTTATGGCTCAAATCAAATCTGGTAAACCCCAACCTAGAATTACTCACCATTAGCTGTGTTAGCAGATGTCATTTTCCAAAATCAATTTTGTCATTTTGGATTATTTTCTGTGCACTATATGTCACTAGTGTTTATCTTGACAGAATCCAAGATACAGTCATCTCTGTTCTAAAATTAACTGTTTGAGATGAAAAATAGCATGTAAGAACGAATTGGTATGGTAAACATATGCAAAGTTGTTTGGTTTTTTTGTGTGTGTCTTTTGTTGAGGTAACTGTTGTTCTGTTGGAAATTTTCATTAACTTTAAAGCCATGGCTGTCCAGACTGGAGGGCTTGCTCCAATTAGTATTTCTAAAATACTACTTTAACATATGAATATGTAGAGAAAGGTATGTTGGATTGTTTGGTTTTATTAGCTTCTTCTAGTAAGTTCCCGTCAGCACAGGAGTTCAAGCCTAAGTGATTAATGTACTGAAACGATTAGCTTGAAGTGAAAGGTTGTTTCAGATATGGCTTTTTATTCACCTCTCAGTTATCAGTTTAATAATTACCTCTAGACTCTGTTTAGTGTATTCACCCAGAAATACAAGTTCAACTGTACAAGAGAAACTGAAAAGGCTGAGAAGAAAGACTGTCCCGTCACAGCAACAAATAGCACGACTCAACTCTTACTCTCTGACAAGACTCATCAAAAACCAATTTAAGTTTAAGCTTACTATCTCACTTCTTTGTCTGGCAAACATATAAAATCAACGTGTGTCTTGCCTTCATGTGTTAGACAGCTCCCACTATACAGAGATATATCTGATATATCTGAGATATATCTGAAGGGTGTGGTGGGCAGTTTGCATGGCAGTTCGCGCAGGCAGGGCAAGCAGAGAGGGCCCCTCGCTGCTCTTCTGCAGCGGTCTTTCCCATAGCTTACTTGTAACCTGCTTGCGAAGAGCCTGGCCATGGTATCAACCAGGCAGAAAACCATGGCCTCCGCATCTCTTGCAGCCTCTCCAGCCACAGTCACTGATGCGGCTACTCAGACGAAGGGCTCAGGGAAACACACCGCCGTCCAGGTCCTGGGCTGCAGGGTGTGCCCGAGTCTTCTGTCGGTATCCGACCGCAGCAGCGGGGGGTATGCCTGTGGGAGGTGTGCCCAGGTTGAAGAGCTGCTCAGCCAGGTAGCAGAGCTTCGGGAGGAGGTGAGGAGGCTCAGGAGCATAAGGGAGTCAGAGAGGGAAATTGACTGGTGGAGGTGTACTCTACCCTCTCTGAGACAGACTCATGAGCCTGCCGCAGTACAAGTGTCTCCTGCTATGCAGAAGACAAAAGTTCCCTCATCCCGCCGGGCAGTAGGAGGAGACCTAGGCCAAGGAGGGGAATGGAGGCAGGTTCCTGTTTGGGCTGGTAGGCGAGCCCTGTCCCTGCCCACCTCACCTTCCCATCTACCCTTACATAACAGGTATGAGGCTCTAGAACACGACAGTCAGAACAACGATGTAGACGAAAGCCCGTCCCAGTTGGAGTGGGTGCCTAAGACAAGGCAGTCTACCCCCCGCATTGCTACATCTGCTGTCAAGAAAGAAAGAAGGGTTATCGTCATGGGGGACTCCCTTCTGAAAGGGACAGAAGGCCCAATATGCCGACTGGACCCAACCCACAGAGAAGTCTGTTGCCTCCCTGGGGCTCAGGTGAGAGACTTTGCTAAGTAAGTCATGCACCTGGTACGGCCCACCGACTACTACCTGATAGTGCTCTTTCAGGCTGGTAATGACGAGGTAGCAACGAGAAGTCTGAGAGCAATCAAAAGGGACTTTAGGGCTTTAGGGCGACTAGTTAAAGGTTCAGGGGCACAGGTTGTGTTTGTCTCTGTCCATCCGATAGGGGGGATCGATGTTGACATGCATACTCATCACATTAACACGTGGCTTCGGGACTGGTGCAACCAGCAGAACTTTAGGTTTTTCGATCGTGGGAAGGTCTCTGTGACACCAGGCCTGCTGGCACCAGATGGGATGCACCTCTCTCGGAGAAGGATAAGGATTTTTGCTCAGGAGTTGGCAGGGCTGATAGATAGGGCTTTAAACTAGAGTTGAAGGGGGAAAGGGATAAAACCAGGCACGCCGATGATGAGCTAAGGGATGGTGCGCTAGAATCAGAGGGACTGTGTGCTAGTGAGGTCCATCAGTCTGCTCCACAAGGTGCTGCATGTAGGGAAGCGCATTTGAAGTGCTTCTACACAAATGCACGCAGTATGAGGAATAAAATGGTTGAGCTAGAAGTCTTGGCCCAGTCCCACAGCTACGACATCATCGGCATAAGCGAAACCTGGTGGGATGAGTCCTGTGACTGGTGTGTTGCAATAGATGGTTACAGGCTCTTCAGGAGGGACAGGCAGGGTAGGCAAGGTGTGGGGGTGATGATGTATGTGAAGCATGGGCTGGACTGTGTGGAACTTCACATTGGTGATGGCAAAGATGAGAGCCTCTGGGTAAGGATTAAGGGACGAACAAATAAAGGGAATGTCGTTGTGGGAGCCTATTACAGACCACCTGGCCAGGATGACAATGCCAATGAATTATTCTTTGCAGAACTAAGAGATGCCTCGAGATCAACTTCCCTTGTCCTTATGGGGGACTTCAACTTACCAGACATCAACTGGGATCACCATATGACCGACAAGAGCAATTCCAGGTGGTTCTTAAAGCACCTAGATGATAACTTCTTGGTGCAGGTGCTAAGGGAGCCAACTAGGCAAGGTGCCCTCCTAGATCTGTTGCTGGAGAACAGAGAGGGTCTTGTGGAGGATGTGGCAATTGGCAGCCGTCTCAGTCATAGTGACCATGAAGTGGTTGAGTTTAAAATGACAGTGACAGAAGGAAAACTGCCACCAAAACTTCAGCCCTGGATATGGGGAAAGCAGACTTCAGGCTGCTCAGGGAACTAGTTAGCAAGGTCCCCTGGGAAACTGCTTTTGAAGGCATTGGTGTCCATCAGTGCTGGTTAATCTTTAAGCACTGCCTCCTAAAATCACAAGATCAGGAGATTCCAAAATATCAGAAGTCCAGCAGGCTGGGCAGAAGGCTGGCCTGGCTGACCAAGGATCTTCTACTGGAGCTTAGGCGAAAAAAGAAAGTGTACGGCTGCTGGAAGGAAGGTCAGGCGATGTGGAAGGAATACAGGGATGCTGTTTGTGTTTGTAGGGAGAAAATTTGTGTGGCCAAAGCCCAACTAGAGTTGAAGTTGGCCATGTCTGTGGGAAACAATAAAAAAGGTTTTTATAGATATGTGAACAGAAAAAGGAGAACCAAAGAAAACATAGGTCCGCTACTTGATAGGGAAGGTCTCCTCACAGACAATGACATAGGCAAAGCAGAGATGTTTAATGCCTTCTTCACCTCTGTCTTCAGCATTGATGGCTTCGGGACCCTGGGTGCCCTGAGCTGGAGGACCATGACGGTGGGAATGATAAACTCCCAACCGACCCTGAATGTGTGCGGGATTTGCTGCTCCACCTGGATCCATACAAGTCCATGGGTCCAGATGGGATTCATTCCAGGGTGCTTAAGGAGCTGGTTGACATCATCGCGGGACCTCTTTTAATTATTTTTCAACGATCTTGGGAATCTGGAGAGGTCCCGGTAGACTGGAAGCTGGCAAACGTTGTGCCAATTTTCAAGAAGGGCAAGAAAGAAGACCCTAGCAATTACAGGCCTGTCAGTCTCACGTCAGTGCCTGGTAAAATTATGGAGAAGATGATCCTTGAAGCTATTGAAGTGCACCTGGGGACACTGCAGTCATTGGTCCCAGCCAACATGGGTTCATGAGGGGTAGGTCCTGCCTAACAAATTTGATTTCCTTTTATGATAAGATCACCCATCTAGTCGATCAAGGGAAACCAGCTGATGTGATCTTTTTGGACTTCAGCAAAGCTTTTGACATGGTTTCCCATAGGATCCTACTGGACAAAATGTCCAGCATACACCTAAACAAAATCATATGATGGGTGAGCAATTGGCTGACGGGCAGGGCTCAAAGGGTTGTGGTAAATGGGGCCACATCAGGCTGGCAGATGGTCACCAGTGGGGTCCCTCAAGGCTCCATTTTAGGGCCAGTCCTCTTCAATGTTTTTATAAACGATTTGGATATAGGACTAGAAGGTGTTTTGAGCAAATTTGCCGACGACACCAAACTTGGAGGGGTTGTAGACTCGGCTGAGGGTAGAAAGGCCTTGCAGAGAGATCTGGACAGATTGGAGAGCTGGGCGATCACCAACCACATGAAGTTTAACAAAAGCAAGTGCCGGGTCCTGCACCTGGGACGGGGCAACCCTGGCTATACGTACAGACTGGGCGACGAGACGCTGGAGAGCAGCCCCGCAGAGAGGGATCTGGGGATTGTGGTTGACAACAAGTTGAATATGAGCCAGCAGTGTGCCCTGGCAGCCAGGAAGGCCAACCATATCCTGGGATGCATCAAGCACGGCATTGCTAGTCAGTTGAGGGAAGTGATTGTCCCGCTCTACTCTGCGCTGGTGCGGCCTCACCTCGAGTACTGTGTGCAGTTCTGGGCACCACAGTACAAGAAGGATGTAAAACTGTTGGAGAGTGTCCAGAGGAGGGCAACGAAGATGGTGAAGGACCTAGAGGGGAAGACATATGAGGAGCGGTTGAGGTCACTTTGCCTGTTCAGCCTGGGGAAGAGGAGGCTAAGGGGAGACCTCATCGCAGTCTACAGCTTCCTCACGAGAGGGAGTGGAGGGGCAGGCGCTGACCTATTCTCCATAATCACCAGTGATGGGACCCGTGGGAATGGTGTTAAGCTGAGGCAGGGGAGGTTTAGGCTGGACATCAGGAAGAGGTTCTTCACTGAAAGGGTGGTCGCACACTGGAACAGGCTCCCCAGTGAAGTAGTCACTGCACCAAGCCTGTCTGAATTTAAGAAGCGATTGGACTGTGCACTTAGTCGCACAGTCTAAACTTTTGGGCAGACCTGTGCGGTGCCAGGAGTTGGACTTGATGATCCTTATGGGTCCCTTCCAACTCGGGATATTCTATGATTCTATGATTCTATATATTTTAAAGGGAAACACTAATGGTGTTGTTCTACAACAGGGAGGACACTTTTAAAAGCTCAGATGCAAAGGAGATTATTATGTGCACATCACATTTTGAAAATACCTGTAAACATAGATTTTACTAGAAATGTGTAGTTGCTGTTACATTCTTACAGGTGGCCTTCAGACCTGTCGGACCGAGATACACACCTGTGTTGTGCAAGGCGCGAGGTTGAAAGGCTGCTGCTGGGTATGGTAACAACTTGAGTGCTGCACAAGATGCACATGCTTCATGAAATGGTCAAATGACAAGTGCTTTATTTTGCCTTTCCCCTGCAGAACAGGACCATGTCTGGCCCAGGTATTGTATGTTATGATATTCATAAATACTAGATGTAAGATCTATACTGAACAGTGCCACATACCATTTTATTTTGTAAGCCTCTTTTAAGATCTCTTAGCAGACATTAGGGATTTAAATTTGAGGGAGGTCCAACAACCTTTCTGACAATGTATGTGGTTTAGTCTCTAAACCAGTCTTTTGTAAGGAAGAGCAGAGTACCACTTATGACAGGAACATTGCACAACAAATTTCAGGAAAGACAGTAAAGTATGCAAGCCATTTCATGTGTCACAAATAGGAACAATGATGTATGTGGGTGAGTATAATTAAGTAACTGGTTTATCAACCCTAAGTCCTCATTTCCCAACTTTTCTTAAAATTAATGTGGACGTGTATTTAATATGTATCTTGGATTTCCTTGAAAAACATAGCCAGAAAACTCCCTACTGGTTACATATATAAATAGATGTATATACCATAGATTAATCCAAGAAGGCATCAGCAAGAACGTATCCTGATGAAATTTGATCAGTAGCCTCCCATTTCAGAGACTGTGAGATGGTCAGGCTTTAGAATACACTCCTCGTGCTACAGAGCTGCCTGAACAGCTCTCACATGGGGGAAAAGTTCAGGGGGCTGTGAATCGCAGTTATTTCCTTGGGGTTCTTGAAGGAGGTAGGGTATTGCAGGATGTAGTGACTGCTGGAGCCCAGAGATGGCAAGGGTGGCTGGGCAGTTTCTTAGCAAACTGGCTTCAAGATGTGTTGGAAGAGTCTTTCCAAATCTTCCATTTAAGATTGTTTTATTTTTCTTTGAATGGTACATTTGAAATTAAGCCTTGCAAAATATGCATTATCACAGCATGCATTACTTACCATTGTATTTTTTGTAATAATATCAGTCTTACCGATACTCGCGTCTGTATGATTTTTCCCAGTAATATTTTCAACAGACATCTCAACAGATCTTTGGCTTAGAGTTGTCACACTCCTTGCTGGATGTGCTCATTCCCAGGGCTGGGTTTTGTGGGGTGTTTTTTTGTTTGTTTGTTTGTCTTGTCTGGTTGGTTGGTGTGTTTTGTTTGGTTTTGGTTGGTTGGTTGGTTGGGTTTTTGTTTGTTTTGTGTTTTTTTTGGGGGGGGGTTGTTGTTTTCAGAAGATTCTCTTAATTTGCTATAACTCAAAGAATCACCACTAATGCATTAACTCAGCAAACTCTTCAGTGATTCTGGGACTCAATTCTCTGTTAAGGGAGTTCACATTTGGAAAGGGTAGCAATACATCATCCACTGGAGGTTGTGCTAGAATGCGGTGTACATAACCTATAAAACCCATTCCTGCCCCCAAAAGCTGGCTGTTCTGTAGCTGGCCTAGGTCCAGCTTCTCCTGAATTGGACCCACACTGGGCTTATGCCAGCCAGCTACTGTGTTCCTGTTCCCGTCAGAGGCAGTGCTTGGGTTTTGCCATTTGGACTGCTGTAAGATGGGGGTGGAAGCAATAAACGAAATGCATGGAGAGGCATGGTGGGAAAATAGGTGTTTTTGGCACTCATTTGGGACAAGCTGTATAAGCCACTGCGGCTGAGACACACATGTGCAATGTGGCTATTGAAAACTTGTGCCAATAACAACTCGTTTTACTACGTAGCATGACGTCTGCTCACCTCTCTCCAGCAGCCACCTTCAGACTGCCAGCCTCTCTATAAACATGGTTTTTGTCCAAACTTGCATTGCTCTGAGTGGTCCTCAGGAGACCCACGCATTTCTTTCCCTCACCCATGTTTGCAACACTTCAGTTTTCACTCTTTGTCCATATTAACGTGGAAGTAGAGACAGGTGTGATATTGGTGTGGTATTAGTAGGGGCAAAAGCTAACAGAACCCCTGGAGCAGCCAAACGCAGTGTTGTGGTGACTTAGAGCATTCCAGATAATGTCTGCCAGTGGGGTGGAAGAGTGGAAGGGTGGAAGGAGTGCTTCTGTTCCTCTGTGGCTTCTATTACCTTCTCCAGATTATGGGATGGAAAGAATGGGGAGCCCCACAGGCCATTCCCACAACGATGCCATACTGGACAAGATAATTTTCCTTTCTCTTTGATTTTTTTCTCTTCTTGAGATATTTTAACAGCACAATGGTTCATCAGTTTCAAGCCTTTTTGAGGTCAGTCAACTCCAGTGAGGCAGGGCAGTATCTCTGAGGGAATTTGAATCACCTGATTTTTTTATTTTTTATTTTTCACTTTAAAGAGAATTGTCTTTGGCTTCGTTATTCCATTTATTGATTTAATTCTAGCTCTTCGCCTTGTATTGATCTGGACAGATCAACAGACACAGTTTCACTAGAGTTTTTGTCTTTTCAGCCAACAATAAAAGAAAAAAAAAATCACACCTTTGAATTAAGCATAATCTATAGGAAGTGATTTTTAGGAATGGCTAGTTTTATCACACTTTGTTGTCTACTTTGTGATTGCTGACACTTAATAAACACACAGAAGTGCTGTGGATGAATGACTCAATATAAGAAAGTAGTCAATTTCCGTCCTCTTCTCCCACTCCTCATTTTGATCCAAACTTCAAAAGTCTTGTCCTGAGCGTTCATGTTATTACATTTTTCATCCCATTCTGTAAAAAGGAGGTGGCTTTTTTTCTCCCTTTCACATTTCTAAAAGCAGTAACACAGAAGTCTCACAAGAGGTATTTTCTGTCATGATTTTCTGCTGTGTTTTTAGGGACCTAAGATCCGTGTAGTTTTGATATACCTCCAGTCCAAATCCAAGCCTCAATCTTCTCATTTTGGCAATACCAGGAACTGATCTAGGATGCTTACAACAAGCAAAATAGCATCTTAAAAATTCTATCTGGAAGCATGAATATTTCTCTCTGCCTTGGTTTTGCAGCAGCTGTAGTGATCAAATAAGAGTTTTATTCTTTGTATCCTGTCTACCAACTCTTTCTTCTGTCTGTTGGTTCACTTCCTGTTATGAAGAGGGAATCAGGTAAATGTGCCTATGCATTAATCAAGCTGTTGTGAAAGAAAGAACAGAAGTATTTTAAGTCTGGAACCATTTCTGTAGGTCTAGGCATCTTAGAGCAGCAAATGATATTATGCCCATCAGTTGGGCTACATTTACTGCATTCTGCCCCTTGTGTCTGGGGGCATCTGCGTTTTAATTTATTCCCTAAACTGTCTCCCCAGCCATAAATTAACACATTGCTTTGTTGTTGTAGTTTTGCCTAACAGAGTAAAATTTTAAAGGAAAAATGCAGCAATCTTCACTAGCCAAAGTCATTAATGCTAGCTCCATCAGTCTCAGCTGTTCTTCATATAGCATGCTGATTTATTTATAGTTTGGCACACCTCCTCTTTGCCAGAGGCAAGCAGATGCAACATAAATAGTACAGCACTTTAACACTCATAGAGCTGGAACTGCGGTTTCCTTCTGCTGTCATGCCTGCTAAGGTCACATATCTCCACCAGATCTACATCACATTATCTAGGTCCTTTTTGTTGTCCCATGCTATACTCTTCTTTTTACAAAGTTTAGAATGCCTGGCCCCACAATAAGAGAGAAAACCTTACTCCCGTAGCATAAAAGTAAAACACAAGTCAAAGTGTAATATTTTTTCCAGTGCTGTTGACTTCATGGATCATTATTGTTGCTGTCTGCTCACTGACTGCTCTGGAAGCAGTTCAGCTCCAATTCAGGTTCTCCACTGACTGGTGGTTGCTGTTTTATGGAATATTTGAGACAAACAGGTAGAGTAATAATCATCTGCCTCCTGGTGCATCCAGTCATCGTTAGTGATGATTTTCACTGTCACAGGGAGCTTCAGCTGAGGGGCTAAAGACTGAGCTGATGTTCAGACCCAGTGGCTCTTGGCTGTTCATGAAGGGTCTCTCGGCACGGTGGAGCATTAGATGGAGCACATGTCATGAGTCGTATTGTCAGTGCTACTGCCCCTGTCATACTTGAGTTGTTCATACAAATAGGATGTAGACTGCACCCTTTTCTGATGTTTTTAGTAATCACAAAGCTTGTGCAGCTTGGAAGTGTGTACGTGAAGAGCACTTCACTTCAAGTAAGCCCTGGTGTTGCAGACTAGCGTAGGAAGGTCTTTAGGCAGAATATGCTCTGCTGATAAATGGCATTATTCAGACTAAACCTAATGACTCCTCATTATTTTTTATTATTTCATTGTTTCCTCCACAATGGAGCATTTCTCCAGCCTAGAAAAACAGAAACAATTGATAAAATTTAAATGAACACTTTTCACAGACCTCTGAAATTTCTAGCACTCCCTGCCAAGGGCCTCAAGGCTGTTGTCATATTTTTTCACTAGTAATATCCAAAAGTTCAAGATGGGTCCCTTTCTGAAGAATTTCTGTGACATGACATAATTTTATTGGTGTGTTATATACTGTTTTAGCATTCTGCAGCTAAATGGCCTGTTTCCTTGGTCTCATTGCATTCTGGACAGAAAATGGCTTGCAGTCCTTTTCTTTGTGAGTAGAAAAGGCGTAAACTCTAAAGAATTACATTAAGCTTGAAACTTGACAGTTTGACAGTACCAAGCCTTCACCATAATTGCTTTCATCAGTTCCCACCAGATTTAGAATGAGCTTTTATTACTGTTGTCTGAATATCTTATTACAATTACCAATACTGAATATGAAAAGGTAGAATGGATTCTTCTTCATAGAGCGTCTGGTGGAAAGCTGGTTGATAAATTATTTTACAAGTTCATGTTGGTTATTAAACAGGCTTCCCGGTTTGCTGCTTTGTACCAAATACCTACCTTGTATCACGATTTTTGCAAGGATCAGTATCAATTACTTTAATATTTCCTTGATGTTTCTTTAAAATGTTCTCATAGTTTAAAAATGTGAATGAAATCAATTTGTCATCATCTGTTAATTCCTCTATTGATTCTATTGTATGCTTTACATTCAGACAGACATTTTCATGAATGCTACATACCTGACAGAACAAAGCAGAAGCAGTTACATACAAAGTGAACACACAAAAAGCACCATTGAAACCTAACCAATGAGTAGGGTGTGCTTGGGGTTTGTGTCAAAACCAAATGGCACATGCAACAAGGACTCTCTTGTTTGGTTGGCTGGTTTTGTTTCATCACTAGTTTTGAAAGATACACAGCAATAAGAGGGCCCTATACTTTGGATTGCTATCTTACTGGTGAGTCCAGAGATACCTGGGGAAAAAAAAAAAAAAAAGTGAATTCTCGATACAGATTATAAAAACAATCAACCATTCCCCTGCCACGTTTTGAGAGGCTTATGTAGGTGTGTTGTGTACAAAGAACATACGCAAAGCAAAATAAAGCCAAAGGGGAAACTTCCATGGATTTGAGTGGGCTTTAGATAGTACCTAATGACCACATCTTTTATGACCAGACCTATAATCTTTAGCAAGCAAGAGTATATGCAATACAGTCAATTGTTATGCTGCATATTGTTGGTAATAAAACTCTTGTGAAGAATCGCTGGGGATTAGGAGGGCCCTGTGTCAGCGATATCACAGAGCGAGCTGCAGCATACCCTCCACTGTTGCTGGAACAACTTAAAGAGGGAAATCATCACCCCTGCGATGAGGAGTCCTCAGAGCTGCAGAGCTTTGGTAATTCCATGCGCAATCTTTAAAAAATGCCAATCACTTAATCTAATTCTGCTCTGAAAGAAGCAGATTATAGTAAAAGGAGAGCTAAACTGTGCTTGAACTGAAAATTCAAGCTTCATACTGAATTCTGAAAAATTCTTTTTTTGTCTTTTCCTAGTGATACCAGAAATGCTCTCCGCCTGTCAGATTTACTAGGAAGCTTTTCAAGCAGCCATTTTTATTTATAATAGTACTTTAAAAAAAAAATCACAGCTTTTTAAACCACAGGGTCTTTCACAAGGTCTTTTAAATTGTTTACATCGATTTGTATTATCTGAACTGTTCTTTCTGATTGTGAGAATTTGTGCAAGGGCTGAGGTAGTTATGAGCTATGGTTTAGATGGGAACTCTTCTCTTTCTTTCTCCCTTTCACTTTTACAAAGATACTGAAGTCTGGCAGAAACAATATTCAAAATGTAAAAATTGTTAATATCTTAATTAACAGAAGACAGTGATTTCCATGTGATTTTGGACTATTAATCTGAATACTACTGATTCAGATTTTTTTTTCTGGAAAGAAAAATGGAGACATCAGGTGAGGAGGTGTACATGAAAAATAGGCATTATTCTTTTCCCTGTTTCCTGGTACCGTAGCATGGGTAAAACCAGATGGCTTTCAAGTAAGTGGACCTGTTACCAATAACCTAAGATGAAGTAGTAATTGCATTTTCAGTGATTCATCTGTATATCACACTGTGTTATTTTATGCAAGGCAGCATCTGTTTCACATGTACACCATGATTATTCTACTCTGATTGACATCCACATTCTCCTAATAAAGTCCCAGTTGCCCACCTGTATGGTGCTCCCTTTTTTCTTAATGCATTTATAAGATAAAAATCCTTTAGAGCACTGTGCTGAAACTCACAAAAAGGCAAGCCATCTAAATTTGTCAGTAGGACAGCATCGGTAGAATTATCAAGGCTCTCTACAGATCAAAATTTTATGAAGTTAGTGGTTCGAATGCTGGTTTGAGCCATACCAGTGCAAGAAAATATCAGTGGAGCTACTTCAGGTTTACACTAATGTATCACAACCAAAGTTAAAATCTGGTTTATGCTGTGGAACTGGAACAACTTTGTCAAGAAAATTACCGTATATTAGTATCTGATCAATTTTGTCCTATTTCTATCCCATGTTTATTCTATGTTCTCTGCCATGTTTTTTCCTATTCCTGTGTATTACATGTGGAACTCCTTCAACATTTTGGGAATAATTGGAAGTGTAAATGTGCTCTGGGGGACAGTGACAGTTTGTGACAGAGACACACTGAATGTTGCCGAATCCATAGAAAGTAACACTAACTCAGGAAACCTCTGATCTCCAAATGGTTGGAAGATGAAAAAGCACTTTGTGTGCTTCAAAGAACATCTGCTCTTGGCCACTGTTAGAGACCGGGTTCTGGGCTAAATCAGGTTGACCCAGGACAGCTGTTCCTATGTTCTAGCAGTCTGACAAATTTCTTTTTCATTACCTGTTTCAGATTGGCTGACATGACCTGTTTCCTCATCCCAGTAAGGCACTGACTTCAGCGCAGTTCAGGTCACAGTGACCAAAACTGCAGAATGTTTTTTTGTTAGGCCCCGTGTGAAATAAAAATTGCAGGTGTCCGTGCACAGTGCCAAGTCAGGCAGGTGCTGAGCAGGCCTGGAGGACGAAGCGTAAGGTGATCTCCCCAAGCCAGGGTGGCGAGCACAGGCAGTCTGAAGGAGCTCGACTGTCTGACACCAGCACCATGTGCTCTCAGGGTTGCATTTGTGCATCTGGTTGGAAGCACTGATGAGCCCGATAGTCCTGCCTCCTCAGATGGCCTATACTCCCTCTGAGACCCCGCTCGTAATTTCCTGATTGATTAAGTGTCTCTGAGAGCCTGGAGTCTGAGAAGAAACATCTGGCAGAGGGCCTTGTGGAGTATGGGCTCTCTGAAACCGGGCCTATATTCACGGAAAAGTAGTAATTGAAAAATTCCATTTAAAATACAGGGTTGGTTGCTGTCTTTCAGCTTGCTGCGCTCGTTAATCCATCTCTTCTGCTGGTCGTCTTGGTGCCTTCTCAAAACAGAGATGGGTGGCCTGCTTCAGCAGTGGCAGATCTTGACCAGTCGCCATTCTGTGCTCCTGCCATCTGACCTTCGGGGACAGATTTCAGCAATGACCTGTTGGGGTGTGCTGATTTAGCACCAGTCAGGGCTCCAACCTCCTATGCTACAACAGCGAGGGAAGTAAGTGCTTGCACGAGTAAGATGAGAATGTCTCTTGATTCTGGTACAACGTGCTTGAAAATTGTTCTGCCAGAAGAGGAAATCTTTGAAATTTAAGGGCTAAAGAACGTTTCAGTGAATTTGACCATTTACCAAAAATAAAAAAAAAATAATAATAAAAAATGGGGGAGGGGAGGAGGTCATTAAGAAGAAAAATCCAGCTTAGGTAAGAATTTTTGTGAAAGAAGCACACAAGGCCAGTCCAGTCCTCTTGGTTAGTTGGGGTTTTGTTGTTTTTGGAGGTAGTACAACTTTTCTTAAAAATCTTACAGTCTAGACTCTTTTGCAGCATTTATCCAACAAGTAATGGCTTGGCTATTTGCTCTATTGTTAAGTGTTTCTGGTAGAGTACTTGGTGCAGATATTGCTGCCTAGGCAGACCCCAAGAGCTAGCATGGATGGAGACCATTTGGGACTTTGGAGGAGAAAAAATGTCTTGAAGAGACTCAAGTTTGTTGTCTCGGTCTTAGAGCAATTGTATCATGAACTGCAGATGATTCCTGCTTTTTATAATAATAGACGATATATTTGGAAGGTAGTTTCTTTACAAATAAATAGACGTATTCATAGATGTGCTCTTTAGAAGGAAGGTTTGTGAAATATCTTAGCAACGTGTCCAAAATAAAAAGAGGTATTACCAGAGAGTTAAGAGATTCATAGGCAGGTTCTTAGGCCCATATTCTTTTCATTTATGCACCCTAAAATAAGGAATAGGCTTGGCTTTAAATGGACAAAGGTAATGTCAGTTCTCCAGCCTGAGTGAGGAGACGTCTCACGTAGGGTTTGGTGAAATTGCAAAGGAAAAGAAATGCTGTTGTAGTCAGAAAGCACTGGCTGTTGCCATGTCCTGCTCTGTTTTGTCTCAGCCAAGTGTGCCTGTTTTTACTTTTTACCTGATGTTTTCAAAGGGCTGGAGTGCTGTACCTCCGTTTTTGTTTTTTCTTTTTCTTCTTTTTATTTTTGGTACCACTGTTTCAACATGCTTTAGCTCTCACAGGTGTCACTGTAGGCAGGAATTTGATATTAAATATCAAAGGTTTGAACTTATTTCAGAGAAGTGTGAATAAATTCACATCTGTGGCTGGAAGAGGGCAGGAGGAACATAGGACAGGTTGAATGGGAGTTCAGAGACAGCAGAAAGGGAAATACAATTTGCATTATGAAAATAATCTTGTATTCAATAGAGACCTATTAGACACCTACTGAGGGGAAGCCTGTTATACTTTATGTGCTCTGCCTTAACTTGTAAGTTGGAGCCTGCTCCCAGCCATTCAATTCACTGCTTCCAGATGTAAGAACTCACTGAAGCTATGTCTCAATTCTTTCTAAGAGCATTTAATCATCAGAAAATAGATACATAAGTTGTATCTGAATACTGTACTGATCCAAAGTGGTTTTCTCAGTAAGCAGATTAAAATGAATGATTCAAAGTGTGCTGAGCAGATCTGCAGATAATAGTTAATCTGGGCAGTAATTCTGCCAATGCACAGGTAGACGTGTACAAATTGTTGAGAAAAAAAAATAATAATTTAGCTATGGGAGTGTTTAAAATATAATTTTTAAGATTACACGTGTGTATTCTCCTAAATCCTTCTGAGGATAGGATCTTTTTAAGCTATAGCTAGTTAGTTTGTAAAGATTTGAAAGTAATCTAGCCTAGTGTGTTGTATGAATGCCAGACTAATCCATTTTTCTTTGAGAATGGCTTTATTTAATTTTCTCAGTCTGTGAAGTTCTTAAGTTTTCTCCTGTGGCAAAGTAAAGAACAAACCCTAGGGAGCTGCAAGCTGAGACCATGGTTCAGGAGAGTTTCTAAGCACATGCTTAACTCTGAGCAAGTGTTTAGCAGCTGATGAAGTCAATAGGATTTAAACAGCCACTTAGAGCCTTGTGTGCTAGAAGGGAGTGGAAAAGACATGGAAGATCTCAAGTGCAGCATAGGTTTCAGCATTGCAGGGTTTCCTCCGATTAAAGGCTTTATTTTTGTGTTTGGATTCAGCACGGTTTTGCAGGTTGTCATGCCAGTGGAAACCAGTAGCATCACGTTATTAGGAACAGAGCAAAGAGCCAGCCCATGTTTGGCTGGTAGGACGGGGTCCCACCAAGAGGAGAGGCAGGCTCTGGGACCAACCCATCCCTCTGTGCTCCACCACCATGCAACAGCAGCAGTGGTCTGAAATGGGGACAGTAGGCTGAGGGGCACAGGGACACCCATTTCCCATATCAGAAACTGGTTCTGGGATTTTTATTTGCCTTCTGAGTCCTTTGGTTGCTGCTTATGATCACCCTGGGGGGGTTAGAAAGGGTTAGGGAGGGAAAGCAGCCTCAGAGGTCTGACAGCCTGGAAAAGGGCTATGACACTGTTTAGCCAGTGCTGGTGTTATATAAATGTATATATGCGATAAATAGTGCTTCATGACTATGAGAAATGGCTTCTAACATTTGCCAATAAATTTGCAATGTACTGGATTTATGAAAGGCCTTGACAAAATTCCTAAACAAACCAAGTTTTCCTCTACTATGTACTCTTGTAGTTATGATTAAGAGATTTGTATTTTTTGCCAGTGAAGGCCGTGGCTCTAGTATGTTTCTCAAGCTGAATGCGATCTAGTTTGTTTAAGCAAGAAGGAGTTTAAGTGGAAATGAGCCACAGAAATGTGTGCCACTTGTCTAAAACAAACATGTCTTAGGCCTTTCCTTTTAAGTGACATCTATTATTGCATTTTTAAGTAGATCTTTGTTAGTAAGCATCCACAAGTGTGTTTGATCAGATGGAAAGATCCAAGGCTATATTTATATTCCTACACTGGAATGTTCTTTTTAAAGAAGGACCTGCACCTTTGCCAGCAGAAGTTAATTGGAAGTTTGCAACTGAATGGATACAAGTCCCTAAAAATGTGCTGTCAGTGTTCATTTATGACATGTCTGTGCAGCCACTTTAGACATTGCATACAGATTTCTCAGGATCTTTAGGCCTTTACCCCCTTTATTTATTTAGGACTAAGCAGGTAGCATAGAAGATGAAAATAATTTTGAGAGCTGATCTAGGCCGGAGATCAATAAGAGTGATATGTCTGTCTTTATAGTATAACAGATTTGTTTGCAAGTTTGTTCTTGCTGCAACAAAAGTGCCTATTTCTATGATATTTAAGGGATTCTCAGTTCATTTTTCTCCATCTGAAAGATTCCAGGATGACTCTTACAGAAAAAAATGGTGTAAATGCGAAACAAAATTATCCTCTTCTTGCTAGTTTCTAGTCATAGAGAAAAAAGAGGGGCACTTGCAAGAGCTTAAAGTAGTATTTAGCAATTGTCCTGTTTTTTGAAGTTATGCTGTAGGTGTTGTGCATTGAGAGAATTCCAGACCTACCTTACACCCAGTGGTTATGAACGCAGGTGCAGTCACTCTTTGGCTTTCGGCCAGAGGTGGAAGCTTATTAAGGAGCATTGATTCCCTGGCTGAACATTAAATCTGTACTTGCCACACTGAAAATATTCTTCATTAACAGTGTAATTGAACATTCTTCTTATTATTTGTCTGCTGACTTTAACTGAGTCTAGACTGTTTGCTTTATGTGCTGAATGTATGAAAAAGCCACACATGGAAGATTCTCCAAGAGGGACCAAGCACAGCTTGGGCTCTGATGATGCCTGGGGCCGCTGGTCTCTTCAGATAACTGAAAGTGACTGAAAAAAATAATCAGTTTCTTCATGAACAACTTCAAGAAAAGTCCATCAACTGTAATTTCTGATCACAAGGGTGGTTGAAATCAGCATAATTGTTCTTCACGATTCTTGATCTGATTTTGTAAGGTCAATTATAAATACATGGCTTTTCATATTATCCAGGAATAGATGCCAGAATATCTGGAAGCTGCATAATTATAACACTGCCAAAACCTAAACCAAATCCTTGAGCTTCATTTATTTTAAATTGTATTAAAAAGGAAAATACCTTTATAATTTACCTTATGTTATAGTCATCAGCATTGCTGTAAAGGAGAATCTCTGGCCATATTTTTAATCCCATAGAGTTTCAATTTAATCTACTTCTATTTTTAAAATTCATCTTTAAATAAGTATGTCTGCACATAGTTTTCTTGATGCATCTGCTAATGTAAGAGGCTTTTTCTCTGCCTCCATTACACCATTTCTTTTTTTTTTCATGTTTGAACTTTCCTCTTTTTGTCCAGTAGCCGTAGGCAGTCCATATGATGTCTCCCAAGGGCTCACACCATGGGGAATCACTTATTGAAGACCAAGGTTTTACGCATAGCCACAAGGTCCATGAGGTTTCACCCAGGTCTTTCCTCAAAGCTCCTTTCATAATCCTTACTTATTAATGACTGCCGATGAGTACCTTTCTTCTGAGGACTTTCTGTGGAGACAGGGGTGTAACAGCCCAGACAGCAGATTGATGATAAATCAAAGAATCCAAGTTTTTCTCTTGGGATGGACGAAACATGCCGTCTCTGGAGCACAACTGTTGTTCTGAGCTTCTGTCCTGTCAGTCACAATGCGGCTGTTCATTAGCAATTGAGGTGCCTCACCTTTGCTTCACTGTTAGTGCTGTCATGACTACCGATTTTCTGTTTATGAACTGCTGCTGCCACCTATTTTTATCATACTGAAGAAAGTATGTATCAGATTATATCCTCTGTTCATAGCTACTCATGTTTTTAAGCCTTTTTCAGATTAATGACAGGAATGAATCATTAAACCAAACTAAGGTGAGAGATACACATCAATACTTTCAGCCTTTTCCTAAGAAACCTGCTACACATTTTGGAGAAATCTCGTTTGGTAAAATGCCAGCTTTTGATTGGAAGTGATTCTTTTAATTACTAAGAAAAATGGGGAAAATGATACAGTTGTCCAATGACACGAGTATGCCTCCTAGATTGCTCAAGTTTTTTAGGAAACTTTTCTGGCTATGTTAATTTACCAGAGTATTGCTCTTTCCAAATCCCATGAGAGCTGCTTGAGAACAAAACCTTCAGTGGAAGCGCAACCACAATGTGCTGTGCTGGATGTGCAAGCATAGCTCCATGCAAGAAGCTTTCATCCTTCCAGCAAGGAAAGCCTCAAGATGAGCAATGGTGCTAATGTTGCAGCCTCTGACCTGATTTTGCTTCAGAGCAGCTACAACTTGTTTGATTTTTTTGCCACTAGGAAGCTCTTTTTAACCGTGTCATTTATAGCAGTCACGTTAGAGATTATTTTCCGCTTCATACTCCTGCAAAAACATTACCAAGCAGAGCTGGCCATGTATTGCAGCAGGAATGGTGTCATGCAGATCTCCTCTGGGGTCTCTGCGAACTCAGGAACAATTCATCACATGAAGCAAATGGGACTGGTCCATCTGTCCTATCGCAAAATAAAATCCGTTGCTTTTTCTCCCAAGCTGTGCTAAACCATCATCCTGCATGGCTTTGAGTTACTGTACTGTTTAGTGAAGTACCATGTTGCATGTCTTCTGTTTCTTATGGCTCTTACTCAGCTGTGGAAAGAAATACCAAGTAATATAACCACTTTCTTCCAAATCTTGGGCCAGAATCTCAGCTGGTGTAAGTCAGCAGAGCTCCACTGACATTATTAGTGCTCCAGTGATTCACACCAGCTGTGGATCTGGTCTTCTGTCTCAATTTATGAAGGGCTTGAACTAAATGTCAGGAAATATGAAATGATCTCTTAGAGTCAGCAGTTCTCCAGATGTGTTAATGGAGTTTAAGTTTACCAAAAGGCAAGACTTCAAAAAATGATCCAACAGAAGAATAAACTTTCAAGAAGAATGCCCTTACTTGCAGGCTTTTTGGCAAGAGAGGACTATACAACTTACTGCAATTTAAAGAAATTACCTCAGTTATGCATCAGGATATGGTAATACAGCTTCAGTGAGAATCCAAGATTCAAAAATTCACAGCAAAAAGCAAGCTGTTGGCATGTCTTGAATAATTGCCATGCAAATATGATTCATATGGTCTTAAAGCCAAAAGTAAGTTGCTTATGAACTTCATGTAAAGAGTCTAATGATTCCACTTTGCAAGTGTAGTTGCGTTTATTCACAGGCATGGTATAACAACTTCTGGAGAGTAAATGGGAGTACCATGTTGTTACAAGAACACAGAAGCTTAATAGTTCTAGCTGTGTAATGTTAAAACTCACCAGTGATTTGGCTTATGGATGTGATCTCATGTGTAATGTTGAAAACAGTTAGTTTTCCTAACGAGGATTAAATTGTTACTGATACTGCCATTCTTAAGCAATGTCAGGCTCACTTTTCAACATCAGAAAATGCTGCAATAGGTGAACCCTCAAAGTCAGCAAATCTCAGACTCAATATTACCTTAATGGCATGTGGACAGTGAAAAATTCCTAAGCTACTCTGAAGAAGACTTCCAGTACCTGAAGTAACCTGTGGTGTTACAGAGGTCTTTCACAGCCTAATTTATCTGCTGGTGAGACCACTCAAAATTAATTAAAATGATATGTGTGCTGCTCCACACTGTGTGGTTCACCTGTGCTCTCACTGGAGACGTAATGCTTTAGACTGATCAAGAAAGGTTATGCACCTTCAATAAGTGAACTTGAACATGACATATGTTGCCTATACCTAAAAAAAGGGTATGAATGAGTTGATCACTAACATTCAGAATGGCATGGAGTGATCTGATCCTGCTGACCAGAGGTTACTGGCTAAGGGTCTGATTCTGGCACGTTTGATTTGCAGCTGGTCCAAGTGGCTTTTGATGAGAATTGTCATCTGTCTAGATGTCACTGCATGCCAACAGAACAAACAAAACAGAACAAAACAAAACAAAACATATTCTTTGTCATGATTAAGTCAGACCTGAGGAGAACATTTTGCAGTTCACAGAGGAACCTAGTTAGACTTCCAGGGAAAGTAGTGATCATAATCTGAAAATAATGGTATGTTGAAATTAAAGCAGTTTGCAGAACTGGAATGATGGAGAGGGTGGTGAGGAAACCCTTCTGAATACTGGAGACTTCATGGGAAGGGAAAGCATCCCAAACTCAGCATTTAATGGGATTTTGCTGGTTCCCAAGGAGCACAGAGGGCTCCACCTCTAACTGGAAATCATTCTCCAGGAAACATTGTAGTGAGAGCTTTGAACCTCTGGTGGATTCACAGACTTGAAGGATAAGAAGCCATGAATCAGGTAGTGGCTGGGTTCTTGGGAAGATTATTACATTTTGAAGGTTGCAGTGTTTTTTAAAACTGTTGTTTCCTGGAGTTTTCCAGTGAGAATGGGAGTTTTCTAAAACTTGGTTCCGAATCTGTGTGAAACCAAACTTCAAAACAGCAATCAAAAACGCTGATTTTGACTAAATATATTGGCAGCTGTGGAGCAGTTGAAGGTTTGAATTAGTCTGGAAATTAAGATGGCTTTTGAATTCTTCATTTCACAAAGCCCGTGTATGGCAGTGTTTCAGAGTAACTTTCCATCATTTCTGTCTAGTTCTTCCCATCCTGGTGAATGGTGTGTTGGTTTTGGTAATACACAGATTTTTTACCTTCTGTCAAGATTACACCAGTGGAATATGCTGGGGCATGAAGCCATTGACCCTCATGAAATTCCAGCCAACCCCAAACCCTACAGTGCAAGCACATCGAGTCCACTCCCTGCTTCCTATGCTGATTCCCTACAGTCTACTGAATCAAGACTAAGAGATTAGTTCTTGTTTTCAAAGCATCTAGTGATACCATCCTGGAATATGACATCACTGAGAGCTCCACTATCTGTGATCAGTGATTTTCCCCCTCAAGCTCACAAAAACAAATCTGTGTAGGATTCAAAAATCTGGGGGAGGATCCAGTCTATATGTATTAATTCCCATAGGGATTGGAAGCTGTCACAAATGTCGTCATGTTTGTAAGTGCAGGATACCTTGTCTTCTGTGTTTGTCAGAATGCTGTCTCAGAGAGAGAGGAGAAGCAGCAAATATGAACTCAGAAAATGCCAGGAGCTCATACAGCCAACAAACATTTAAATCATCTGTCTTGATGAGGGCAGTCAAAAGAGGGCTAAATAGGGCCGATTGCTGCAGAGCAGTGTGTTATCCAATATAATAAAGGGTGTCTAATTCAAGCAGAGTTTTCAGGTAGGACTCTGTGCTATCCACTTACCTAAGGAGAAACCTGCACCTTGGCATATAAGTAGCAGTGAGTGATGACTGCTTTTTTTGCACACAGTTAGAGTACATGTAAACATAATATATATACAGGTGGAGGACAGGGAGTCCCTCAATACCTGGTTTCCAGAGGTGGAGAGCATGTGCTATGGAAGGATTTTCTGCATTTACCTGTGTTTTCTTCTGCTGTGCAGTGTGGGAACAGGCTTGCACCCTCGGGGCATGGACCTTTTGAGACAACTCAGTGTGCCAAAATGATGGACAGCACACACATGCTTAGCACCAGGGTAAAAATAAAGAACAATTCACAGAGCATCATCCTGTACAGCAGCAGAAGGGCAGGTCCTCCCCTTGTTTTCTGTGTTTGTTCTGCTCTCCCTAGCTCTCCATGTGGAATTTGTGGGTGAAATGGTCATTCTCCTAAAAATTGTAACATAATAGCTAAAGGCTTGATATTTATAAGCTGAATTTTATCTGTTTGTTTTGCCATTGACATCTCAGCACAAAATTAGGTCTTTCAAAAAGCTCTTTTCTCTTACATGTAACCTTAACAAAAACTCAAAATACACTGTTAAACAGGCACCTTGGTCTTGTGTATGTTGGATTTTTTTATATCCATATCTAAACTTATTTCAAACCTATGTCTTTGCTTAATATTTCCAGGCCTGATCCTGCTTCACAGAAGACATCGGGCAAGCGGTCTCCGGATGTGATATCTCTTGAAACACTGGAAAACACTTGTGAGCCGGAGGACCTCTTTGATGACATCTAGCTATGTGTTGTCTGAGAAACTCAGAGACTGGTGCTCCACATCAAATTTAGTTATAAAACTAAAAGGCTTTGGTATAGACACTGAGCCAAAATCTGTATGGTATTTAATGACATATTGCTTTAATTCTCTTTCACTGGCCTTGTCCCCATTCTTCACTGCGTGGTTGTAGACCCTTGGCCTGCTGAGTCTTGATTTGTGACAGCCTTGAAATCAGTTCAGCCTCTGTGTAGAGCTATTACCACATGCATATGGGGAAAGAGAGCCCCATCACAACGTTTTACATCCTAACAGTCTTTGGCTGTTAGTTGTATCCAGGATCAACTGGTTTTCAGATATCCCCAGAGAATAAATCAGACATAAGGAATACTTAAGGCTGTCATTGTACTTATGCGATATTCTGCCCCTTTCTCGAGCAGCTCAGCTTAGATGTGGTCTGATTCCTCAGCTTTGATTGAGGTATATCTTTAAAAAATCAAGTGTGCAAATAAATGACTTTTTGCTTTTTAAAGATTCTTTGTAGTATTATGCATTATATGGTGCATACCTGCTTTGGGGAGTAAAGTGTTTAATATTGAATCTATTTTGACCTTCTGTAGTATGCCATAGACCTGTAGAAACCCACAGACTTTAAAAGAGACATTTTGATATTTCATTATTTTTCTTAAGATGATTTCTAAGATAATAAAATGCTTTCTAAAAGGACATCTTTTTGGTTTTATTTGCTTAGACCTGCTATGAGTAAAGGGACTAGTTAGAAAAATGCCTTAATGCTTGACCTCTTCCTGCCTGAAGCTGGTACATTCATTTAGGTTTAAGGCTTCATCAGATAAAAAGTTAGCAACGTGTATTTACCTTCAGAGGTCAAAATCCAGTGCATAGAACTAAGCATGTGTGTCAACTTCTGCTTCGCAGTTTTAAGAGCCTGAATCAATTCTCATTTAAGGCAGAGGGGACCCATTCTTCTGCCTGAGAAACAAGAGTTTTAAACATGTGAATAATCCCACTGAAGTCAGCAGCACTATGCAACATAGTACTGCTTCTGTGCTCTATGGTTGTAATGGACCTTGAAAAATACCATGTATTTTTAAAAAGCCAGTTTATTTAGGCCTTTATCCTGACAAAATTCAGTCCTATACTTAATAAAAAGCACCGGTGTCGGTATTTGCAGGATCAGAGCCTCATTTAAGAATCTCAGTGAGGATCTGGGAATATTAAAATTAAGCAGTCCGTTCTAAAAAACATGGTCACAGCATTTTAAATTCACAAAGGGCTTTGGGACAGTGTTATAAATCACATAGTAAAAACATGAATGGACAAAATATTTTGCTTGCTCCATAGGCTTTGCGCCTGAGAAATGACAAGACCACAAAAGACCTATTCATACACCCATTCATAGACATTGCCTGATTTAAAATCTTCCAGTGCTGATCTGACAATGCTTTCAGCAAAAGCTTGTATGTAGTTTCAATTTTAATGTGAAAATGTTCCATGACTTTACCTGGAATAGAAGAGCAGAAAATGAAGGTAAATGGACCTGAACATCCTGCAAAAGTCTGCTTTCAAGAAACTTGGTTTCTAATAATAAAATGCTATTATATAAATAGCAAATGTTACACTCAGTTGGCAGACGTAATAATTCTGTCAGAATATTTATTTATTTATTTATTTATCTATTTATTTATTTATTTATTTATTTTGAGGTTTATAGAATCAAGCCAGGAACTTAGTAGAAAATGACGTGATGGGGGACGTACCTCAGACTGAGCGCAGATGTGTCGTCTAGTTAGGGCAGCTATGATACGGAGCCAGTTTCCCGTCACCTGGGACTGTTTGTATACACGGAAACACCTCCTCTCCCTCGAAAAACACTTACAACATGTCTATCTCCACAACTGTGTGAGAATGTGCTAGGGAAATGTCCCTTCCAAACAGTTTGTGTGAGAAGCTATAGCTTTTCTGCCAATGAGGTTCCAATTTCCAGTTGACTTTGAAGACGAAGGAGCATCTCATTAATAATTCCAAAAGGAGCTCATGTCAGAGCAGAGGAAGTCTTGTGAAACCTACACAAAATGAGTGAAACTTACCTACAATGCATATTCATCCACAAGCAGGGGAGACATCCACTTCATCTGCAAACTCATTCATCCTGATGCACTGAAACGGACCCAGTGGCCTCCTTTGGCCATGCCAAATAAAATCCATTTCGAACTAACCTGTGATCTTTGGGAAGGGAACTCAGTAATAACACCTCATAAGATATTTTTAAAAAATCTATGGAAGTAATACAGTACTCTGTGCTTCTTGGTGAAGTCTAAGAGAAAAGCTGGGACCTTTGCTATCCCTCTGTGCCCATGGATTTCTTGCTGTGGGATTTTTCCAAAGCTGACAGAGCAGAAGGGTTCTCGTGAGAGTCAAGTACACCTACACATAAATTGAATGCAACATTTACCTTCTTTGCAATAACATAGCATGTACCAGATTATGTTCTTGTTGTGATCCAGCATTATCCTTAGGCTCTCACATGCAGAATTACTAGGTAGTCACTCATTTTTCATTTCTGCATTTGTGCAGCTGACACTTCCCCAATGAGTTTAGTAACTGGCATTTCACCTTATGGACTTGCATCCCATTTCTGGAGCTGATTTCCCTCATTTATCAAGATGATTTTGTATGCTTGTTCTTTCTCAGTGCAGTATTATAGGAAACATTGTAAGTTTCCCATTGCTGATATCCTAGACCATTAATAAAAACATTGAACATTTCTGGTCTTAAGCCTTACTCCATTCATCCTTCCACTTAGCAGGGTTACTGAACTGAGAATTGCTTTGTGAGCATGGTTTTCTAACTCACCTTTTGGAAGAGCATGTTTTCCAGGCAAGCGTATAAAACCATCACAGGAAATAACTTGACATGAGATATCAGTCAATTGCTTCTCCCCTGTCCAAAATATTTCAGTAATGATGGAAGACAAACTAGAGAAACCTCCCCACAAATGGTTTTTCAAGACAGGAAATTAACCAATGTCAAGAAATGTAGATCCAATTTCAAAGGCTGTCCCTAATTAGTACTTCTGTTTGATATTGCTCTGCAAATGATTTCCCAGGTAAATTTTTTCTTCAGTTTAAACTATACTTTAGGGGAAGATAAAACATACATTTGTTTTACAGGAGGAAAAACATGCCATCTTTCATTAAAGGTTTAGACTCATCTAGAGTTTTATATTTTCAGTGTAACTACTTAAACAGAGTGGGTGTTTTTATGCATAACAATTTGTCATTGTCTGGGTTTATCCAGTAGTTAGTTCAAAATGATTAACAACTTTTTTTTTTTTTTTTAAATAAAAAAGACAGTGTTATACCCTCCCCACCCCAAAAAAAAAAAAAAAAAAAAAAAACTGTTTTCTTGTGGAAGTGCTGTATAAAGTATTGCCTTTGGGTTGAAATATTATTCTAATTTTGAGATAATGTTTTGGCAATTCATATCAGTATTCTAGTTACCTTTCCACTATTATTCCCCAAAGGAGTCACTCATATGTATATATGTATATACAAAATGTGTTGTTCTTCCTTGCATTGTGCCTGTAAGGATATAAACAATTGTGTTTATAAATGTGACTCCTTGGAAATGTTTAGAACAGTCTAGCTGACTTAGACATCCTCTGCAGTTTGCTCTAGCACCTTGGAGATACCCGAGGTGGCGGATAGGAGAAGCCATTACACATGGGAATTCAGACGCTGCTAAATATTTAAGGAAAAGCATATTTTTTCTTTTTTTTTCTTTTCTTTTTTTTTTTCTGTTTTCTTTTTCTTCGTGGAAGAAATAAAATGTGGAAACAGTGAAGCAAGAATGGTAGGAAAACAAGTCAATAAAAGTACGTCCAGGCTGCTTAGAGACTGAAGGTATTATGTTCTGAGCAAAACTAAAAATCTTCCAGGAGCTGGTTATCTTGCTGAAGGAGAAGCAGCAAGCAGAACCTTCTCGTCTTCTGGAAACCCTCTTCTATTCCTGCTTGTCTTCAGCGATTCATCAAACCTCTCATCAGGGGTTATTTCCATTTTTCTGCTATTTTCAGCTCTAGCTGAATTTCCAATTCTCTTCCCATAGTCCTGTACTTCTGTACTTCCATACAGAGTCGGAGCTCTCATCAAATCTTTATCCTAAATTTCCTTTTGGTAATCTGCCATTCTCTGTCTCATTTCTTTCTCATAATGTCGGGCAACATGTGAATTTTCATCTTTCTCTGTGACCATTAATTTATTTTGCTGCTATCATAAATACACCACAAAATCAATCTAATTCATAAAATCTATCAGTATTAATCTGGTAGTGTTAGGAAAATGAAACTCTGTATGTTTTTAAAACTGATAACTGCTACAAGGGAAAACACCAAGCTGAAAGAGGATTACTTGCAGAGAACCCCAGGGATGAGTCTTGATCCCAATCTCATTCAACATTTCTTTAATGGCATTGGCACAAAAAACAGGCACCCCAATGAAATTTGTTGATGAGATGAATCTGGGAGGCCTTATGAGAAATAGCTGCTTGTTTTTTTTAAGTAATAGCAGCCTTTAAACACGTTTCATTAATAAGGCATGCAGGATTAGTAGTTTCTGATAGGTATTGCATCGTGGCAATTTGTTTGCCCATACAGAGATGATAAAAAGTGCAAGGAAAAAAAAATAGTGAAAAAACAAGGACATGGCTGGGATAATCTGTGGGAGTACAGCCTAAGAAAGACAGAGAGAACATGTGAGAGATGGCAAGAAAGAGAAATTGAGAGCACTTTTGGCCTGAGCGTGACAGGAAGGGGTGATAGGAGCTGAGCAGAGATACTTGGCCCTCTTTAATTCATTCTCTCTGGGGAACGGGATTGCAGCAGACACCTGACATTGTCAGATCTTGCATTACCTGCTAATGCCAACGGTCAGAGGGGTTCACAATAACCAGAAATTGCCTTCTTTGAGAGAATTCTCATCTCTTGTCAAGCTGCTACAGCAGCCTTAACATTATCTGATGTGAGTTGTTTTTTAATGCCCAGGAGAAGAAGGATGAACACACTATTGTCAGGGTATTTCTTGGGAATGCAGAATAGTTCTGTAGGCTTTTTGTTTGGCTGGTTGGTTGTTTTTTTTGTTTGTTTGTTTGTTTGTTTTTGTTTGTGTGTGTGTCTGTATTTGTCTTTTTGTCAGAAATATTTATCTGAAGAATAATTACCATTGTACCTCAACATCACAGAGCCACAGGGCAGCTGAGGTTGTAAGGGGCCTCTGGAGAACATCTAGTCCAGTGCTCAGGGAAGGGTCAACCAAGGCAAGTTTCTCACACCTTGCCCAGTCTGTCATTATTTAATAAAGAGAATAGATCTAGTCTGCATCTTCCAAAAAGCTTTAACGTCAGCAGTAGCTCTGAATGTAAATCACTCTGTCTGCTGGGATTTTGTGAAGCTTTCTGCGGTCACCAGACAGCAGTGCTGATAGCTGCTCCCGTCCATCCTACTGCAAGTGTCTCCTCGTCTTCGGTGGAAGTGCTTATAGATACCCCAAGTGCTGTAAAGGTTTTCCATGAAGTCTTAGCTTTATGTCTCTGCTGAGACTTAAACCAGTGGGTCCTAGCTGGACTAGTCTTCATAGGACAACTAGGAAACAAGTACATAGAACCATTCTCTTATCTAAGCTGAAAACTGCTATTATCATTTTCTGTTTCTGGAGGAGCTTTATGCAGAGCTTTTATTTTTGAGAGAAAGCCTGACAGAGGAATATCTGAAAGGAAAATTTAAAGGTCAGGGTTTTTTTGTTTTTGTTTTGTTTTGGTTTGTTTTTCTCTGTTTAATTAAATATCACTTGGAAGTCCTGCCTCGTGCATGGTCATCTCACCCCTCTTTTGCCAAACCTGTGGTCAAAATGGGAGATTGGCCCACAGGCTCTGTTCTGAGAGGTGAGGCTTGGGTAGGGTTTAGGAAGAAAGAATGGTGCCTCCAAGGGTGCACCAAGTGCAGCCGAGCAGACTAACCAAATGGGGGCTAGCTACTGCATGGAGAGGATGTAAGCGAGGAGAAACCTCTCTGGGCTGTATTAAAATGTGTGGGTGAGATGCTCAGCCTAAGACAGTCACCCAGAGGCTCCTTCAGCACCAAGAAGAAGGTGGGTATCTTCAGCTTGCCTATCTTAGGATAGGATAGCTAGCTCCCAGGTGGTAACCCTCACTTTCTCCATGAGTATCAGGGGAACAGGACTGGCACACATTGAAGCTTGCAGCTGCTTGGAGCTAAGTGGGTTGGTAGCTACCATTACTGTGGATTTTTTACTCTTGAAGGGCAAAGAAGTGCTTCAGGACACCTGACATCTGGAGTTATTAGAGCCTTTCAATATGGTGGGCAAGAGAAGTCACTGTGCAGTGTTGTATCTGCAGGCAGTCTGAACATTTTCCCCACTGATTCACCTGAGCATAGCTGATACCAGGACCGCCATGCAGCACTCAAGGAAAGATGTTCTCCTGCTGTGTTCCCTGATATTTCCTCCTCATGAATAGGGCAGATATCAAGAAAAGTCACCTCAAAGAGGAAGACACCTTTTAATTTTTTATTTATGAAGACACTGGAAGAGCTTCTACATCACACACACACAAATAATAATAATAATAATAATATTTAATAATAACAATAATAATAATAATAAAGAAGCAAATGAATATGTATATTACATAGATATCAAATATATAGTACCAAAATACGAAATAATAAGATCAAGCACAAACCCATCTGCTGTGATACGGATTAATTTGTTTGGGATTCTTGATGGTCTGGGTAATTCAGAGAGCAGGGTAAGCAGACCATTTTATTAGTTTCCCACATCATCCAAGTAATTTTTTTTTCTACTTTTGACTTCTCACTGTATTTGGAGAGGAAGCACTATCAACACTCTCTATTACCATTTCCACACAGCGAGCACGTGGTTAATTTTCCTTCATACAGAGGGAAGAAGTTAAACTTTATCCTTTCTGGTAAGCAGCTGGAAAGGCTGCTGGCAACCCCAGAGCGCACCCTGATCTAAGCACCACTTGCTCCATCCCTCCAAGCCTCTGTCTTGCAGCCACATCCAGAAAACCTGTGCTGGCACACAGGTGGTGGGAGCTCCTCCGTCGGGGGAAGCGATAAAGCAGGAGGGGCTCTGCATTCGTGTGAGCTACTGTAAGTTTATTTTGGAAAATCAAAACCTCATTAGACGTTGTCTGCAGGGAGCTTTTTACCAGACATGTTGAAGTCAAGTTCACTCCACCCTCTTTTCAACGGCAGTGCTGGGAGCCAAGTGCAAGTGTTATATTAGGTGTGGACACAGACGACCCGTCCACTGGAGTGGGTATGTGGAGCTGAGCGCTCCGACACCTAACCTGGGTAGTAGTTATTGAACAACCGCGGTTCTAAACCAAAGTAACATCTGCCACATCAGTACTTCCCCTGCAATGGCCTCTCGACAACTGCTGGTGAATTACTCGGCACAGCTGATGCACGAGGTAAGTAACAGGGTGAGTGAGCCATGTCCCCGCAGCAGCCCACCGAGAAATTCATTTGGGAGTGAAGAAGGCTCAGCGATCTGGGAGGACAGCCCCCTGCTCACATCAGGCCACCCCTCATCTCGTTTCCTCAGGAGGCTGTGGCAGAGTGGTTTTAAAGAAGGGAAGAGCAGAAGCTAAACTGTACGACGGTGCGAACCTTTCCTACGTATGAATGAGAGGCACGTGTTCCCGCACACAATTTTCTCAGCATGACCGCCTCGCTTAGAGCAGCTCTCATTCGGTGGCCATGCCTTACTAGCCACATTTCTCCCAAAGGCTGTGGCAGGTCTGTGGGAGAGGAAGAGCTGGGAGTCAGCTTCTGCATGGGCTCACGTGGTCTCCACGCAGCCTTGCTTGGTGTCAGTGTGGCAGGTAGGGAGGCAAGCCCACGTCCCGCTGCTAATGTCTGCGGGTATTTTAGCTTTATGACACAGTCCTTCCCACAGCGCAGCCAAAAATATGGGAAAGAGATGGGAAATGAAATCAGTCGTCTAGAAGCTGTACTAATAAATATCTATAAAAATAAGATTGGATTCCCAAAGAACAAAAGAGCGATTGAGACATTTAACCTAAACATCCATAATAAACTAATCAGGGCTGATTTATGGCCAGAAATACTTCATACTGCAAAAGTATGGAGGAAGTGAAATAATTTCTGCTTAACACTTGGCCTTCTGCAGCTTGTCTCATTGCTCCTTACGCAAGCCTCAGGAAGATGTGACAAACCTCCTCATGACAAATCCCAGGAATGCTGTGTCTTCCCCTCTGACTTCATGCAGCTAGAGGAGAGCTGAGCTGATCAGCCAAGCTGGACGATGATTTATTGCAACTGCTCAGTAATAAGCTGCAGTAAGCCCAGAATAAGCTGGTTTTTTGTTTTGTTTTGTTTTGTTTTTTTTTGTTTTTAATCCTGATTTTTCTTTTGGTTTCATGTGCAGAGGAAAAAGCTAACAATTTTCTGGTTTTGCAGCCTGCTTTCTCCAACTGGAACTAATGTGAGGGCCTTTCCTGTTGCTATCAAGGATTTCAGCGGATGGTTTTCTTGCCCTCAGGTCACCTTTTCAAATTTTTTTTTTTTAAATTGATGTATTTACTTAAGTAAACTTTATCTGAGACATGCAGTATGAGCACATGATTGGAATTCAGGCCCACAGAAGAGGTAAGATCAGCCAAAGGAAAGAAGCAAGCAGTACTGGAAAGGTTTGGCTTTTAGAGGGGTGGTTCACCCAGAGTGGAGATGAGGACTCGCGTACCATCTTCTACCCTCACAGGGACCTGTGTTCCCTCTCACAGCGTCCAGGGACGAACTTGCTGTCATGACACCAGAGCTCACACAGTCTGTCAGTATGGTTCTCAGGAGAAGCGATGTTGTGTGAGGTTCCTCCTGAGGGGCAGGAGTCCGTGCTATGAAACCTGCAGACTTGCTCAGTGCAAGAGTCCTGCTGAGGAGACATCTCTGGAGCTGAAGTCCCCAGATTACACAGCCGGGACCAAAGTTTTACGCATGAAAGCTATTGGCAATTCTCAAAACAATGGGATGTGGTGGGGTGATGCTGATGGGTTTCATCACTCCAGTTCAAGTCCATAAAATGAGAAATGAAACTTAACCAGCCCAAGAAGGTACGCAAGCCAAAAAGTGGTCTCTGATTTCACAAAAGATATTTGTAGGTTTCACAATAACTTTTTCATATCCTTTCCTCCTCTCCTCAGCACACTAGTGATTTTGAGAGAAATGCAAAAATCAGGCTAAAGTGGAGGCAGTGTGCACTGGGGGCACATTCTGCTGTGTAATACTGATTTCTGAAACCCAGCTCAGGGAGGAGCTCACATCTAGGTCGAGCTGGTCGGGGGATGCCCATTCCCTGATACTCGTGCCTGTAGCACACTTGCTCTCCTTCTCACCACGACCATGTTGCCAAATAGAAGTAACTCCACACCCAGTCCTGTGATTACAATTTGAATAGAAAACTATCACGAAATAAAACCCCATTGAAGGCCTTAAAAATGTCTCAATAAATTCTAGTGACAGTGGTGCTTTTCCTTTATTTGTCTAGCTGGATTTTTATTTTAGCCCTTTTGTAGTGAATAGCTTTTCATTGTGGCATATAATGACTTGACAGGGTTTTGCTAAGGGTGTCCATGAGTCAAGTCCTCACCTCACTGAAGCCAATCCCAAATGTTATGCAGAGTTTGGGAAACAAGGAGGTAACCCAAGATTTATTTTTTTTTAAGGTTCATTAAAATGACCACATTTCAGTGGGGCTATGCACAGCTGAGGTGCTAGACAAGAAGTAAAGCACATGGTGTACAGGGGCACCTTGCATGCAGATGAGCTCTGAAGACCTGGGTAATGTACAGAAAGGGATGTCCCCAGCTGTGTTTTGAAAGAATGAGGAAGTGTCTTGCTCAGATTTTGAAAAGCAGGAGTTTGATTTTTAACCTACAAGGCTGCAGATTGTAGCCCCATCAGTGGCTCTGGTCCTGAAGATGGGTGCCGTTTAAGAGGTCCTCCCTGTCTTCTTGCTCTCTCCTTTGAGGGACTTTCTGAGCTGTCGAGGTGTGCCAAAAACAGAACCAGGGACTTGGTATAACTTCTGAATTAAATTCACACATCTGTGAGTATAGCAGCCCTGAATCTAAGACTGGTTAAAGACCAAAAAAAAAAAAAAAAAAAAAAGAAAAGGAGACAGTTCTTCATGCAATGCCATGTAGGTCTCTGAAGCTCCTTGCCAGAAGACACTGTGGATGTTAAAAGTTAACACAGCTCCAAGAGGAAAGGGGATGTAAGTATGGAAAAGGTCACTGAGCACAGGCCAGAGGAGTACCCTGAGATGACAGTGTCTGTGGACTGGAAGAGTGCTGGGGGGAAGCATCACACTTGTTACCCCCTTCCTACTTGTCTCTAAACATCTCACCAGCATTGGGGATGGATGCTGAGGTGAATAGACCTGTGGCCTAAACCAGCCATGACTCTTCCCATGGGTGTAGCTTATTAACAGGTTGTTGTATGCTTAAGTGTAAAGAAGTTACAAGAGCAAACAGGAAATTCCTACATAAACTGGTGTTGAAGGTTAACCTAGCAAATGTTGGCCTGCAACCGCTGAGTGGGTTTCTGAGAATGGTGAGTTATCTCCTCAGTGCTCCTTATTCCCCTTCTCCTGTGGGGTAGGTGGGTACTCCTGCCCCATGTTGCACAGCAGCATCAAATGTGATCGCTGTGTCCTTCCATCTACAGTCAGAGCTGAGTGTGGCCTTGCACTAAATCACCTTCTCTTGAGTAGCTAGAAGTTAAAACAGTGCTCTGTTGTGGTACTTGGTGCCATGCAGCGTGTTGAGTTTCATCTAATATTGGCAGATTTGGCAGGTAGACATCGAAATGTCACGCTCCATGGATACTATATAATCACATTTTTAAATAAGATGCTTAATTTTTCAACTACTGCAAAAGAAAAGCCTTATCTCTGCCAGTGAACACCTGGACAGCTGTTGGCATTGGCAATGCTGGTAGACACAGGTACCACCACGGAGCATCCCTGGGCTTCCTGATAGCAGCCAGCGGTAGAGAAAACATGGTTTCTGCTTCAGGAGCAGGAGCTGCAATGCTGCAGCTGGCCCAGGTCTAACTTATTTCAGAGCCCATTGTCCTCCCCATGTGTCTTCTTCAGCTCCCCTTGCTGAAGAAGGCCTGGATCTCCAGTTGTTTTCCTACACATTTGCATAGTGTTGCCCTGTGTGAAAAGACAGTTCTTGTGTGTCAGCCTGAGAGATGTGTTTCACTGACTAATTGTTGTGTTTGGCTTCCGTCACTGAGTGCGTTTGGAGTGAAGTGCCATGCTCTTAAGATATTGTTATCATGACTGCTTGATCCGATCACAAATAGATAATAATAGCTGTGGGCCCTGGGAGCTGTTTGCTGCCTCCCCGCCAGCTGCCTTGCTCAATCGTTTGGGAAGATTTTTTTGTTTCGGTGAAGTTGCTTTGTTAGTTCTGTCCATTAACATACCAAGCCCAGCAATTCAGGGAGGAGGATTGGTCATGGTGCCTCGCTTTCCTGTTTGTATATCACACCGGCTCATTAAAATTATGAACATGTTGTGAAATGAAAATAAACATAATTTGGGTTTATCTGGTGTAAAACTAGCTTAGTCATGCTGAGATAGTGGCTGTCTACATCTGTTAATTATATCCTGACAGGCCTCAGCTTGAGACCTTTAAGACATCACAGGATTTTCTGAGATTCTTGTAATAAACCTTATTTCCCTAAAGTGCAGGAACAAGGGCCAGAAACATTTTTTGTTCCTAAAGACACCACGGCACTGAGGCAGTCAGTCAAGACGCAGTTTATGCTCGCTCTCATTCATCTGGCATGATGTCCTCACCTTCAGCAAGCCGTCCAGCCCTCCAACTGCACGCAATGGCGCGCACTTCGCCATGCCAGGCCTGGTGCCAAAACCCTCCTTCATGAGCCGACACAATGCCAAACACCTTGTCTGAGGAAACCCCTTCTCCGTGTGCTCGGGACAGCTCCAGGGGTCTCCCAGGGTCAGGCACCAGTCACTGCCCAGCAGATACTGGTGGCAGACCAGTGCTGCCCCAAAATGTCACACTGGTGAGGGCTCTGCACCGCTCTGCGGCCTGCTCCATGGCTGCCTGTGGGCTGCCCTGCTCCGTCCATGGGGACGGGCTGAGAAGAGAAACCTGTCGCTGGCTGAGGTCCCTCCCTGTTCGGGCTATGCCAAGCTTGCGATGATTTTAGCCTCTTCTGTTTCTGTTTCATGTTTCCCGAGCCTTCCTGCTCAGAAGCCTAGATACAGCCCATGTAAAGGCCTGCATGCTACGCTCAGCGGGTGCTGGTGTCTCTGTTAGGAGGGTCTTATGCAAAACAAAGTGCCAGCTATCATAACTTAGAGGGGAAGCTTTATTACAGAAACCATGGAAAATAAAGTTGTAATTTACCACCTGAAGCATTTTTCTATTCCTATTTTGAATTTAAAAATACTGTAGAGATTCCAACAAGTAAGTGTTAAACCTGTAAGAAACGCATATGGAAGAGGAGAGAGTTGCTAAGCACGAGCCAATGCTGGATACCTAAAGCCCAGAGAGAGAACAGATGTTTTACCACCTGCACGCTCTTTTCTACCAGAATATAATTCAGATTTGGATGCTCCATGTTGGATCAGTTTTTGTTTCTTTCTTAAAGTTGACTTCCCTTTTTGTTACATTTAAAGTATAGACAGAGAAAAAGAAAGAAAGAAAAAAAGACATTAGTATTATACCCTAGTTTTGCACAGTGCTTACAGGAAAACGTTAAAATGAAGTTTCTGTCTCTGGGGGTTAATAATGTACAGTTAGTGTAGGGTTGTTTTTTGAAAAGCATTTAGTTACAGTGCGAGCATACGGCCAAATAAAAGAAGGAATCCAGCCTCTCAGAGATGCTTTCTCATGGAAAAGAAACAGCACAAGCATGGAGCATAGACACTTTTTTAGCCCCAGCTAAGCCACTTGCTTTCCTTCCAAAATACAAGGCTATTTCCTCACGGCATGTTTTGGAGTGATTTTGGTGAAGGACTGTGCTCCAGCCACGGCGCTGAGGGGGATACCGGACTGAAGTGTGTCTGTGACACACGGTCACCGAATGCCAGAAGCATTAGGAACAGCTGAAGCTGGGGCAACACCCTCGCAGGTGCCCTGCCAAGGAGTTGGGGGAGTGCTGATGGAGGCAGACACTGGGGACAACCCCAGGGAGGTGGCCAGAAATCCAGCCAGAAGGAGGCTGGGATGAGGGGCAAGCTCAATCCATGTGGGCCTGGTGTGTGGACGCAGATCTCGGTGGCTCAGAGCTAACAAACAGAATCAATGTCACTCAGTGTCTGTGGGTTGCCTCTGAATGCCAGAAACAAAGTTGGTGGTGTCCCTGTCCTTCACACAGGCTCTCGTACTGGTAGCCATCCTGCAGAAGACAGCAGGGGCTTTGCCTCCCGCTGGGCAGAGCGCGGCATCTAGACACTGCCTGTAATGTAACGATAGCTCTTACAGAATACATTCATTTCTAAACAACTACAAGAGAGTTTACTTTACTGACAGATAAAGATAAACAGGAGGAGGCAGCTGTAAAAAGAATTCCATTGACCACTGACCTGAAAACATGTCGCTTTCCATAAAACAAGCATAAACTAAATAAAAGGGAGTATTTAGATTCTGCAAAACTACTTCCTACAGAACCCAGACAATTAATTTTAAAGGGTGATGTGAACGGAATATGTGAAGAGGGAAAAGGCATGCCCCTCTAGGTTAAATTGCCATGCATTTCAATATTACTATGTGGACATCTTTACTCTCTCAAATTAGACCAGAGCAGATGCCCCAACTGCTTCTGACTGCACACAGGGATCAAGGAGGATTTCTCACTCTGGCAGCATGAAGCAAGCCCTGAGATACATAATAATCTAAACAAAAGTGTTAGGGGCATAGCACTGGAAATAGCCCAGATTTTCTTGGATCTTATTTCTTCTTTTACTTGGCTTTGATCAGGTTTTGTACACATCTAAAACAAGTGAGGGTACATGCATGCCATCTCTGTCAATTCCCTTCTTCACTTGCAAAGTCCAGAAATAAATTTAGTGATGCAGTTAATGCATGCAAAGTTATGTAACAGATAAGATATAGGAACTTAGAGCAAACTAATCTGTAACCTGCCAGCAAATCAACGTACTGATATTTTGCCCTCTCCATTCTCCTTCTCCACAATAAGTACCTGAATTTAAACCCAGCAGCACTTCTACTTAGCTGGGATAACAGGCTAAGAAATGACATCCCACGATATTACGGATTTATTTAATTTTTATCTGAGTTTGTCTAAATACCATTGAAGTCTCTCAAGAACCCTTGTGCCTGAGGTTCGCAAGAAAGAGGACCAAGCTCTGTAAATTTTCTTATGAGGTCACCTGTGTGAAAGGTCAGATTGTCTCAGCATGTGCTGCAATGTTTAAACCCAGAGCTGAACATCAACCAGAGCCTTCCAGGGCTTTACCCCTGGTGTCTAACTTCTGCCCCAGCTTTACCCCTGGTGTCTAACTTCTGCCCCAATCCCAAGCTTTATCCTGATGCAGCTATAGGTGGCTTAAGTCTCAGTAAGAAATGCTGATCTTCTACATAGTACTTCTCCCAGGTATCACCTATGCTTACATGCAGACTGAAGGTTCAATACAGGCCTATATAAAAAAAAAAAAAAAAAAAAAAAAAAAACAATGACAAGACTAAAAAACTTTAACATCAGGCCATTTGCCTTCTAAAATAGCATTACGCAAAAGCACTCTTGATCCTTACAGGAAATTTTGCTCTTACATGGATGCTGTAGTGCATGGCTACTACATGACAACCAGAGATGATTGGATGCATGCCCTTTCTGATCAAGGTCAGACAAGGTCCAAGGTGAAGAGCAGCAGATCCTAAAGAAAAACTAGGGAGTGAGATACTGCCAGTAAGCTCTCACTAATAGGTGGTTTCCCATGCAAGTGCGAAGGAAATGAATGGAAGCCTATGGCCTGGTAGAAAGCACCTGCAGAAATGATATATATGAGCCACAGCGCCTGGAGCAGTAATAGGAGATGGACACACCAGGCCATGCTTCTTTAGAGGTGCATCTGAAGAACGTTTAAGATGAGTGACCCCATAAGAGATATTCTTAAGCCATCTGCAAAGGCATGCAAGCTCTCAGGGCATGTGAGGAAGCAGGGCTTATGTCTCAGCTTTAGGGCTCACACAGCAGACCCTGGCACAAACTGCCCACTGCTGGGATGCTGTGGAGCACCAGTACTGTCCTGTTTCCCAGTGTGGGGCATGTGGATATTCATCAACATCCTCTGGTCTCCGGGGCTAGCAGACCTGCACTACAGCTCGTCCCAGTGCTGCATGGCCATGCTGCTTGTGAGCCAGCTGCTGGCATGGTCTCGTTTGTGCCCTGGCAATTTAAGGCAAGCAAAAGCTGCATTTGCTCTCCAGTTGCCTCTGTGTGCCTTTGTGAGGCCACACCTCACTCTCTTTCAGTGCAATGAGTGGGAAAGTAGTGATTACAGAGGAATGAAACACTGCTTGGAGAAGATGCTGTCCTACGAACAGGGAAATCATTTCACTTCCAACTGATGTATGGGAGATAACCACCTCTCTAAGCTGTATTGACCACTGTTGTTATATGTTACTTCTGTCTGGTAGTTTTGTTTTGTTAGACCAAACTATTTCTTTTCCTATGAAAAATGCAGATGTGGTGATATCATAACACTTTGCAAATTCAAAATTGATTTTTGCCAAGTTGTTTGTCCTATAAAAATTCCCAGAAAGTCCATGAAAAGACTGGAAACAGCAAGGAAACAGAAGTCCAAGCATTGCTTCATATTATTTTGGGGATTTCCATTCAGGCTAGATTTTTGTTCCTTACTTCTTTAAATTAAAAGACTAAATCAAAACCAAAATGATTTTTTAAGGATGAGAAAATGTTGCTTAATCCCAAAGAAATTTTTCAGTGGACAGAAAGTAATTAACATTGGGTCAGCCTGAAATAAGGATCTTCTTTGCTGTTTGTCCTTTATTTTGTTTGTTTTCAGCTAGCAGTTAAAAAAAAAAAAACAACTCTGTTCCCTCTCCAGCTCTTGTTATAGGCGAAAAATGCCAGTAGGGCTTCTGGGATTTATCCAAATGAAGTAATGAGGATGCTTTGACTTTTCCCTATCCTCCCCAGGCAGTCTGACTCTCCTGCCCTTGGGGCCTTCCAAATATATTTGGGAAAGGTGAAGGACAAGAACTGTGTCGGAGGTGAGGTGTTCTTCTGTGAAAGCTTGCTTGAGAAGTTATATCTTTCGCCATCATCATGAACAAGCTTTTTCATGCTAAATTTTTGTTGCCTTCGTACCTGCAAAAGTTTAAAAAAGTATTCTGATATGTTACTTGCCTGGACCAGCACCAGCAGAAGGATGGCCCATGTTTATTACACAACTTCAAATGTGACCTGCTTGGGCACTGTGTGGATGGCAAACCACCAGAATTTCATGACTTGACTTCTCCAGCTGCCATCTGCCAGCTGGGGTTAGCAAGGATCCTGCTGGCACAGCCACTCCTTGCATCACTTGGGCTTTTCTGCAGCTTGCATCAGGGTAATATGGCATTTGAAGGCACTACCCACACCTTCTCCTCTAGAGAGGCAAAATACATAATATGCTGTCATGATAAAAGACAAAAGAAAAAAATGTTTTCAAATGCTGCCATAATACCCAGAGGCATTGTTGTTGTCCTGATAGTTTTTTTAATTATTACTACTTTTTATTTGTCATGCAGAATATGCAGGCAAAAACTAGCTGACAAGTATTTTAGTTTCTTTCAAAACATGAAAAAAATGGATCCTACAAATATCCGCCGCCAGCTACATTCTGGGATTTGCTTTGAATGCAAAAGAGACAAGTGTGAGCTGAGAAATTAAATCCCATAAATCTCTCCTGTGGACTCTGCCAGTTTATTTAAGAGATACATTATTATGTTAGTTGAAGTGATCATAGGAGACTGCTAATAGCAAGTGATTAGTTGCTTAGGCATATTTATTTAAGAAATATAATAGATTAAAAGCCTTCTGGTCAGTGTAGATACTCCATCATATTTAAAGTAAAATAATTCCTGCAATTTATGACTTCTTCTGTCACAATTCAGGCTTTAAAACCATGAATCACAGCTGAATTGTTGTTGACTGAGCTGTAGGTAGAGACATTTCTAATGACGATAAAAGAAAGTGGAAATTTATGATTGCTGAGCTTATTTTTCTTTACAAACAGGTTAGAAAAGACAACACTGAAATGCTCATTTCTAATATCCCTATGTTCTTGACATTTTCAACTGTAAAACATCTCTTTAGCAACCAAAAGTGCCATCACGTTACACAATAAAATCTTTCACCTTACACTTTCATGATAAATCTATGAAGCATATTTCAGCGAGCCCCGTGTATCAATGCCTTAGTGTTATTTATTGCATTGGTATTATACCTGAGCACCAAGGATACAATCCTTGAGCACAAGTGGTGACAGAGCCACCACAGAGGAAGGAAGAGAACAGAAACCTGCAGCAGCTGTGTACGGGGTGACCACCTCCCAGATGGCTTCATAGCGCTCACAGGCTCCAGATTCTTACTTTTGATGGAGCGGTGCGTGGTGGTGCATTCACAGGTGTGTTTCTCATATTCCCTGTTAGAGTGGTGAGGAATATTTTATACCATACCATAAAATATGGAGAGATAGGACATTTGTTGTTTAGCAGCTTGTCTGTGGGTAGGTCACCTGTGTCAGACCAGCGTGGGTGCTGCTCAGGGATAGGTAGTGAGGAAGGTTTCTGGGAATGAATGGTAATGCTTACTGCATGATGCCCCATGCCTAAGTAGAAATGGCTACAATATTAAAATATCTGCTCTTTTTAGTTTGTCTGGCTGCTAGCAGAGCACCAGCTGCTCTAAGAAAGGGCTGGCTGTACAGCTTTTAATCTGAAAAGGTCATTGTGTAGGTCCTTTTCTGTAAGAGCTTTCATTTGCTATCTGGGACCCATTAATGGAATTGTTGTCTGTGGGACCACTTTTTCAAGTCAGGAATATGAAAAACATTCTTGTGCAACTTGCAGCATGGCAGCAGAAATGTTAATATATGGGTAAATGTGAGCAGATGGCCTCTGATATCAAATCCTTACGAAGGACACGTGGTCCGGGGTTGAGCTAAAGCTCCTTTATACTACCCAGCAGCAGAAGCTGTGGCGCTGGAACACTGAAGTTGCAGCTTCTTGGCTCAGAGATGACTTTGGTTGGCCTGGTCCTTAGGTCTCAGAGCTTTCAGAGGCACCTGGGGAGCCTGCCCATGTCTGTCCTTAGGTGATGGACATGAAGCTCTGTCCCCCATAGCAAGGCTGTATGAACTCACACAGGCAGGGCATCCTACCACACTGTATTTAAATAATTGCATTATTATCTGAATTGCTTATTGAAGTCTTCCCAGGACATGTTAATGCCTGGCCCTGAAAAGCATGCATTTCAGAAACACAGCATTTTTCTATTTTAACACCTTTCAGGATCTGTTTTATAGAAGCACGAGCACTGTCAGTGTATTCCTTTTGTTTGACCTTGTTACTGGGCACCTCAGAGCCATGTGAGATCAATGGAAACCTTCTGAGGACTTGGGATTAGGACCCAGGCATGTACTGTAAAAAAATCATAAGAAATAAAGATACCTCCAATATTTTCTTCTTTTTGGAACTCAGGCTAGTCTAACAATAACATCTAAAGACAACATAGCAGTGAAAAATAATGCAAATGTAGTAAAATCACATAGATAAACTAAACTGTGAGGTTACACATACACATCTCACAAGCAAAAAATGCAAATTTGATCTTAACAATTCCTCACATTCATTGGCAAATTGGGAAAACTCAGACCTAGGATTGCAATGGCTCCTTGAAGGCTGTTTAGTAAAACAGATGGTGAAGTTACCTCCTGTGAAGCAATTTCTTTTTGTTCCTTTTTGTAGTTGTGTTCATATCTCCTCCTTGTAGATTGTTCCACTACCCAATATCTGCTCCCTTTGTCCAGAAAAGGTTCCCCTTTGAGGCTCCAGCAGCCAAATTTTGACGAACAGCTAGCAATTACAGTGCTGTCTGTGGGACCTTGTAGCCCCTCCTGTTCCAACAGAGATGTCACTCTGGTGATTTTGCTCGCTCTGCAGCTGACATCTCCAACCATGGATCAGGCCCTCCCCCTGCATCAACAGGTCCAGGGGTCCAGGTAACGAGTATTAGGTAATTAAAGACTGGCATACTTCCTTGTGCAGACTTCCTTGTAAGGTGTTTCTATCCACTTTACCCACATTACTCCCAGTGTTAAAGGTCAGCAAGCATCTCTGAGGCTTTTAGCACCCAGGGCTCATCTGTGGCTGGATGGCTAATACACGCCAACCACAAGGCATTGCTGAGAGCTGTCTCGGGGGAGGCTCTTACATATCCCACAGGTATTTTAACTGTGAACTGAACAATAGTGAAAAGTGTATTGCTACTTTGCATCATGGGGAGCATTTTGAGCATTTTAATTATCCTTATCATTTATTATTTTGCAATTGTCTGCGAAAGAATGAAGCAAAGTCTAGTAATCTAAAGATTTCCTCAACTTTCCCACATAAGATAAGAGTTTTATTTTCTTAGCTATTTTTTCTTTGGGGTGGAATTAACGCTATTCTAGCCTAAAAAAAAAAAAAAAAAAAAAAAAAAGCATCAAAATTTTCCCACGGAGCAATGAAAGTAAAAATTTTTTCTTCCTCTCTTTGCCATGCTCAGCCTTCTTCTCGCTAGTTTCACAGTTGCTTAATTTAATTAAGAGGAACAACGCTTGTCAAGACGTCTTTGGGCACAGTTCACTTTCAGGGGGGTTCACCCTTGCTGGATCCCTCAGCTTCCAACCCGCATTCACAAACTGGAGCGTGCTTCTCCTTGTCAGCTTTGCAATATGGTAGTGATAGGGGAAAAACACCTTCGCCTTGTATCCATCCAGCATTTCATACTGAACATTAGTTCTCTCCATTTTTTTTCTCCTGTCTTTGCATACCTGGATTGCATATAAGGAAACCGTTGCAGTGTGTGCCCGCAGCGACATAATTAGTATTTGTTCATAAGGCACTGAATCTGCAGCATGGAGTGGTGTGCTGAAAGTCATCAGTGTGATGCTGAAAGCAGCAGAACGGGCTGGAATATGTTAGGAAGTTTTAAAGGGCATTAATCCTGAGGGATATTGAATGCTCAGAGGCAGAAACAATCCAGCCCTCTGTGGATGGGGGGAAAATTGCTGTAGTAGCGTGAGAAGCATAGGGTGATCAGCAGAGTTACATGGTGTGAAGGCTTTTGCTAGAGTCCGCTCGGACTCTCATGCTGTAAAAAAGCTACAATGAAAGGAGAAAATTATGGGATAAAAACAAAGCAAAACAAACCAAGCTTCGTTTGTGTTGCTTTAAGGTTATTAAACCATGACACAAATGTGAAATTGTGTGCCCTCATCCAGTTTTAAAATAATACAAGCACTCCTATTGAACTGATTGCCTTGAGGCACTCTGCAGGCGCTCAGACCCTGCACTGGTCCTGATCCTCCCACAGCAGCCATGGCACTGGGCACAGGGAGGGCGTCAAGGCTCAGCAGAGCCTGGCCTCCATGTCCTCCTTCGTCCAACGAAGGGAGGCAATGAAGATGACGGGGTAAAGAGGGATGCGGGCAATGGGAGAGGGTGGGTACGAGCGGATATCTGGTTGCAGCGCAGATGATGCAGTGTAAATACATCTGTGCGCGCATTAAGAAATGTATGAATCTTCTCTTAGCCTTCCTGTCGGCATCCCACGTGATCCCCTGAGCCACTCGGGGCTGTGTACAAGAGCCCACTATTTGCCAGGGAGCCGAGGGCAGCCTCTGAGCATGGAAAAAGCCACATTTCACTTATCTTCCCTCCTCTCCTTGTGCCCAGGTGCTTTGCAAAACAAACAAGCTACATCTTTGCGTATCATAGCCAGAGGCAGGTATCAGACTACATCCACTGAAAGCCTCACTGTCTGGGGCAGTGAGATTCAGCAAGGCTTGGCTGAGCTGCCCGTGAGCCTGCTGCTTGATTTATGTTTTCAGATGGAAACTATATGAAGCTCTTAGTTATGCCTGGTGCTCTGCCAAAATCAGTTTGACCCAAACTAGGCTTTATAGAAACTTAAAACACAAGGTGAAATGTCATGTAAGCCACAGTAAAACCTGGCTTCTTCTTCTTTCTTTCTTTTATTTTTGCTTTTTGAGGAAGCGCACGCCCTCTCAGGCCCGTCTCTGAAGATCTCACTGGTGTTTCCCCGCGGGTGCTGCGGGGCAGCAGCTGTAGGTCCTGTCTGCCTTCCCGGACATTTTCCCTGGTTGATCCCAGAACCGAGGTGAGGAAGGAGTGGGGAACTGAAATCCGTGTTTTCAGGAGCAGGCATTGCCTGCAGGGCTCTGGCGAGGTTCAGCAACACCAGCGCAGAGGTGCAGAAACCAAAGTGCGCAGCTGAGAAAAACCACGGAGGGGCTGAGCCGGAGAATACCCTCGACCTTGTCATTTAAAAAAAATATTTTTAAAATTTGTATTTCGTCTTCCATCCCCCTCAGCGGATGGAGAAGGGCGGGCAGCCCTCTCCGGCAGCGCCCGGGGCCGCTAATTGCAGTAATTTGCAAGAAGGGAAGTGCCACCTAGCGGCCGCGGCCTCACGGATTTATTTCTCGGGACCCCCACGGGCTGCTCTTAATTCGTTATCGGGTGCCAGTGAGAATGGTGGCACCAGGCAAACACAGGGGGCCTCCTAGTCTAATTTAAAAGGGACAATAGAGCCCGGAGACCCAAGATGGATATCCCGAGTGCAGACGCATTCCTTTTAATTCTGTTTGGTTTACCAAATAGGAATTCCTCTAGGAAACCTCAACAAAGAGGTGGATTAATGAGAACCCTAGCAGAGAGTGTTTGCTGTATAAGCAATTCCAAGCCTAAGTAAAGCAAGGGGCAAAGTCTGATCAGCGTTCAGTACCAAACTCAAATAAATTCTGACAGAAGTGGGTGAAAAATGCACCAGCTGCAGGTCAGCACGAAATGCTAACAGCCCTCAAACACTGGCCTGCCTATTTTCATTAAAAAGCAAACAGGGAGAGAAACAAACACGTATTTCTCCCCTGCCTTTTGTCATTTTCTGGCGTTTGTTTTGACACTCATCCTCCTTCCTTCAGCTAGGGTGTCCCCAGGTTTCTCCCATTTTCGGGGCATCTCACTGTTCCTTAGCCCCCTTTGGCCACACACAAGACCTTTCTGGCCACCAGCCAGACCTCCTGTCCCTCAGAGCATATCTACCTTGCTGCCACCATGTAGTTCCTCCATCCCCATGGCTCCTCACATCCCCCAGTGCAAAATTATTTCACGCCTTTATGCGTAAAAGCATCAAGATCCCCGCTCCGAGCTGCCTCCAGCTGCTCCCCTGGAATGTTTTGGGGGCATCCTCTTTCCTCCTGGGCCAACCTCAGCCTGTAGTGCGAAATCCTTGTTTAGTGCCAGAGGGGGAGGCTGCTTTTCTCCAAAGTGCTGTGTTGTAACAGCTTGGTCATCGCTGGCTCGCAGTAGCATTGTCCAAAGGACCAGCCAGCATTTGCTTCACCATGAGTTATTGCTTCCACGCTTTGGGATTTCCTCTAACTTATACACTCTGTATTGCTTTGCTTTCCTGATAGGCCCCATGCAATTTAGGGCTGTGGAATAGCTAATGGGAACTGGCCAGAAGGCAGTCTGCAGAAAGCAGGCTCCCCAGTCCTATCATCCCTCCCCTACAATGCCGGGACCGTCACAGCCCCAGCTTCCCTTACCCCTCGTGCCTCTGTACAGGCGGATGAAAAGCAAAGAGAAGGAAGATGAGCTATCTCAGTGCTGTGGGCATGGAAATATCAGTGGACAGGGCTATTGTGGTAGCCTTCAGGTGTGTGCTCAGTGGGGTGTCCAGTTCAAAACAGACGAGAGAACACCTCTGCCGTGCTCCTCTGCCAACATAACAGATGTGGTAGGTTCACTGGCATTAGGATGGGAAAGTCTTGTAAAGTTTATGTCTGATTTTATACAAAAAATGACATTTTTTAGCTCTTGTAGCCAATGTGGTGATCACCAAAGTTGTTGCCATCCTTTCTCATCCTGGGAGACCCCACTCAGCACAACAAACCTGCTGAGTATCCAGACACCAGAAAAGCCTCGTTTCATCCTTCCTTCACAGCCAAATGATAACAGCACATGTCTTTGGGAGGTGGCTGTGAAGTGCTTGGTGCCAACACTTGCCCGTAACAGAGACCTGGGAAGGCTGTGGTGGGAAATCAGAGCCTGAGGCTCCCTGGGTGGCAGACAGGGAGCCCCAAGTTGGGGCTGCAGAGGCGTTTTAGCAGCATTGCCTTGTGCCTGGCTCTCAGGGCGGGAGTAAGCTGCAGGTCGTGGTGTGCTCAGGATGTGCTCCACAAAGGGATTCTCATTTATTGGCAGTTCCAAAATTCCCAATGTACTGAGCCCATCTCCCTCTGAAACATGAAGATTACTTCAAAATCATGAGAGTCCTTCCAACCTGCTTACGCTCTTCTTCCTGAGGTAGGTCGGCTTTCCCTGTAGATGTGGATCTCTTTCCTTGCCTCCTAACACCCTCCAAAATGTGTGCATTTTTATTTTGATCTACCAAAAGGAGACCCTGGAGAAGAGAAGTAGAGACTTTCATGCGCAATGGAGGACAAAGAGAAAGCCTGCAGTCTTCTTTTTCTCCAGTTTTTGGATCTTCCTTTTCCATTTTATTTCTTTGGTCTCCTTCAAGTGTGGCAAAGGAGAAGAAACTACTGATTGACACCTGTGGAGTCAGCAGGATCCTTCTAGTGATTCGGTGGGTTTAGGATTGATCTCATTGTGAATGTTTGCTATTGTGTTAGCAAGGGATGAGAAGGCCCAGGAAAAAGAGATTAGTTAAGAAAATCTCTCTTAATCCATTTCAAGAGCTTACCCTATCGGTAAAGGACCAGACCCAGCAAGTTTGTTCTTTGCACAGAGATAGTACCTTCATATCATAATTAAAAAAAAAAAAAAATGTTATGAAAGGCTCATTTCATTTGGTGACCGTAAGCGAACAAAACCACATTTGATTCTTCAGGATTACTTCTGCACTCAAGCTTGTGATGCAGCCACTGAGTTATCAAAACAAAAATAATGCGTGTCCAGGATGGAGTTTATCAGAGGAAGCCCAGGACAGCAGGGATTAGCACAACACTTAACTATGGCTCAAGTTGCCCCACACTGATAAGTTGCTCGGTGTCTTCCCTCATTGCCTCGTGTCTGCTCCTCATAGGCATCACTGTTGAGAAGGACCTCGGCGGTGACCTCTTCACTCTGACAGCTCCTCCCCAAAATCAGAGAGCAAGTCTTCTTTGGAGAGTCCGGTCTGGCTGCATAAAGCAGACTGCTCCTTGAGCCTAACTTGAAGACAAAGCCTGAGCCCTGTGGGTATATGGAGGAGCACCGAACACCACCAGCTGTCCAACACGGATTTCAGCGAGGCTAGCCATGGAAGCAGAGCCATCCTGCATGAGTAAAATAACCCAGCCTGGCCCCTTGCCTGTAGCGTTGGGGCAGAAACACTAGGGCAGGACAGAAGGCAGAGTCAAAACGTGGGAGAAGAACATATCATTGTGCAGGGGGGTCTCTGCTCAGGCAAGTGATGCTGAGGTCCTCCGTGTCCCAGACCTCCTTCAGATAAAGGACAGCTGCTCTGGAAACTGACTATCTTTGTGTAGATGATGTGATGTCTGCATCATTACATGTAATGCAGAAATAATACCTAACCATCAATTGTGGTTTGTTCTGATACCAAACGAAACACTCCGTTTGTAGCTTTTCATAACTTACTGTTCCCTCCTTTGCTACAGAGCTACGGAGTATAAATAGGTGGAGAAGGGTTTTGCCACAAAAGAAACATTGACATAAGACGTCAAGTGTTTCATTTTGGAAAGTGGTTGTACTCTTACTACAGCTACCACTGCTGCTAAGGTTGACTCCTTTGAAGAGTTTTAGCTTGGCTCTGGAAATGAGCTTGACATGAAACGGGAAAGAGAATGGCTGGAAAAAGCTTTCTTACATACAGTATCTGAGAACTTGCAAAAGTCCATTGTTTCAAAAGACTTTGTGGTTTCTGAAAACACGGTGGTTTTAGATAATGGAATCGCAGTAGAGCCAGGAAGCAACCTATGTTTCAGTACGTTTAAGAGGAAAATTGGAGCCATGGGCTCATTGCCAGCGCAGCTGGCCCAGCACGGCTTGTTTGCAAGCAGAAGGGCACGGGAAGTTGGACCTTCAGGGCTGGTAGGCCAAATGGAGTAGCTCTGCAAAGATCTTTGATTTGCCTGAACTGACCTTACTGCTGCTGGCATCCAAACTACATGAATTATTTCCTTGACTTTTACATAGGGCTTTTCACACACAGCTGCTGGGGAGGGGGGAAAATGGGGAAAAAGCACATGAAAAGGCTAAAGAAAAGGTGTCTGTCAAGGGAGATGGCTCGAGAGAATCTATGCCAGATGAGAGAGTTTTTCCTTGATAGACTGTATTTCAGATTCACAATATACTTTCAAGTGATGGGAAGCTTTTTTCTACACAGATGCTCAGTTTGATATTTGCATGTTGGCCATAGCCACAGTCTAATTAATTTCAGATATTTCAAAACAATGGTTTCTCATAAAGAACCATTTAGGGTCTGTGGTTCACATTTGAAATGATAATCATTGTTGAGTCAGTAACATAAAACCTGTGCTTAAAAAGTGTGTAATGAAAATAATATTTTTCGTCATTTCTGGACTGCGATGTAGCTAAAAAGATTTTTTTTTCTCTCTCTAACGATACATGCTTTAGGATTGAGACAAAGCCTAAACATTTTCCCTTTGTTGGGTTTTCTCACACAAATCTGAACATCTGAAAACAATGATTTGTCACGGGAGACATTTGGCAGCCTGAGCAAAGGTTTACTGTTTCTACTTTGCCTAAAATATTTACAGAGAAAAAATATCTGACATTCACAGTAAATCAGACAATGTTTCAGGCCTCTGACATAACTCATGGAGGAAGTCTGCGTGGTCTTGCTGAGAGGGGAGAGAAGGATTTCTGGTTTCTGGGTGCATTTCTGGGTGGGTTTGGGTCCGGTGCAGAGATGCCAGCTCTCGAGGAAAAAAGGGGCTCACGCAACAAGGTAGGATGAGAACACCAAGGGGTGGCCCAGGTCTGGTCTTCCAGCTCCTGGCCTCCCCCAGCCTCTCTCTTGGGGTCCCTGAGGGCCTCCCCTGCTCCTCAGCCTCCTTCCTCGAGGCCATCCCCTCCATCCCAGGCTGTCGCCCCCTGGGATGTCTCCCTGTGCCCCCTCCCCAGCCCCTCTCTCTGCCAGGACACCTTCATGACCTCCCTTTGTCCCACGGCCTCCAGGGCCTCTCCCTCCGCCGGCACTGTCCCTCCCCACCACGGTGACAAGCCAGCCCGGTTCGGGAAGAGTTTTTTTTGAGGGGTGGGAGAGGCGCAGCCTCTCATGTCCGCGGGGAGACCACAATCCTCCCTTCCCCAACCACCACCGGCCTGCGCGGAGCCTCCGCCCCGGGGCCTCGAGGCTCCGCGGGGGCGCCGGGAGCTCCGCGGCCCGGCTGGGGAGGGGGCGAGCGGGGCCCGCGGAGGGCGGGGAGGAAGAGGAGGAGGAGGAGGAGGAGGAGCAGTGGGAAGGGGGTGGTTTCTGCAGCCTCCGTTTTCTTCCCGGCTCCCTGAATGAGCGGCTGGCTTGCTCGTCCTGCTACAAACAGGGCTCCGGCGTTTGGGGAGGGTGGGAGAAGAACGGTGGAGCAGGTCTCTCTGTGTAAAAAATAATCTCTTGTTATTAAAAAATAATCTCTCGCCGTAAAAAATGAGATGCACGTGAGCAGAGCGGGGGCAGCTCAGCGCTGGGGTAGTGCGGAGGATGTTGGAGGCTGCCTTTGGTTTGACCTTGGTCATGTACAATGTCTCCGTTTGTTCCCCTGGACAGTGCTTCTGGAGGGTGGCCTGGAGAAGGGGAGGCACCTGACACCCTTGGGTACCTTCAGCTCTCCCTTCCTGTGGCCTGGGTTGGTGGCACGGGTGTCACCACCTCAACCAGGAGCTGCAGGAAAAGGAAGGAGCCATGGGGGCTGGTGGATGTGAGGGGTTGGGTTGGTCCAGGGGTGATCCGGAGAGATTCCTAGGTTATGTACGTCTCCTCAAGGGGTTTCACCTGAGGCCCAAGAGGGGACTGGGGTTGCTTGGGAAGAGGGGACAGAGCCTTATTTGTGGGACTCACACAACCCCCTTGTGGCAGGGAGAGTTGAAGGGGCTCGTCTGAGACAACACTGGAGAAATTCAATGTCAGTTTTCTTCTTTCATCCCAACATCGTGCAGAGGAAGTTTACACAGCTTTGGCAGCGAGGGTGGGAAGGGGAGGCCAGGGCAGAGTAAGGAGCAGGGTTAGCTCTGATAGCCCCCTGCCTGCTATTTGAACAGAACCGAATGCCTTTGTCTGAATTTCCATCAAGAAAGCCTCAAAAATATGCCTGCAACTTGTCATAGCACCCGGTTGAAAGCACCGAGTCGCGTTTCTACTGGCCGCATCACTGCACAAGGTTTAGGGTTCAGGAGCCCCACAACCCATTGCCACACAGACCCGCTCTGCTGGGACGGGGCATGAGTGGGGCACAGGGGATGCACTGGGACTGACCCCACCAGCTGGGGACCCTAGGGTCTGGTGGGGTGGCAGAGGTGGGGATGTAGAGAAGGGGATCGGACGCTCCTTGGAGCCCTTTCTGGAAGTGAGCAGCTGTGGGTTCACCCTGCTTGTGGCATTCTCTGCAACAGCAAGGTGAGGATTTCACCCTATGGTCTAGCTCTGTCTGGAGATGAGGCGAGGCTCACGCTGACCTGGGCCAGTGTAAGCCACCAGGTCTCTGTCTCCCCCTGTTTGGCTGTTATCTGCTCCACCTCTTGCTCCTCCGGCTTGGCACCGAGGGCCGTGTTTGGAAGCGAGGGCTCTGGGCTCGTTTCAAACCCACTGTCAGCAAGGCTCTAGGGACGGAGGCGCCGGAACAATGAGAGCGAGAGGCACCGGAGGAAAACCCCTCCTCTGCCTTCCTCGCAATGGTATCTCGGGTCTGCCAGAAATGTGCCCAGAGTGGTGTGGTCAGACACACCTATTTCTCCAGGCATTTCTTTTCTGGCTCCGGATTTACACCTTCCTGGATGAGGGGCTGTGGCACGCGCTGCTCCGGGAGCCAGTGTGCCAGAGGCACTGCTTGTGCCAGGGTTTTGTGCCTGCTGAGAGGAGCCTTGCGTGTCTGCCTCAAACCAGGATAGGTACACTGTGGGAAAGGAGCTGCCCGAGAAACACCCCAGACCCTTTATTAATTGGTAAAAGTCCCCTGTTACAGGGTGGTTTGGAGCTCTGCTTATGACTTCATCTCCAGGAGGTTTGGACAGCAAATGCAGTGTCTAATCTTAAGGAGAAAAAAAAAAAAAGGGGGGGGGGGGAGGTGGAATAAGAAAGAAAAAAGAAAAGTGGCTGGAGATGCGTAAAACTAGGGTGGAGAAGCTTGGCTCGGGAGGCTGCCGATGCGAGGCTGCCTGTGAATTGGCAGCGGCGGGGGAAGTTTGGAACAATCACCAACATATTCTTTCATTGCAGCCTCCGCTGAGGTCGGGGAGGCAAAGAGGGGGGAAAAAAGGGATCTCGGTCCCAGCCACTTTCCCCATTGCAACCGGCTTCGGGAGCCAGAGCGGAGGAGGTCTCCCCATTCTCTTCCCGGTTAATTGTTTAATTGGGGAACAATGCGTGTCCTGCACCCGCCTGCCCCTCTCCGCGGGGCCGAAGCCGCCGAGCGCAGGGACCCGTCCGGGAGTCCCGGGGCGGGGGGCTCCGGGGGCCTGGGACCCCCAAGGGCTGCCCAGGGGGTTCCCCGCGGAGGGCGGTGCGGGTTTGTAGGGGGGGTCGCGGAGCCCCGTGCGGGAGGGCTTTGGGGTCTCTCCCGCTCCCAGAAGCTGCGGGAGTGCTGCGATTGCGAGGGAGGCTCTGGCGGAGCCTGAGAACCCTCCTCTCGCCGAGCCAGCGCCCCTCCTCTGCAGCGCTGGCGGTACAATGATATAATAATGATGGGTGGCTGAGCCTCGCATTTGAACTTGCAGGCGAGCTCCGTGCAACTCGGCGCAGCTCGGAGGCAGGTGCTCGGGGAGCAGGGGGCACCCCGGAGCCGGCCACCTCCTTCCAGCACCACCACCAAGAGGATTTTTTTTGCTCGTTCATGCGGCCACTGGGATCTCTGGACTAGCCGAGCCGCCACGCCGTGATTTTTTTTTTTGCAATCTCTGCAATACGCTACCTTTTAAGGTAACTATAACTCTTTTCAACGCGCTTTTTCTCTCCCCCCTTCCTTTTCACGCGGGTGCCGGCAAACACCTAGCTTTGTTAAATTTAAGACGATCGTTTGGCCGGCGGTACCTGGAGGGACAAAGAGTTGAACCGCAAACCTTGAGCGGGAGAGAATAGCAGTGATTGGCGAATTTAAACAACCTGGGGTAAGTTCAGCGACGCGCCGGGGGAGAGGAGAAGGGATGCTCGGGGACCCGCAAGAAAACCCTCCGTGCACAGGAGAGAACAAAGAAAACTAAGAAAAAAAGATTTTGGGGTGGGAGCCCTGGCAGAAGTTTGTGGTGCTGGTTGGTTTGAATGACCGGGAAGGTAGAACTGCACCTTGGTTTGCGGCGGGGTCCGGAGGGAGAAGGGAGGAAGCTGTTTTGTACGGACCCTAAATACACAAAGCGCTCGTGTAGCAGGAGCCACGGCAGTGCTAGGAGGGAACCCTTCCTGCCACCAGGTCTCTTCTTGTGCTGGGAAAAGCGTGTGCTCAGCCTCCTACGCCCTTGTGTGCTCCCCCCACCCTCCCCTTCTTTTTCCTTTTTTTTTTTTTTTTAATTCTTTTCTCTTTCTTTTCTTTCTTCTTCCTTTTTCCTTTCCTTTTTTTTTTTTTTTTTTTTTCCTTCCTTCCTTTCCCCGATGTTCCTGGAAAGCTGCTGTCGGGGCAGAGCGGGACGGAGGTGCTCAGGCAGCATCTCCCGGAGGAGGACGGCGAGCAAGCATCGTCCGAGCCACTTTTCCACCGCTGGAAGGGGGGTGGGTGGGTGAGGAGGAGGAGGATCAGAAGGTCAGCAGAGCAAAACGCCCCCCCTAACCCCCACGGCCAGCTTCTCGGGGGCACGGGGCACTGCCTTCCCCCGCCACTCTCCTTGGGTTTTCCTTTGTTTTACAAAGAAAGTGAGCGAGCATCGTGGAAAGAATTAAGGGAGTTTCGACGGCGGGAAAAAGCGGGTGTGTGTGCGTGTGTGTGCGTGTGTGTGAGTGTGTGTGTGCCGGGGGGCGGCTCTGCCAGGGGCTCGGGTACCTCCAACAGGAAGGGGGCCCCGCGGGCAGACCCTTCCACGCAGCCCAGAGGTGCCTTCCCCACACAAAGGGGCGGCGGGGAGCCGCCGAGGGCCAGCCCTCATTGTCCCACTTGTCACGTCCTCCCGGCCGCCCCCTCTCCCGCCGGGCACCGGGATTAAGCCCCGAAGGATTTTTTTCCCTCCTTTTTCCCTCTTTTTTCCTCTCCTCCTTTTTCCCCTTTTCCTTCCTTTTTCCCTCTCCCCCTCTTTCCCCATTTTTTCCTTCTTTTTTTCCTCTTTTTTTCTTTCCCCCCTTCCCCCCTTTTTTCCTTCAGTTTTTCCTTCCTTTTTTTACATTTTTTTCCTTCTTTCTTCATTTTCTTTTTTCTTTTTTTCTTTTTTCTTTTATTTTCTTTTTTTCTTTTTTCTTTTTCCCCCTTTTCCTTTTTTCCTCTTTCTTTTTTTTTCTTTTTCTTTTTATTTTTCCCTTCCCTTTTCCTCCCTTCCCTCCCCTTATTTTTCTTTTTCCTTTTTTTCTTTTTCCTTTTTTTCTTTTTCCTTTTTTTCTTTTTCCTTTTTTTCTTTTTCCTTTTTTTCTTTTTCCTTTTTTTCTTTTTCCTTTTTCCTTTTCCTTTTTCCTTTTCCTTTCTTTTTTTTTTTTCCTTTAAGCAATGAGTGTCGAAACGTGTTGCAGAAACCCATCCCAGGACAACCAGAGCGTGAATGTTGGGTGGTTTTCCCTTTTTCCTTTTTTTTCCTTTTTTTTTTCCTTTTTTTTCCTTTTTTTTTTCCTTTTTTTTTCCTTTTTTTCCTTTTTTTTTCCTTTTTTTTTTTTTTTTTTTTTTAAGGGAGGTGGCGGAGGGGGAGAAAGAAGGAAGTTTCCTCCCAAAAGGGGATGAGTAAGACTTGGCGGGCTGCGAGCCGCGCAGCGCTCTGGCGGCAGGGCGGACCCGGGGGCCTCACGGAGGGGGGGGGGGCGGGGGGGTGTCACCGTCTGCACCCCAAAACCTGCCCCCATCCCCTCTCCCCACCCAGAGGAGGGGATGGAGGGCGGAATGGGGCCTGGGGGCGGTGGGTCCGGCCGGGGGGAGCCGCCGCGGAGCCCCCGCGGGCGCTGTCGAGGAACGGGACTGGTCGGGGCGCGGCGGCGGCCCCGGGCGCCCCCTGGCGGGGGACGGGGGACCCCGGCCATAAAATGGTGGCAGGGAGGAGCTGCTCGAGGCGGGGGTTCCCGTCTCGGTGCCGTGGTAGGGGCGGCTCCCACAGAACAGGCCCGAAGCCGCCGGGGAGGAGGGCTGGAGTCAGGGGCTGGTGGCCTCGGCCCGGCTTGTCCCCCCGAGCCAGGGGGCACGGGGAAGGCTGTGGGGTGCTGGGAGCCCCCACACCCTTAGGACGGGTTCCTGGAGCATCTCCACAAGCCTGCCTGAAGGGACAGGGCCACTTCTGGGTTAAATGAAGGCCTCGGGGGGACATCCAGGGGTGGCTGCCAGAACACACTGTGCTCTGGTCAGCCTCCCATCTGTGTCCCACTGGCGGCTGGGACGGCCGGCAGCAGGCCAGGGAGCTCCCCTCCGTGCCTGGGGTGGCAAGGAGGGGATGCTGGAGGTGCTCCCAGGTCCTCCATGAAGGCCTCACGGAGTCCTCTGCAAGTGGTGATGGGCTGGGCAGATGCCACTGGTGAAGCAGACTGAGGCCAAGTCGGCCATGTGGCAGCGCGGCCTGCTAATTAATCACGTGGCCAAGGCATAGTGTCACCGGTAAAGTCAATTAAACGGCACTTACACTAAAGCTGATATGTGTTGGCAATTAATGGGCATATCATTGAAGGATCAGAGGCATGCAGACGCAGAATAAGGCACAGAGCGTGTGTCTCTGAGGAAGGATGGCAGCCGTGAAGGTGTCCGCCACCACTCAGCAAGCAGCAAGAGAGATGCTGCATGTGGGATAGGTCATTTCTAGCCTGCCCGTGCTTCGCTGGAAAGTTGTGTAATTTGCTGTTTTACCCATTAGTAGAAGCAGCAACCTCAAATCTCTAGTGCCAGGTTCTCATAGGTGTTTTTTTTTTCCTTTTTTTCTTTTTTTTTTTTCCTTTCTTTCTTTGTGTGAGCCTTACCTTCACTGTGCAGGTAAGGAGGGTAGATGGGTAGAGACTGCTTTCTGCAAACATATCCCACTCTCACAGTCCAGCTGTGGAAAATGTGCTGAATCGATCTCAGCACGACCTGAGAAGCTGCAGCCTTTTGTGATAGCGTCACCTCTAGGAAAGTAGCTAATGTGTCATTTTTCCAACTTCGGAGGAGCTGGGCAGACTTCTTGGTTGGTACATCTCAGTCTGTCCAACACTGGGACAATTCACCGTCTTTCTTAACCCAGCATTAGAAAGAGAGACGTGATGTTCTCCCATCTGGTTAAATTAAAATAGCATTGGTGTGAGATCAAGCTTACACTGCAAACTAAGCGCAGGCTGGAATAAGGTCAGAACTTATTGCTCCTATGCCTCTCTGCTCTTGCAGGGAAGGTAGCAGTGCCTGCAAAAATAAGAGCTCTGTTCTTTCCCCAAAGAGAGAACCTCCCCTGCTAGTTTTTAAAGATGTGAAGTATATCAAGGACTTGGCATCTTTTGGTTTAAAAAAAAATTTACTGTGCTCAGGGTAGCATCCAATTTAGAAATGTAGTGCAAATGACTACTGTGGATCAGTCTGTATGCAGTAGCTCCTAATAAACTGGACCAGTACGGTTGGACAGTAGCCAGCAGGCAACCCGAGTGTGGTCACATGAAGTAAGACATCTTTTTTTTTTTTTTTTTTTTTTTTTTTTAAATAGAAGGTGGAAATTAAACACTTACTCAAGTCGTGCAGCCTTTAGTTGGCAAGATTTCCTTGCTGTGTCCATAGCATTATGGCTTTCTCTTCCTCAAGGTGTAATAACACCAAGGCAAAAAAAAAAAAACAAAAGTGTATGGAAAAAGGTATGATTGGAAAGAGTTTGGCTAATTGTTGTGGACTTAGGGGCAGTACAGCAGCCAGCCAGCAGAGGCCTTTATAGAAGAGCCGGATGGGAGATACAATCGATTTTAGAGCAGGGATTTTGTCCAGGAGCACGGTCAGCTGCAGTCTCTGGTACAAGGAGCGGAGGCAGGAGCAGCTCCATTTGATCGCAATGCCCTGCCTTGCCTGCAGCTCCTGAAGGAGATTGCTGAGGTCTGAAGAGCTCTGTGTTCTTCCAGGTGAGACTGCCCTTGGGGGCTGAGTTGGGTATTGCTTTTTTCGTCTGCTGCTTAGACAGGGCAATGGGGTAATTGCACATTTAATTCTGGCAGCTGTAGTGGAGCAGCACTCAGTAACCCAGGAGTGTTTATGGGAGCCTGCGGACGACCAGTGTGAAAACCCTCATGCATGGTGTGTTGCATGGGAGTCATGTTTGTGAATCTGAGGGGTGAGAAATGAACCCTTTCCCCAGCATTTTTCATTGCTTAAGGGCCTCAGGGTGGAGGAGATTTAAAAAAAGAAAGGGTTGAGAGGTGATTTTCCAAGTGCTGGGTGGGGATTTTTGGCAGGTGTCTCATATTGAACTCTGCTCAAATGAGTGCATTTTTTTTTTTTTGAGCTGTCCAAGCTCTCAGAGTAGCAGGTGTAATTTTAGCAGCCCTCTGTACAAGGCCAAGAGTAGAGATCACAACCATGAATACTCTGATGGTTTGGTACCACCTGGTCTTCAGCAGGAAGTTATCTCTCTGAAGTTGTCTTTTCTGTTTCCATATTTTTTGGGGGTATATGTGTTTTTCGTGGCTGAAAGCTGAAGATGTTGTTTTCCATACAATTCCTCAAATTGCATGGGTGACTGCATTATAAAGGCAGGGCTGGGGCTATGGTGCTGTGTGTGTATGTGCGAGGTGGAGAAGAATGGGAAGATGAGATCCTTCCTACACCCTACAGCCACAGCACAAGGGAAAATGAAAGTCCTTTGCTAGTTCCTTTTTCTTTGTGAATTTGTTTGATTCCGTTGTTGATTCCCTTGTTTCTGGTTAGAAAATCCAAGGTTGCCTTCTGGGGGAGGAGGGAGATGAAGTGTGGGGGTAAACACAAAAAGCTAAACTTGTAAACAGTTTGTTCTAGGTTTTTGTTTAGCTGCTGATACAGCCAGTGTGTGACACGTGGGAAACACATGTGGACAGAGCAGCTCAAAGGGAGATCTGGAACCACTGTGCCTTCACAAAGGCCAGAGGTCTTGCTCTGTGGGTTGGTCCTGCATCCTCCATCTGTGAGGGTGGAGAATGCTGTGGTCTTCTCCACTCTGTCTTTAGAGTGCTTGTGTTAGTAGAGGAGCTGCTCTGCAGTGGCTTTGGTGCTCGAGGCTTCACAGAAGCTTCAGGACACAAGTGTTGCTTGAAGCGTCTTCTGGTTTGTGCACATCTGTAGGCTCACAGTGACCTCTTATTTTCTGAGATGTGTAATAACGAGGATCATTTAAGTGTTTATCTAAGCACACAAATGGCTACCTGTGTCTGAAAACTGGCCCACTGCTTTAGAAGGACTCTGATGTCTGCAGCTCTTACCTTGTGCAACCTTCTTGCTCATGAGAGCCTTCCATGATGTGTTATGGGGGCATGGTATACTGGGCACAGAATAGATTTTTATCAAACTAATAACTGTAGATAGTTATTAAATAGCCACTTTTGTTTGCTTCATGTACAGCTTTGATTGTGCAAATTGTGGGGAAGATAAAACTGTTTGGCTGGCGTTAAAGTCTTCAGAAAAAGTTTAATGGAGGATAGGGCTTGAACTGAATGAAGTCAAAGAGGTCTTGGTTCTTGTTTGGGATTCAGTCATAAAAATCCTGTGAAGTTAACGTGGCCAAATCAGTGATATCACATCACGCTGTGAGTGCTGTCGAGTGGATGAAGCAGAGATGGGACGTCTTTGGCAAGGCGCAGCCTGCTCCATGGAAAGCAGCTGTATTCTTTCCTCCACGCCCTGGGAATATGCTGCAGCACGTTTCCCCATGCAACCAGCCAGCCCTGGCCATCCACATATAGGGAATGAAAAACTCTTGGGTTTTCAGCCCCTTTGGGTGGGAATTTTGAACACGATGCTGTTATGCTAGAGACTGCCTCACTGGAAGGGCTTGGTTTGAGATGTTTTGCATCTTTTCTTAACCATCCAGCCGTTACAGGGTAGATGCCAATTCACACAGGCTCCTGTGAAGTTTGGGCTGCAGCTGTAATCTGTGTAGAAAGTGTTCCTGAGGTTGAACACATCACCAGTAGCTTTCTGAAGAAGTTACTCTGTCTTGCTGTCATGTTCAGGATAGCTTGCGGAGGTTTGTGGGTGTGTTCATTAATGCTTTAACGCTAAAACCTTACATGTAAAGACTAAGGAATTAAAATGCTAATGTAAAAAATGCTAAAATATCTATATGTAACACAAGGTTCATAGAGATAACACAGGTCTGTATCTACTAAATCTCTATTTCGCTGTTCCGTAAAGCAATTCAGCTGTGATGTCTTTGAGTTCAGGTTACTTGCCCAAGTTTAGAACCCAAGCAGTGTATTTTGGCAGAAATATCAGGAAACTTGGGATTTTGTGATTAAAAACTTTTTTCTAAGGGCAGTGCTTGACAAACTGCTGCTGAAAGCTGTTCCCTGTGATGGCTCAATAGTGCATATGTGTAACTATGTGGAGGAGAGACTATTTATAAAAGCATTATAATTGTTGACATTTATGGGAATTGTAATGCTTTTGTTAGCGTGCTGCTTAATTTTTCAGGGTATTTGCAGATTCAAGCAAACCTTTTCAGAAGCTTTTCTTGTGAAACAGGTTGTTTGCTGGTGCTAAATGATAAGACAGTCTGTGTTACTATCGTTAAGTTACCTGGAGGTTGGCTCTGAACTGGCAACACCTCACCAGGGAGAAGTCATCGCGTTGTACTCATGTACTGCTACCACTGTATGGGGTTAGGTTTAAAACAGTGAATAAAATGCCACAAAATCAGTATATTAAGGATTATTGTACTGTCCTGCTGAACATCATTCTTGAGCAGATGACTGCTTCTAATGTCATTGATAAATGTTAATGTACTGAATTGTCACACAATGTACTACTAACCACTTACTCCTTTTTTCTTTATTTGTAGGTCAAGATGTTGTTAAATATAAAAAGTATCATATGGATGTGCTCCACGTTAGTTATAACATATATGCTACCTAAAGGTAAGTCTGTTATACACCATATCATTTATTAACATTTATTTTAGTGACAATGGGAGTCAGCATGGTACAATTGGTAGAGTATTTCCCAGGACTCAGGAGATTTGGTTTCCGTTCTTGCCTCTGCCACTCTTTTTACTGTACTGTGTAACTAACTTTGTTTCTGTTTTCTCCCTATTGCCTTACTGATTTATACAGAAAACACTTGGTGGGTGGGCATGCTTTTGAAGAGGTTTTTACACACCTATCTGATATCTCTGGAGGCTTGTAAGTGCCATTACTATAATTCAAGTGATGATAAAGGCAGTAGCATAGCGTGATAACAACATTACATAGCGTGAAGCAAAACAGCTTGCCTTCCCCAAAATGTTCAAGAATGTGTCTTAATCCTTTAGCTTGTGCTTGTGAAATATTGGACCTATTGCTCAGATATGTCTTGTACATTGAGCGTGATTCACAGAAGAGCTTCCCCGCAGTAGATAAGGTGAGAGCTGCCAGAGGCTAATTTTAGTGTAAGGCAGACACCCTCCACAAGGGCTTCAGTGCTGCTGATGGGGAGCAAAAACAGACTGCTGGGACAGACGTAGACAGGCTGCAGAGGTGGTAAATAAAGTGGGAGATTCCTGGGACTACAGGAAGAGTGGTTTTGCATACCTACCATCAGGTCCCAATGACTGTTCCCATCTAAGTCATGCCACAGCAGAATTTTGGGTTTATAGGTCACTGACACCCTCTCTGTATTCAGGGTGAAAGGTGACACATAAAAATGGAACATGAGGAAAACCAGTAGCCCCAGTTTATGCTTGGCTTTGTGGCCTGCTGAAGAGCAAGAAGATGGGGACAGTTGTGTTTAGCGGAGTTGACTTAAAAAGAAAACATGTTTTTCCTCCTCTTCCTCAAGCAGATTGGGAGCCTTCCTCCTTAAAGCTACTTTTGTTTCACCATTCTTCACTAAAAACACAACAAACCAGGGTGATTAGAGTCATCCTCAGGGACAACAAACTCAAAGCTTCAGGCAGAGGGCAAGACACTAAAACTGAGCTTCCATTTTCTTACTCAAGAAGGGCTGAGATTCATTTGATTATTAAATGTTAAGCTGTTTTTTCCCCATTTTTTACTTAGTAAAATGTCTGTAAATGTACATTAATGTATGGCTCTTGGATCCACACCAGTCATTTAATAATTTGTTCATATGAAGCATTCTGAGAGGCAAAGTAAGTGATGGTCACAAGAGGTCATGAATTGGTAATGTAAGTCTACATAGTAAACTTACAGCTTTTTATTTGATAAGTTATAGCTTTCTTCAAGGCAGAAATGTCTGTTTTAATATATGATAAAGTTAAGAGTGTTATCCATGGTTAGTCAGCTTTAAAATTGAGTAAATTATAGTATATCACTCAAAGGAGAAGAGGTATAAATATAGGATTTTAAACTGATAATTGATCTTGGGATGGAGAGCATGTAAGGAGAGAAAAAGCACAGCAAAGGAATCTGCCAAGATATTTAAACCTGATGGTTCTGCTACGACCGATTTAAAATCTGTTCATGATTATTTTGGGCCTCGGGGTCAATCTAATCTTACATATATTTTAGCAGTACATGGGGTAGTTCTGCCCTTTCTCTATCCCCTGGGTGCTAGTTGGCATGTTTTGCTTTGTGATGACACTACTGTTTATGGATATATAAGGCCAGCTGAATCAGGTAAATGAACTATCTGAAAGCGGATGACTTTTTTTTCTTTTTTTTTTTTTTTCAGCTGGATCAAGTCTTTGATCTGGCTCAATGCTTTGCACATCTGCTAGAGCTGGCAGAACTAGGGGATTGGGAGTGCATCGCTGGCTGTGGGAAGAAGTGGGTCTGACCCTTATAGTGGTGGAACACAGGGTGTCACCTTTAGATGTCCCCTAATTTAATCCAGCTTTCATCACCTCTAAAATGGCTTTTGTGACCTCTAGAATAGAATTTCAAGTAAACAAAAAAGTTCTATGTGAAAGTGCTGGAAAGGTCACCTCAGGAATATAGACCAAGTTCCAACTTGTCTTTATTCACCTGAAACTTTTGCAAGAAGTGTAGAAAGACTCTTTTGTTCCTAGAAATACACTGTAAACTTCATGAGTTTTATTTTCAAAGTTGAGGGTTGTACTTTTGCCTTAAAGGTTCTTAAACATGAGATTCCTTAGAGTGTGGCCATGGTGGAGAGGACAAAGATGATGAAAACATTTTCATAAATCAATCCAATAGAGTCTAGTATCGATCCATGTCTTTCTGTTTTGTAGAAGTAACAGTCAGTTTGTGTGTATATATACACCCATTTTTGAGGATAGGTGTTACAAGATCACAGACAAACTTTTCCAATACAGCTGTTTCTTTAGTTAAAAGCAAAGCAAACTTTAAAAATGAAATCTGTGTTTGCGTTTTGATAATTAGACAGGAATTTCTTAAGTTTCAACTTTTTTAACATCGTGCTTTAGAATGCAAAATTTATGCCTCAAAATCTTTCACGAACCACAGATTCCCATACCTCTGTTCCTAGAATGGATCTGGTAACCCCATATGGCTTAATTAGGTAGTCACTTGCATATGATTAATAGCAATATTTCCTTTCAGGCAAAATTGTTCTGAAAGCTTAAAGTCTTTCAAAACTCATATGGGGGAATTTGATAAAAACAACAATTGATTTCTAAGAAGTAACTTCTGGTGAGTTGGCATTTTCTACTAGGAAATATGTTATGTTGAAAACTTTAAACCTCAGTTGAAAATACTAAGCATCTGTAATATTTGGAAACTAACCTTATTTTCCTATCTGCACAGCACTATTCTCTAATCATGTGTCATTCAGTCTGATGTTCAATTTTGGCATCATTCAGGTTGCTTCAATTATTCGGCTGCTTGCCGGAACATCATCCTAAGCACTTCCCTGTCTCTGCCAGTGGCCCTGGAAGGCTTTATTTGTATGTTCACCTCAATATTTCTCTTTCCCTCTGTCTCTCTTTCCATCTGTCTCTCTTTCCCTCTTTCCCTTTCTCTTTCTCTCTTTCTTCTTCTTTTTTTTTTTTTTTTTTAAGTGTAAATCCTGGAATCTGGGAGTCAAATTAAGCCATAACAAAACTGAAGCTTAATTTAGAACAGAGCAACTTACAAGCATGCAAAATTTTAAGCATTCATCAGTAATTATTATTCATGTCTTTGTTTTCTCTTCCACTCTCATCTATTTGAATGGTTACATTCATAAATACCTAGCATATATGCATGGCAAGCTTGTTAGTTTTTATGTAGCAACAGAAGTATTTTTCCTTAGAGAGCAGACTGAGAATGCCTTCTCTAAGACTTGAAATTCTCAGAAGATACATTTGTCAGGAGGGCAGCAGGAAACACAGTGTAAGCTTCTGGGGTCATGGGAGTGCCCCTCTGCAGGACCTTTGCTGTTTGCTGGGTTACATGTGAAGGATTAATGACAGGAGTTCATAAGCAAGGTTTACACCTACTCCTAGCTTGGTATTTACTCACTTTGAACTAGCTGGTCTCATGATATTGTAGTTTACAAGCTGGACCTTGTGATTATAGTCAGTGTTGGAGTTTACCTTACCTTTTTTAAGCTACCATTTGTCATGCCATGAGTAAGTATGCTTTCATGAAAGCCCTGTAATCCAGATAAGAACACAAATGCCTTAGGTTGCAGTGTGTGATAATGTCCTTTTGAAAGTGTATAAATAATATTCATCAGTTTAGTGTATTGTGTTTATATTGTATATGTACTATAAAATATATAGGTGCATGTGTATGATGTCTGCACATCTGCATGTACGTTATATTGAGTTCTGCAGCTGTGTTTTAAGTTTTCCTGGCTTCCTTTGTTTTTCTTGCAGAATATGAAAGTAGTTGGTTCTTTGTTACTCTGTCTCCTTCTCTTACTTTGCTTGCTCAGGCCCCAAATCACCTGGCAAAGAATTCAGGGAGAACTTTCTTTGGGTCTTGGTCCTCAGTTACCTCTGCTGTCAAAGTTTCATATAAGTTTGTGTAAGCAGTCCATAAATTTTAATTTTTGAATATCTTCATTAAAAGAAGGGTTAATGAAATTAGGGTTACTGAAAAGACTTCTCTTAGACTTATTAGTAGTAGTCAGATTAACAGAACACACAACTTCATTGGTCATTTCAGTTGCTCTTGACAGACATTGTATGTATGTGTAGGTTGTGGATGAAATAAAAAATGAGATTAATTTTATCTCATAAATGTGGTTTAAAATAGAATCTTATTCTTTAAACACCGTTTTTGTTTGCTTACTGTGTAAAAACATTCTGTTCAGTGAAGCTTAATTACATAGCAAAATTGTTCCTATAAGCATTGTCACTTCACGTAGGTCATTTGTTTGTTCCGCTTTTTTTCCATTCCATATCTATTGGTCTTGTCATATGGTTAATGTAATGCAACATTGCAGAGTTCTGTCCTTTTTTTATCCTTTAAAATTCTACTTTAAGAGTTTTGTAACATTTACCAAAAATAAATAAATAAATAAAGTGCACAAAAAATTCTATGGAGATGCTTTGCTTCCAAGTGAGAAGTTTTTCTATAGTTTGTGTCCAACTTCAAAAGAAAGATATCAAGCCATATGTCATTGGCAAGGTAAGTTATCTTTACAGCCAAAATGGTAGACTAGGAGGACCTAAGGCATTTTTGCTAGAGGGGAAAAAGAGTGTGAAAAGTCAAGCTGTAATTTTTATTTATTTATTTATTTATTTATTTATTTATTTTTAAGAAAAATAGTATTATCTGCCATCATCTCCATGATAAACGGATTAACATATCTTAGCTTTACGTTTGGGGAAGATAGCACAATGTTAAGTCTGTGAAAATCCTACCCAGTAATTTAGACCTGACAGGACTGACTTTTGTCAAGGCATCACATAGGAAAGGTCCTCATTCTGCTCATGCTATTTATTCTGATGTTGGAGCTATTTAATATTTAAAGTGGGGAAGACACAAAAATCCAAATGCTAAGGCCCACAGGACCTGCTGGTGAGCTGACTGTATAAAGTGCTCTGAGCCTGATGCTGCAGTCCCATTATCTTGTACAAAGCTCCATTGACTTTGCTGGGAGTTCTGCCAAGACATGTCTGTGGCCAGGTGATTTGGATTTAACTGTGTATTTTATTTCTTTATTGTCTGTGCATTTTCCCTAATGAATTAAGTATGCCCATAAGTGATACGTTTTAGTTAGCAACAGAATGCTCACGTTAATTGCCAGCCAGTTTAGACATTTCAGCACAATCTCTTGCTGAAGAATGCATGATATTACCAGTATTTTAGGTCCTTCGTGGATAGGTGAAGGTATGTTATGGAACAGTGATATGGTATGGAACACTTGGAAAGCTTGTGATTGCTGAGTGGGCAATACCTACTTTTCTCAAGTTGTGTTCAAATTCCTTCTAAGGAATAGTCTGTCACATAACATGCATAGTAGTTGAAAAAGAGACCTAACATTGAGTACAAGCATAGGGAAAATACTAAAGAAACAAAAGGGCTATATGGATTAATAAAAGATACTGATGCTGTCTCCATTGGCGAGTAAATTCTGCTTGGACTACTGCAAGAAACCAAGTTTTTTGTTACCGTGCAGTAACATCTCCTAGCCTTCAATGACAAACTTTTTTTTTTTTTCAGTAAAAGATCTTTTCTCACCTTCTGTCTTCTTTTTACTCATTCTCTCTTCTCATCTGCTAGTCAAAACAGAAAGTGCTTTTAAAAAGCACTTTATAATGCTTACTACATTTAGATGTATGTTTGTACCTACATGGTCTTCCCCTTTTCTAGATTGTGGTCCTGTGTAGGGTAAATCTAGTTTGCATATCATGATGATATGTGTTTGCTGCCAAGGGTTTCAGTCTACTGATGTGAAGACACAATTTTTAAAGAGAATAAATTTCCTTAGGGTTCAGTACTGATATTCCAAATCACACATAACCAGAAACAACTCTCTTGAAAGTTTATTAAAATTCTGTCAGTCAGGATAATTATAATGAGGTCATTTTTCATTTAAGAAGTTCCTGTAATGTATATAGATGACAAGAGATCATAATAAATGCTAAATATTTTGAGACTGATTTTAATCTCCCACCTGTGCAATTTGGCAGGTTTTCCATCACAACTGATAGGACTAAGTCTTCATTCTATTCTTCTGGCTCTACCCCATGGTAATTCAATGACGTTTCAAGAAATTAAAGGTGATATAAGAGCCAGTGATGTTTTCCTATTATAAATCTTCAGAATAAAACCAGTCCTTTCTAGCTTTTAGCAATCAATTAACGTTAGGGAAGTCAACTTTTTATTTCCTTGTAAGCGGTATCTGACTTCCCCCAAAGTCTTGCTTCAGTGGTTTGGTGGTGTTTTTATTTTTTATTTTTTTTTCCCAAATCAACATGTTAGCAATCAAAGCTTTTGAACTGGTGTTTAGTCTTCTGTAACTTCTACAGGCTTGCCTTCAATTTCAATTTGCAATTTCTCTAGTCTTCAGTTTTATATTGGTCCTGTTTTTGTCATCCCTTGTTTTACATACAGATTCTTGCTAAATCTGGCCCAGGCTGTGTGAAGCAATTAATGCTTGACTGTTAAATGTGAGTTGTAGCATCACCAATCTCTGTTTGCTGGTTAATGTAAGCCTGAAAATCTCAGTGCATGCCTGAATCATAGAGTGAAGCACCTTGCTGGTAAATCTACTCAGACAGTCCAGTTCCATGTGGACTTTTCAGCTGAGATTTGTATGCAGTGCAGCTGTATTCGCACAGCACTACACCATTGCTGTTATACTTTCTCTGGTCTAATCAGTTTTGATACAGATATCTTATGTTCTCTGTGTTGTGTTCCCAAGAATTTCAACTTAGGTAGGCATGAATAGAAATGACCTAAGGACTTCTGGTCCAATTTCTGGGTATTTTTTTGTCAGTCCAATATTTTTCTTTTTCAAATTAGTTCTTTATTATAAAAATGCATGGCCAATATGCTGGTGATTGTTGTATTGAACCGTTTTACAAGATACTATTAAATTCTTTATGCTACATAATGTCATCTGTCGCTGTTAAAATAATCAATAAGCAGTCTTTATTTTTTTTCCTTTCTCTTCCTCTCTTTTGTGTTTCAAAACATTCTACTCCTTTTGTGAATAGATGGTATATAGATAAATAACTAGGTAATGTTCATGTGCTGGTGTCTCTTATTTCACTGTGCTGGTGGCTGGTATTTGAAGATATTTTCTTTCTAAACGTCATGAATCTTAGCTGACTTAAAATTGCTGATCATCATTTTCAGCCTTTGAAGAAATGTGTGAGTGCAGGTCAGTGAAAGAGGAGATATAGGTTCTATTACATGTCAGCTTTTAATCTTCATTAAGCCATTAAATATGGTGAAATAACATGACACAGAAAATAAATCTAACTGAAATCCTGTCTTCAGACAGTTGCTGTGTGCAGGTTGGATGAACAGTAGTCAACTTTCCCCTCAGGATATTGTCAGATGGAAGCATTTCACTGTAAAGTGTTTGCAGCTGGAGATGTCATAAACATGATAAAGGTCCTATCAAGTCAAGTTTGAGCCAAGTAGGGACTTTCTGCACACTTTGCTTCCTTTTTTGCTTTAACATCCTAAAATACTTCATTTCTGCAATGTGTTAATGGCCCCTAGGCTACAAGGAAATAATTTTGAAAGAATGACTAGTTGTGAGGATGTAACTGGAAAGGCTTTTGTTTCAGCATGTATGCAATAAAAAGAGTTAACCCTTGAAAGACTAATGGCGTAAGGGATGCAATGTAAAACAGCCTATGACTTTGCATACTTCTAGGACATGAGCACATGAACATGCTGTTTTGAGGTAAGACAAGGAGTAAAAGTCAGTAGCTCCACTAAATGCCCCAATTTGTCCAGACAGGAAGGGCCTCAACCAAGGGCTGAGGATGTTGGTACAAACTTTTTTTACCTTACAATGATCAGACCTGTTATGAATGAGCTAAGGTTCATAGAATTCTGGTCTTGAAATTCTGTTAATCATTAAATACCGATGAAATGTATGTTTCTGATTTTGCTGGTCCACTAATGCAATATCTCCTTTCTCTTCCCCTCCCTCTTCTAGTTAAAGCAGAAAAAAAAACCCTGGTGAAAGGATCCCTGTCTGGAACTTCAGTCCTGCCATGCTTCTTTTCAACCACACCCACTATAGCCTCCAGCTACGCAGCCGAATATCTTCGAATCAAATGGTCAAAGGTTGAACTGGATAAAAGTGGAAAAGATGCAAAAGAAACCACAGTCCTGGTGGCCCAGAATGGGAACATCAAAATAGGCCAAAACTACAAAGACAGGGTGTCTGTTCCAACCCATTCAGAGGAGACTGGTGATGCTTCGCTGACTTTCTCTAAGCTGCGTGCGAGTGATGCAGGGGTGTATCGCTGTGATGTGATGTATGGAGTTGAGGACACACAAGGCATTGTATCATTGGCCGTTGATGGTAAGGATTTATGTTTTTCATTTGTAGTCAGCAGTGATTACTGTCAGCATGGCAAAAGCTAATAATTACCATGTAACCTGAAGGCATTGAAAGGACCATCTTTAGCAAATTGTCCTTCCTTAAGTGTTGACTTGTTCCATTCTCTTTTTGTTTATTTTTAAGAATCTTTTCCAGCCTGTGGCTTTCCCATTTCTCAGTTACACCTTTTGGGAGGCAACTTTTGATTCTTGGAACAAATGCCCTTCACTTGTTCCCACAGTAGTTTGATTCTTTGATTGGTTTTATATCCTTTGCAAGATGAGCTCCTGCTTTTACAATTTGTTTTTAGCAGATACTTCTAAAGTTTTCCTAAACCAGTCCTTCTGAACCATGGGACATAACATAATACATCTATTTGAAAACATCAGTGTCTTTACAAGAAGACAGACTTGGTGGGCAGAAGTAGTTTCTTTATAATAGTTTCTGTAGAATGAAAAGAAGCAACTGCCTTGCCCTAATGGAGCTGTGGCTGGCTTCTCTTGCCACTTGCCGTGTCTAAACTGAGAACCACTCTTTTTGTGATAGGAGCATCAAGCACAAAGGAGGGGTTTCTTTTGTTCCCATAACTATTATTGGATAGGTTGGAGAATCATCTGCCAGCAGCTGCATGAAAACACATAGGGAGAAGGCAGCTAATATTCTTCCATGTGGAAGATCCAGGGCTAATAGTTGGCTTGCAAGCACTAGAAGGAAATAGCCTCCAAAACTTTGAGGAAGAGAATTGTTCTCATAAAGAAATAGAAGAGACAGGGCTTTAAATAGAGTGTAAATGGCAAAAGGAGCATTGGATCTATAGGTGTTCTTCTCCTAAGATCCTGTTTTTACAGCATAAGTACAGCGTAGAGTGCTCCAGAGCCTGATGCTGTATAGCCCTGTCTGTTTGGCACTAAACCTGAAGTAATAAACTGCTGAAAGGCAGGACATGTTAGCCCAGGCACTATGCCATGTCAGTGCAAAGCCTGGGCCCAAATTACTCCACTTAGAACACTGTGCTGTGTAGATGTACCAGCTTGCACAAGCATTGGTTTGGACTCTGCCTTGTGCTTCTTTGCACTCAGGTGTTTTCTGAAAGCTGGGTATTTACTCAAGTGATTGAACCTCCAAACAAACATTAGTATCTGCTTTTGAAAGACATGGCTTTGGCTAAGATTTTTGGTAAGCTTAATACTGCGTTGTTTGTCCAGTATGTCAAACCTAACTTTAGCAGTCTTTTGGCGTCTATTCAATGGAAGGTTTTGAAGGTGTGGTCTTAATTTGGAAATACAATAAATCAGTATAACTATTAATGTCTTTATAACTTCGTAAGCTGTTTAGTACTAATGGCAAAAGCAAAAGAAATCCTGGTTTGAACATTATTTTTCACTAATGAATGTACCTGGCATTCCTTCTTCCTTTTCAAGTGCTCCCTTGACTACATAGCTATATCCAGGAGCAGCAGATGTTCACTACAATAAAATATCAGATGATGTATGGCAATACTTTACCTTGTGTTAGTGTTCCTGCAGAACACTGCGATGAGATGCACAATTCAGGTCTTTTGGGAATATAAAGAAAGTTTCACATGCACCATTTTCTCGCTGAAACTACTCTTTTCTGTGATTACTTTAATGTTGAAATTTGGGGTGAAGAAGCCAGATCTTGACCCACACAGAAAACAGCATTGTTAAGTTATCATTTTTGCACTTGGTTTTCCATTTTCTACATTAACTACAAATGGCATTTATCAGACTTTTAAAGATTTCATATTAGTGTTGTCGCTCAAATTTTATGCCCTCATTTCAGTAAGGGTTTCTGCATGCTTGCAAATTCAACTTTTATCTTAAAAAAATGATAACAAAAGGAAACGTGTTTGTTATAAATGTAATGTAGTTTAATTTGATTACATCAAATTTTTGAGCCTGCACCCCAAAATGATAACAATTGCCAAAGGAGAGAGGTGTGTTCTCTGTGTGCATACTTCATCACCTGTTGTTAGCACAGTATGGGAGAATCCTCTTTCCATGTTAATCACGGTAACTTTCAAGGTGACGTCTGGGGTGGTTCAGCACTGTGTTTTGGCCCACTCTCCCAAGCAGAGCTGGAGCTGGTGCTTGTGCGGAGCCCCATAAAGCCCAGGTAAGATTATTACCAGTTTTGGTAACTTGCACATTTCAGGCTCATAGAGTGAAAGACAAAGTGCATTTGAGTAGCACTCAAGGTCTGAGAGGTCTGAGAGACATGTTTTGCTTCACCTTTTCAGTGAATTAAAAGTGTGTGGACAAAGTCGTTACTGTGGTTCAGCTAATGTTAAAGTAAACTGCTTCATCATATAGCTGAACCCCAAAGTAAAGCAGAATTACTCAATTGGAAGCTTTTGCCAAACTGACTGTGTGGCGACAATTTAGAGGTAGAAGGAGTGTTACTGATGCTTCAGAAAGCAACATTCTTCTATTTCTATTCTTTAAGTGACAATGCTGTTCTGTACATTAAATCAAGTTAATAAATTACGGGAAAGGCAGCAACACAGGGCCAGAAGGACATGCTGGGTCACTTAATGTGGTTCCTTTGGCATTGCAAGTAACAATGGTATGTGCCGTGATATATGCCTTCATTAATCCCAAGATCAAGTGAGACTGCCAGTTTGCATGACTTGTCAGGCACTTTGCATGTGCCTGACATTGGGATGTGTGCCCACATCCCAAAGATCCGTGTGGTTAGACTGAACCGTACCCTGCATGTTACTATTTTCATTTCACAGCTGGTGAAAGTGTAAGAGAAGGGAGGGAAATACTTAATTTTAGTCGACACAGGAAGCCTTGGAGCCGCCAGATGCCTACCCTGCTAGTTAATGGCAACCACGGAGCTGTCCTTGAGGCCGGGGAAGGAGCCAGTGCCGGCAGGTCCACAGTCTCGTGCAGAAGGGCAGTTTCGTCGCACTGGATACCTCTTTTCCTGTCACTAATTGTGGGAAATACTTTCCTTACACCCTGCTTGCTCCTATAATTACATCGACTTCTCAGACAGGAAGCTTTTGCGTTCAAAATAGATCTAACAGTCCTGCAGTATTATGCACTTGGAGCTCTTACAAAAAGTGGAATATGCAGAACACATGTCGTTTGTGTTTGTTTTCCCTTTGAGGTGTTGTCTCCTCTGCAGCCTTCATAATTTTCTGGTTGAAATTTTCCCCTTTTCTCAGAAGCAGTTCTTTCTTTGTCAGTTCTTGCAATTTTATTTTTCTAATGTGTTTTGAGTTTATCTTCAGAACCCTTGTTATTGATATTATTAAACCCACATTACAAACTGTCTCACGTTAGGAGCCCGTGGTAGTTGTGCTTGGTCTTTGTAGGCCCCTTCCAGCTGATCTATTCTACTCTATTATCATAATTTTTGGATGCTCAAAGTTATTTTTTCCTCCATTCCTTGTTATTTCCTTGCCGCTGTTACCTGAAAATCCCAAGCACTAGAAGCCTTCAGATAACGAGGAGAGATGGTTTTCCATTCTTGTTAGCTGACACTGAGCTTCCTCTCCCTTCCCACTTCTAGCTGCTTTTTGGCACTGAGGGATTTCACCAGTATCCCAGTAGAGACATGTCAACAGAGACAAAGTAGAAGTTAACTACCAGTAGGCAGTGATCTTCAGGCCCTCTGGCGATCATCCCTGAGTATTTGCTTGCCCACTAATAGTTTACCAATCACAATTCCACAACTGTGAGTTGGCTGCTAGGTGTGAAATCAGGAAACAGGAAAATGGCGTAGGATAAGTTTTACCTTCACCAATTTAAACTCAGGTGCCTGGCCAAGGCTAAGCATGTTGGCTCGTGCTACTCACAGCTCCTCTCTGATGAGGGTTGTGGGTAAGATGAGCTCTGTGGGAGACCATATCCCTCTTCCCTGACCAGAGAGACTTGGATAATGTGAACGAGACTCCTAACCTTTAGGCAAGCAAACTTAGGTGAGTTGAATCCTGCAAAGGATTTAATAAAAGTGTTATTCTGCCTCTCTATTTCCATGTTCATTCCCTTTCTCTAGGTATAACAAAGTCCACTTGTATAAAATAGTTTCATAATACCTCATAAAAAGCTGACTTAGAAATGCAGAGTAACAGTATCCTTCATTCTTAAACATAATTGAACATTTAATGAAATTGTCATTTTGTGTGGTGCTATGAAATGGGATATTAAAAAGCGATAAAGATGACCAAGTGTAAACAAAATGAAAAAGTGTTTTTTGATTACCTATCTTGGAGATGTCTGCAGGTTTGAAGTGGCAAATATGATCCTTCAGTTTTCTTGCCCTTTTTTATCTTCTGGTTAAATACTCGTCTTGTCAGTGAGTATGTTTTAGCAATAGTGTTACCCTTTTCTTACTGATGTTTCAGGAGTCCCCTGTTTTCATCGTCCTTCTTTTGTTAGTTTCTCTTTGAATCCACTGCATGTCTGAGAAGCCTTTTAGAAATTAGGTTTGAAAAAAAAATAAAAAACAGTAAGGAAACTCCTGGGCTTAAAATACTGGCCTCGTTAATGGGAAGAAGCAGAAATTAGGGAGGCAGAGTAGATGGTAATTCACATTTTCATTTTTATGCAAACTCTTCTTTCTTACAGGCATTATAATGATAATAAATGGGAGTTGTTTCCAATGTGGGAACACTGCCACTCAATTGTGCTCTGAGTCCTGAGAGATTGTGTGTTGACAATCTAATTGATTTATGCTCTCTAAAACCAGAACTCCCCTTTATTATCGCTGACGTATGGCATATGAAGAGATTTTTTTTAATCTTTTAGATTTATCTGTCTTTAAACTTCATCACCTGTTGATGATGAAAGTCCATGCTTCCTTGAGAACTAAATGAAAATTGTCTGCTTCATTTTTAAGCTTGTACTTTACTCTCCCAAGTGAGTGATGCTAAGGAACCTCCAACTCCCGTAGCTATGAGGAAAGAGCACAATGCATAATGGCCATCAAAGGGAGGGAGAGGGGAACCGACTTCAGGGTCAGAAAGAGCTGAGTCTGAGCACAGGGCACCTCAGGGGCAGGGAGGAGGATGCTGTGGTCCAGCTGTCCTTGCCCTGGTGCAGGGACTGTGGAAGTGGTGGCTGATGGATGTGGTTTTTGAGTCGGGCTGGAGGACCTGCAGAGGGTCCTGCAGAGGCTGACACGAATGGCTGCGGTGATTTTTTTCCTGTGAGTCATCACCCAACATGAGGGCAGCTCTGAGAGGGGCTGCGTATTTTTTGTTTTTAAATCTTAAATAATTTTAATTTTGATATGAGTGCCTTCGCCTCGGTGAACGCTCGTGTGGCCAAGTGCAGAGGTAATAAGGCAGGTGATCTATTCAGAGGTGATGCAGATGCAGTAACCTAGTCCTCCACTTCGGCAACTCATCCCCAAGAAAAATACAGGTAATGCTCAGCATCAGCTGCTTTCCTTCTCTGGAACAGCTTGTTTGGAGGAGCCTGCATACACCTGCAAGCTGTTGCATTAGTCCATGAGGATGGAGGCAAAGATTTTGCACAGAGGAGCAATGTGTGAGTTGGTGCAATAAATCTCTGCTCCTGGAGAACAGGAGGATGGAGCAGAGCAGTTGGTGCGTACTTTTTCTCTGCACACTCAGAGGATCCTGGAGGCATTTGGCAACTGATCTCCTGCTGATGCAATGCAGCCCTGTTCATCTCAGGTTGCCAGAGGATAAGACAGGTCAGAAAATGGGTGCAAAGCCTCGAATGAGGAACACAGCTGAATTATTCATGCAGAAAGCTGAAAATGCTGTGCTGTTCCTCCTTCTCATACAGCGCTCATTGCTGTTGCCTCTGTTTTGGCATGTATTTGTCATGTAAGTTGTTTTCTGCATTAAAAGCAAGAAGGATCACTAAATTTGTGCAGAACTCAGGTAGCTTTGGCAGTGAGGGGTATTTGAAGGGTCTGCACCGCTGTGACTAAGGCTTGGACCTAAAAATTAACAGTGTGACCACTACTGTCAGAATCTTTTCTCTGTAGGTACTCTTTGCTGTATGAGACTACTTCTGAAATTTAGGCTTTATGTGACTCCACGTGGGCATGTTGCAGGCAGTGTGAGCTCACTAGCAAAAGTGAACTGTCATTTATTAGCCACAATAAGGCAAGAACCATCTTGGAGGACTCCTTCCCCTGCCATCCCAGGGGGTGTTGCATCATGATACCCTGGCAAGTAATAAAGTAAAGCTGTAGCCCAAAGGTGTGAAACCATAGAACGAGTCTCTTACCCAGGGAAGTCCTAGTTTGTTAAAAGTGAAATACTTCACACTTTCATTCCCTGGTGTAAGGCAGGGGTGAGTGAGTAAAAGACATTCTCTTTTGCTCGGACAGAAGAAGTGAATTTTGGATGCTACAAATTACTTTCCTATGAGTGCCCTTTCTTGCAGACACTGCTGCTCCTTCCTGTAATTAGGCTGACTTAGGCTGACTGTAATTAGGCCAGATGTTCAGTGACAACATTATGCTGTTTTCCAGTTGCTTTATTTGTTCCTAGGGTAACTCCTTTCTTGCCTGTTCTTTCAGAGAGCAAATAGACAAAGGGAAAAAATCCTTTACAAATGTTTTAAAGTGCAAAAACTCGGACAATGGATTTTTCCTCCCTCTCTCTGTCTAACTGAAACAATGAAAGTCCTGCATTTTAATCTTCTTAGCCCCGGGGGGTCTTCTAATTATTGCAGCTGTTGCACAGGCTTATACATACATGTCCTCCTTCCCATTCATCTTGTAGGCTCTTTTATGTCCTTTAGCTCCTCACTGGAAATGGAGGAGCCTTAAACTCTGAGAATAGGTGAAGTTTACCTTTTGGATCAGGGTGAGAAGAACAAAGCATTCCCCAAGTTCCTTTCCAGGATTTACAAATGACCAAAGGCGTTTTCTCAGCACTGCAAAAGCTCCTTTAAATTGGCAGTCACATTAACTCTTTAGTCCTGCCTTATTCAGGTATTGCAGAGAGCCCACACTTATGCCAGCCAAGAAGGGCAGTAGTTGCTTTCACCACGTAGGAAACAAGAAGCAAGGTAACTGGTTGCTGAGAATGCACTCATATATTTAGGCAGTCTGAAACTTTTAAAAAAAAAAAAAAAAGTGATTTCAGAGAAATATGTTGCTGTCTTGTGCTAAGTTAATGAACCTGTTGTACTGAAAAGCAGTGCCTGGATGAAGTCATGCTACATCAGTTAAGCAAACTTGTGGGGGAAAAATATTACAGGCAATGAATCTAAATTTATACAAAATATGTTTTAGTTATTATTAAAATGGCAAACCAAATGAGCAAAGTGCTTCACATACTTCTGCATTCCTGGTTCGACTCTGAGTAATACTCACTGTCAAATATTGTATATTATTGGTACAGTAACCTTCAATCAGGCCAAGATGGCCAGCTTGTGAATATTACAGGTTCATACTTACGATTCAGGGTACATGTTTTTATCCACTTCCATTGTGAGCTATATAAAATTTGCCCGTTTCTTATGTCTAGACCCCAGGTACCAAGCAGGTCAATTGAACCTCATTTTTTCATTTACTCTTGTACCACTGAAGAGAGCTGTACTGATTTACACCACAAGTACCTGGCCCACAGTGTTGACCATGTTACTAAGTACCTAATAAATTAAAATAAATAATGCATATCACAGCTTAAAAAAATCTCTAAGTAATATTTTTATTACTTTAAGCTTTTAATTATTCCAAAGGTAATTAGTTGCTGTTTTCTAACTTTTCATGTTGTAAGGTAGTGTTCTGTGATGGACAGGGGATAAGGGACTGTGTGGCTTGGGGTACACAAAGCCAAAATACTGCTATACATACACATGTACATATGTACAGACATGCATATATAAATAAAGTTTTGCACAACTTAAGGCAACACAAATGGTCCATAAATTTGCATTCGCCAGGCAGTGGAGGATGCCCTACAACAGAGAAAGTACAGAGGTATAGGAGCTGGAAAAGCTCTCCCTCTAACATTCCCTTTCAGTGTCTCCCACTGCAGAGAGTTTTCATTAGTAAGAAAATGTGCTGGCTCGAGACCGTGGTGTAACACTGAGGCCTTCTGGAGTGGTGTGGCCCCATCCATACAATTATGTTCTTTTGGCTCCCAGGAGGGCATGAAGGTGCCCACTGGAAGTTGTTCCTGGGCTTTGCTAACTCCTGATGTCTGCCCAGAAATTGTTTGGAAGGGTGTTACGGGGCCTGGGCCAAGTAATGCACTGAGCTAGTCTAACCACTTAACTGTCTTGATGATGGAATTGTGGGCACCTGGAATATTTAATTTATGAATATAAACATAGCTCTAATTTTTTAAGATGTGTTCTTCACTTGCTGCCTTTGCCAGTTCGACACTTGTGTTCATTTGAAGCTGAAATTACATCATTGCTTGGAAGAAGCACTATGCATTATGGATTCTGTCAGTAGCTCTGAAAAGACATTTTATAAGGACTGTAGTGGTCTGTGAAGTTCCAGCTAGTGGCTGCAGCTGGTGTGTGGGTCCATACTGAATAATGAAATAGGGGGGTTCACAATGTTTCCTCTTCCGTTTCCTGTTTCTCCACTAGTAGCTTTGATGAAAATTGGTGTCTGATGATTGAGGTTCACCTTACCTGTCTGTGAAATGTGTTCTATTTTCATGTGAGAAACTTTCAAACCGAAACATGATATGAAGAAAAATGTGTATTTTCTACATATTGGCCATATTCAGACCTCTGATAATGGCACAGGTTTACTGACTTGGTCGGTTAAGAGAAAAAATAAAAAAAAATCAAAAAATTCTAAATACACTGGAACCTCTTGAATTACCACTTTACTAAGTTACCCATATTACTACTAAGTAGTAAATTAACAGACTTCTTCCATCTTTCAACAATGCTCTAATAACAAAGACTTGTCATTAAATTCATTATTGCCACAATGCCACCATTTTTCTGGACCATATTACAGTATGTTATTTCCTCATCATGAAATACTTCAATAAAATCATTGGAAAAATGAAATAAAGATTTATTTTCCTGTTTTGTAGACATTCTGTGTAGTGGTTTATGATGTTATAATGCTTCTGAATATTTTAAGAGTAAAATAAATGAGGTTAAAAGTTATTTTTCAGCCATCATCAGGAGGCATCCTTTTGATGCTAAACTGTAAGAGATACTAGCGATAGAGAGGAAAGTGATTTTGCCAGATGGACTATGTGTTTTCTGCCACCTCACAGTTGGCACCCTTTATAGGTTGTTTTAGGTGTGCATGCACAGCTGTTACCGAATTCAGTGGGAATTATATGTATATAGAAAACAGAATGTGTCTCCTCAACAGAACCCGTCTTAACCAAAACCATCTTAACTCTACCTCCGCCTCTCCAAACTTCTGACATGTTCAAGCAACTGTGGAAATTTTCTAGATTCTTTCCAGAACCAGAAGGGCCCCAAATAAAAGCAAGCTTTTTTTTGTCTGTTTCACTTGTACTGTGTGCAGGAAAACCTACTTTTGAAGAATTGACTAACAGACTGACGTTTATAAATGTCACATTTGTAGTAAGCTTTGAAAGCATAGGAACAGACATCGGGGCCATAACCAATGATCAAAACTGTATCAGAAGCACAATTTTTTTGGTGTCACTGTTGGCCATGTGCCTCACTGCAGCTATCAGACCTCAAGGGACTCCCTGTTCCTTCTTGGCATTTCTGCGTGCAGCTACTGCAGCTGGCTGCTTAGGAAAGGCTGGTTTTAATCCTGCCTTTTCTGATGACTAGATGTGCTTAGTCTTGCCTAGTAACACAGTTTGACTTGCAAGTGGATGGGCCAATAAGCCAACGCATCAGGTAGCACCCATAGCATATGTGCCATGCCTACAGTGCAGTTGGCTGACCAGTCACGGTGACTGTGTGGTGCCATGGATGTACTCAGTGTACGGTCTTCCTTTTGATCATGATTTTCTGTAACACACCAGTGAAAACACTTACATGGTTTCGTTACTTTTTCTGTGTACTCTGAGTATAGTTCCAACTATTTTAACATAGGGTGTCATATAATTACTGGTAGCAGCCACTAGAGGGGAGACATCATTTGTATGACGGAATATCTCGTAGCCTTCTGGTGTTTTAATTGTACCCATCTGTTTTCAGCATTGTAACAATATGCAGGTAAAGTTAGAATATAATGATGATTGCAGAAGTGATGTAAGATGTGTCACTAATCTGAGCTTGTTATCTTTTCAGGTGTTGTATTTCACTATCGTGCAGCAACCAGCAGGTACACTCTGAATTTTACACAAGCTCAGCAGACTTGTCTGGACAATGGTGCTGTCATAGCAAGCCCAGAGCAACTGAAAGCAGCCTATGAAGATGGATTTGAACAATGTGATGCAGGCTGGTTGTCTGACCAGACTGTTAGGTGAGATATTTAAAAGGCCCCTTGAGAGTGCTTCTCCAAATTAATATGCTTAGCCTGTACAGACTTAATGTGCTGACTTGCCATAATAATAAATATGAACATGCTGCATTTCAGGTATCCAATTAGACATCCAAGAATTGGCTGTTTTGGAGATAAAATGGGAAAAAAAGGAGTCAGAACATATGGGCGTCGTTTTCCTAATGAAACTTATGATGTGTATTGCTATGTGGAACACATGAAAGGTAAGATAGGTCCATACTAATTCTACATGACAAAATTCAAAGTGACTTGGGATTCTAATGTGGAAGGGCAAATAAATAAGAAATTCTGTGTACAATGCAGTTTGACTGTTTTGAATCTGAAGAGAATTGCTGAATGAAGTGAACCTATAGTTTGTGGTATAGCAGGCCTTAATTAAAAGCGAATGTGGAGTATACAAAGCGAAAGTCAAGTTTAAAGCTTGTCATAGTTAGTGACAGTAGATCTCACAAAAGTTGCTGTTGAAACACCTTTTTCTTTTCAATGTTATAAAAGGATTTTCAAAGAAATACATTAAATGTTTGAGAAGCTATATATATCTTATATATATATAAAGATGGATAAAATACATGTGCCAGTAACTGTATTATAGTACATAAGGTATGTAATTAAAGTTTTTAGATGTCCAGAACATAAAATTAGAAATATATTTAATTGCAATCCAAGTTTAATAACATCTCTTTGGAAAAGGGGCATCTCAGCATCAAAAAGAAGCAATCAAGAACTTTTCATTGAGGAATAGGCATCTTTAGTGAAATTATTTGCAATTCAATAGTATGATCATAGTCTTTGCCAAAGCTGCACATTAAACGGCTCTAATGCAGCAGAGGGATTATGATCCTGCCACATGGTAACTACAAACCATGGATCATGGTGTGAACCCTACAGTAACTCATGGTCTATGGTTAGATTCTATGATCCATATTAATTCTGCAAAGAGTTGGATGGCAAAAAGAAAAGTATGATAAATTTCCCTGTGATTTGGCTGTTCCAGCATGCTCAAATCTTCATATTACAGTTGTGATATTATACTTTTTCTTATAGTCTCCCTTCTGAAGTGAATTTAACCGTATCCTTTCAGTGGGCCTATAGATATATTCCAAATACCAGATATCCTTATGCTTAGACATTACTGTGACAAGTTAAATATGTATACTTAAAATATAAGCGTAACAATATCCTTTCCTGTTCTGTAGCCTATTTTTTTTTGGCTTTGTGCTGGTTATGTGCATGGGAACTTCACTCTGGTACAGAAATACATTGCAACCAGGACCAAAGTATATTTTCCATTCATTGCAACAGACTGAATATGTCATACTGATACTTTCTTGAGAGATTTTTATTCCATACCAGTTTCACTGTTCCTTTCTAAAAAATACTTGCAATTACTAATTATAGGCTTTTGAGCCTATATATATATATAGCCTATATATAGCTTTTGAGCTGCTGCTTGACTGATATACATTTGGTTTAGTGTTCTTGAAGTCATTGGAACAATACAGTCAACTATGGTTCTGAACAAGCCTGCCTTTGTATACGTAAAAATGCAAAATTAAGCTGCTCAGTGTTCATTTGTATTCTGTATTAGAGCAGAAATAAATTAGATCATGCAAAGTTTTCTGATGATGAAGTCTTTTAGAGACTTTAGTCACTGATATCAGTAAGCATTTTTCTTGTATATTTAGTAGCTGAGGATCTGCCCAAACTATGTTTACTTTAAAGATTTCTCAAAAAAAAAAAAAAAAAACGCAATACAAGTCTTACAAAGACTATAAAAACATACAAGCTTAGAAACTGAAAATTAACCAATGGAATTTTTTTAGTGCTTAGTATTGTCTTAATTTTACTTATGCTCCATCTGTATCTGTCAGTGAACAGCATACATGAACACATACAATTCATAACATTCATTCCCTGTAAATCCTTGATGGAGTTGAATTCTGAATCAACTCTTGAATCAAGGCTTATAAATTCAATTTAGGTCTTTCCTATATTACAAAATCCAATTTTGACCTGGGATGAAGAACCAATGCGTTTTTCAGTAAACAATCTTCCTTTCCCTCTTAAGTACAAAGAAGTATGATAATATGGAGAAGCTCATCCTGGATGCATTTAAGCCAGCAGTTTCTCAAAGTCAAATATTCTCACCGAGATTTAAAGAAAAAAAAATAATTAAAAAGAAAATGTCTTGGATGTGAATCTCTTAGCATGTATGAAAAGGCTGAAATTTAAGAATACCAGGGGGTTTGATCTATCAAACCAAGTAACAGAAAGTATGTTCATTTTACCTTCTTCCTTGCGCTGTAGCTTCCTGTGGAAAACTGTTTAAAGCAAATGCAGTTTTAGCCTTTGTCTTAAAGGTGCTTCAGAGCCTGGGACAAGATTTTTAAAAACTGCTCTGACTCGAAGACTGCAGTTGAACACTTGATCCAACAAAGTTGTCCAACACAATTGCAAAGCACATTGTAGGGTAACAACCTGTTCACAGAGATGGATACAGGCTCAGAATGAAATTCTGCAGGAGGCAAAGATGCCAGCGAGTTTAACTATGGTCCTAACAAAATGCAAAGTTTGTTTGACCTAGCCTTTATCTAAATACTCTTAGAGTACATATTTATAAAAATATTCCAGAATCTTTTCTGCCAAACTAAGAAAAGAACACTCCATCTTACACTGGTACATATTGTACACCTCTTTTTACTCTGAAGACGGTGTGAGATAGAAGTGTGATAAATGATGGCTGCATGTGTAGTTCATAGAATCACAGAATGGTTTGGGTTGGAAGGGACCTTAAAGATCGCTTAGTTCCAACCCTCCTGCCATGGGCAGGGACACTAGACCAGGTTGCCCAAAGCCCCGTCCAGCCTGGCCTTGGGCACTTCCAGGGATGGGGCTCCTCTTCAGCTCCCTCTTCAGCATTCTTGTAGGTCCCCTTTAGGTACTGGTAGACTCCTATAAGGTCCTTCTGGAGCCTTCTCTTCTTTGAACTGGACAACCCTAACTCCCTCAGCATAGGAGAGGTGCTCCAGTCCTCTAATCATCCTCGTGTCCCTCATCTGGACCCCCTCTAACAGGTCCATGTCTTTCTTGTGCTGGGGGCCCCGGAGTTTAACACAGCACTCCAGGTGAGGTCTCACAAGAGCAGAGTAAAGGGGGAGAATCAGCTATTTTTGGTGCAGCCCAGGGTACAGTTGGCTTTCTGAGCTGCAAACGCAGCACTTCTAGCTCATATTGAGCTTCTTGTCACCCAATACCCCCAGGTCCTGCTCTTCAGAACTGCTCTCAATCCATTCTCTGCCCAGCCTGTGTTTGTGTTTGGGATTGCCCCGGCCCAGGTGCAGGACCTTTCATGTGGCCTTGTTGAACTCCATGAGGTTTGCACAGGCCCATCTCTCAGGCCTGCCCAGGTCCCTCTGGATGGCATCCCTTCCCTCCAGCGTGTCGACCACACCACACAGCTCGGTGTCATTGGCAAACCTGCTGTGGGTGCATTCAAGCCCACTGTCCATGTCACTGATAAATGTGTTAATTAATACCAGTCCCAATACCAGCACTTGAGGAACACCACTCATCTCTGGTCTCCACCTGGACATCAATTGCAATTCTTTGAGTGCAATCATCCAGCTAATTCCTTATCCACTGAGCGGTCCATCTGTCATATCCATGTCTCTCCAATTTAGAGACAAGGATGTTGTGTGGGACAGTGTCAAATGCTTTGCACAAGTCCAGGTAGATGACATCAGTTGCTCTGCCCATATCAATCAACACTATAACCCTGTGGTAGAAGGCTACCAGATTTGTCAGGCACGATCTGCCCTTAGTGAAGTCATGTTGGCTGTCACCAATCACCTCCTTATTTTCCATGTGCCTTTGCATAGTTTCCAGGAGGATCTGCTCCATGATCTCTATAGGGACAGAGGAGATAATGACCAGCCTTTACTTCCCCAGGTTTTCCTTTTTTAAATATGGGGGTAATGTCCCCCTTTTCCAGTCAGTGGGAATGTCACCATCCTGTCACAACTTCTTAAATATGATCGATAATGTGTTAGCAACTTCATCCACCTGTTCCTTCAGGACCCTTGGATCCATGTCCTGAGGACTTGTGCACATTCAGTTTTCTTAGATGGTCTCAAACCTGATCTTCTCCAGCCTTGGGAGGTTCTTCATTCTCCCAGTCCCTGCGTTTGCCTTCTGTGACTTGGGAACTATGGCTAGAGCACTTGCTGGTGAAGACTGAAGCAAAAGTATCGTTGAGTACGTCATCTTTTTTAGTATCCCAGACAACCAGTTTTCCTGTTCCCATCTGTACAGGGCCCACATTTTCCTTGGTCTTCCTTTTATTACTGATGTACTTATAGAAGCCTTACTTATTGCCCTTGATGTCCCTGGCCAGACTTAGTTCTAAATGGGCTTTAGGTTTCCTAACCTGATCCCTGGCTGCTCAGACAATTTCTTTGTATCCTCCTAGGATATCTTTATTTGCTTCCATAGTCTGTAGGCTTCCTTTTTTTGTGTTTGAGTTTGGCCAGGAGCTCTTTGTTATCCATTGTGGGCCTCCTCCATTTTTTCCTGACTTCCTCTTTGTTGGGATGCATTACTCCTGAGTTTGTAGAAGGTGATCCTTGAATATTATCCAGCTTTATTGGACATCTGTTCCCTCTAGGGCTTTACCCCGTGACACTCTATCAAGCAGACTGCTGAAGAGGCCAAAGTCTGCTCTCACAAAATCCAGGGTAGTGAGCTTACTGTGTGCCCTCCTTGCTACCCTAAGGGTCTTGAATTCCACCATTTCATAGTCCCTGTAACCAAAGATGCCCTTGAGATTCACATTCCACACCAGCCCTTGCTTGTTGGTGAGAATGAGGTCCAGCATAGCACCTCTCCTTGTTTACTCCTCTACCACTTGGAGAAGGAATTTGTCATCAGCATACTCGAGGAACCTCCTGGATTGCTTATGCCCTGCTGTGTTGTCCCTCCAACAGATATAAGGGAAGTTGAAGTCTCCCATGAGGACCAAATGGTCATGGAACTGTCTCACTTGCTGGGTTATGTTGGTTATGTCCATGGATAATGGTATTGTTACTAGAAGCACTTTACTGTGGTAATAAGGTGAATCTGAGTAGAGAGGAGTTTCTTCTAAGTCAGTTACAGTTTTACCAATGACTTTGAGAAAGTGGAGTCAGGCCAACACAGAGCACATAATTTCTTATGTGCTCATCCTTAAGCTTATCCTTAAGCTCTCTGTGTAGCAGTAAAGCCCTTTATGTGGAGAGGTGACTGTGGTGGAAGAGATAGTTGCCACTTAGCTGTACAACCTCAGCCCATTGCAAAGGGATTTTGTTGCTTCTGTCAGTCAGTTTTAATGCTGGATTATTGCAAGAGCTAACCAAATATATCTTTCCTTTTCCTTCCTTCCTTCCTTCCTTCCTTCCTTCCTTCCTTCCTTCCTCTCTTCCTCTCTTCCTCCCTTCCTCCCTTCCTCCCTCCCTCCCTCCCTCCCTCCCTTCCTTCCTTCCTTCCTTTTTTCTTTCTTTATCTCTCTCTCTTTCTTTTTCTTTCTTTCTTTCTTTCTTCTTTCTTTCTTTCTTTCTTTCTTTCTTTCTTTCTTTCTTTCTCTCTCTCTTTCTTTCTTTCTTTCTTTCTTTCTTTCTTTCTTTCTTTCTTTCTTTCTTTCTTTTTTTCTTTTATGGCTCTTTGTTCAGAAGTTTTCAATGAACTCAAATTAGAAAATAATTTCCAGAAGTCAGAAGGAGTCCTAGTTTTATTGATATATGCTGTAGGCATGTTATACTGACATGCAAGGGAGTTAATTTATTCTCTTTGGATGAAGAGGAACAGATTCAGTGTTAGAAAGAAACAGTACCATGTCATGGTATAATGCAGGATAGTTTTTTTTTCCACTGCCTTCACTTAAACCTGCACCTCTGAGCCAGACTTTCTTTTTAAGAAAGAGCTGTGGAGCCAAGATGGCTTTGTCTATATAGCAGAAACAGTCTTTGTAAGAGCAAATGATAATTTTAAATGCAGAACTTGTTTGAAGTTACATAGCATCAGTGGGATTACACTTTGCAACCACTCATCCACAGAAGACAGTTAGATAAAAAGTCAACAGAAGTTATTAGAAAGTGAACATCACATAAAAATAGCTCCTGTGTTTTTTCTGTTGTATTGTAGCACACTCATCCATTGGTGGAAGACTTAGCAGTTCAAGACTTAAGTTTCTGTCAAATTTATGATTTCCCTGTTCACCCAACCAAGGCTGATTCTACAAAGTGTAATCCTTCTCTTGTACTGTCAGCAGTTCATTAATAACTACTGGTACTTAGAATCACAGAATCAAAGGAAAGCTTGGGTTGGAAGGGACCTTAAAGACCATCTAGTTCCAACCCCATGCCATGGGCAGGAATGCCACCCACTAAATTGTCCAGGGCCTCGTCCAACCTGGACTTGAACTTCTCCAGGGGTGGGGCATCCACAACCTCTCTGGGCACAACCTGTTCCAGTGCCTCACCACCCTCTGAGTGAAGAATTTCCTCTCAACCCCTAATCTAAATCTCCCCTCTTTTAGTTTAAAACCATTCCTCCTTGTCCTTTCATTGTTTGCCCATGGAAAAAGTCACTCTCTATCTTTTTTACAAGCCCCCTGTAAGCACTGAAAAGCTGCAATTCTCTTCTCCAGGCTGAAGATCCCCATCTCTTTCAGCCTTTCTTCTTAGGAGAGGTGCTCCAGCCCTCTGATCATCTTTGTGGTCCTCTACTGAACCCACTCTAACAGACCCACATTCTTCTTTTGTTGGGGATCCCAGACCTGGATGCAGCACTCCAAGTGGGGACTCACCAGGGCAAAGTAGAGAGGGACAATCACCTCCCTCAACCTGCTGGTCACTCCTCGTTTAATGGAGCCCACTTAGCATATTGTAGAGCTGTGCTTAGACATGATTTTTTTTTTTCCATGGGAATTTGAAAGTTCATATCTGCATTGTCTGTTGTATTCAATGCCAAATCTAATAGATTTACTTGTGATAAATAAGTCCTTATTTGGAGAGCTCATGTCAGTGGGATGACTATTCATGGAATAAGATGGTGTTTGATTAATGATATCAAAATTTGGGCCATAATAAGATGTCATCATGGAAGGCATTGAACAGTTAATGGTCTGTTGGCCAGTATTGGAGAGATTGTTACCCCAGAAGGCCATAAATGGTGGTAAGAATACTCTCAATACACGGCATAAATGTGTATTGAATTTACGGTACTTATTTGGGTAGTTACACTGAGGATTTGTAGGAGCAACACCATTTCAGTTTTCTTCCTTTCTGGCCACATGAAATCACAAAGTTAGCCAGAGACATGGATTTCTCCTTGAAACATAAAAAATTAGCTTAAATTAAAACCAGTTGTCTAGGCTAAGTCTTGCCATTTCCTTGCTCTGAGAAAAGCCACGGAAATTATAGACTGCACAATTATGTGTAAAATATTTTGAGTTTTGCTAAAAAACATGGGAGAATACTTCTGGGAAGGATTTTAAATTTCTGAGCTCCTAATGATAAAAATAAGAATGTAGAGTCAATATATCATTAAATAAGTACTGGGCATGGGCTCTCACTACAAACTGATTCTATATTCATTATATTTCATTGCATATTTCATTGTACTAAGTGTTAAAAAACATTTAGAATACCTTTAAATGCAGGAGGTGATTTATTAATAAAGAGCTTAATAAAGCGATTCAGCTCCAAATGTTTGGATATAAGTCTGAGGTTCTCCTCACACCTCCAACTGAAAAGTGTCTGCACCAGCGTCTTCTACAGGATACTCCCTTGAAAGGAAGTGGTTGATGAGGATGGAGGTTCTGTCTTCAGATAAGGGTGTATATGATTCATTTGACACTGCTGTGATGTCAGAAATGGAGACAAAGTGAAATCTGCTTGCCAAAGCCCACTGATGAAGTGAGGAGCCGTGAGAGCATGCTGCAGAGCCAAAGCACAAACTACTCCATGCAGCATCATCTTCTGGCCAAAGCCAGTTAGAAGCCATATATGTCTAATAAGCATATATATAATATGCAGATGGGGAGTCATGCTAAGAAAGTTATTTTGGATTAGCTGTTGGGAAGATTATAAAGTCTTATTTCCATACACCATTTTCAGCCCCCCAGTGAGTGTGGGGAAGAAAACGAAAGAATCAAAAAACAAAACCAGATGTCCTGTAAATACTTTCCGCTTAGTCTCATGCATTTTTGCTATTGTCATGGAAATTTGTGTGAGAACAATAACAATTTAAAAAGTCATAGTCTAAAATACAGCTTCAGGTGTGAAGTGTCTTTTGTGTTTTGGGCAGCTAAAGATCTTCTCTAGAGCCCATTCTGATTCCAGAGCAACAACGAAATTTTTAAAAAAGCACACGCAGAAAATGGTCTTTTCTTCTCAGTTCATGGCTTTTGATAGGGTCACAGTTTTTGCATTGGCTTCCACTGGATCCCAATTAGAGGAGACTGAATAGGAAATAATGCCATGGTGCTTTTTTATGCACAAGGTGGTATTTGAGCTTAGAACCTGACAAAACTTGTCTTTAGGGAATTCCAAAAATCATGACTTCTCAATGCTTTTTGTGAGAGTGAAGCACAAAAGGAAAAAAAAAAAAAGAAAAAGAATTCAAAGTTAATTTTTCCCCTTTGTATTACACAGTGACACTTTGCAACTACAGCAGAGCTATCTAAGGGTATAGCAGTTGCCAAGCTACTCATCGTGCTTGAGGGTAAGCCCATGGGAGAAGCATAGCCTTCCAGTCCTGTCAAGTGCAATGGATTCCTGTTCAGCATATAGTTTTGCATAAAACAGACCCAAGACAATCAGGAGAGCTAAATTGTTACTGATGTGTATCAAAAGGAATCGACTAACTTGTTCTAACATGTGAGAGAAAAAGACTTCAACTTGTCTAGTCTTCTGCTTTAAAGCTGAACCTAGCTGCTTAGGTCTGTGTGCCAAAACGTTCAAAGCAGCACAGCTCTGTCTGATGTCTCTAAAGAATACAGTTGAATGAAGCTGGACATCCAAAGTGGTTTTCCAGGTTTTCCTTTCCTAGAGAGCATTTCACCATAACCTGTGACTTTGTTAAGTATACCTCTTTACCAGCCTGGTATGTTGGAGAAGCATCCCTTAACAGCAGCAGGACGGAGGAATAGAAGTGCAGTTGAGACAACAAATCTTGTCTGTGCAGCTTGGGAGAGGAAGGCTGAGGCATGAGCTAGATTAATAAACAAGTTAACTGTACGTAGCCTCTGAGGACACTGCCTGTGGTGAAGACAGATAAAACTTTTCAGGTCCATCTTGGCCCAGGTATATATGTGCATTTTTTTCCAGAGTAAGCAAGACAAGGGTAGTGGTCTCCGATGTCTCCATGTATGTGTGTACAGGTGGGATTGATGCGGGCAGTATTTCTTCTTCCCTGGTACACAAGCAGTCTGGTAGTCCTGTTGGTGACTGCAGCTGCCTTTTTGCAAGGGCCTTCTGGCCAAAGATAAAAAGAAATAAGGAGAAAATGGAAATTCTTGTGGGTAATTAGTGTTCTGTGAATTTAATATCCATCTGGATTCCCTAGATTTTTCTTTATGCCTTTGTTTAGGCAACACTCAAAGCAGTGGAGGTTGTAGAATCTGAGCACCCAACCACGTGAGAGCACTTCTTCCTTGTGTTGCTGAGTGCCAGTTTGGACAGTAATAATGAAGGGTCTTGTTACTCAGGGAGATTAAAGTGGGTGAAAAAAGGGAATAAATGCAAGGGTCTCCTGGTCATTTCTCCAGATGGGTTGGCTAATAAGGAGGACATTTCATAGGTGGTTGACCAGCCACCATCAACACCAGCTGGTGTGTCACCAGATCTGTAAAAGCATTCAGTGAGAAACTCACATATTCTCTCTTAAATGTCTGTGTAGTTTCGTAGAATCCTTCAAACATCTGTAAAATCTCTGTCGTGTCAGGTGTAAAATCACTTGCACGTGATACCTTCAGCTGCCAGGTGTCAGGAACTTGTACCTCATTTGGTTGATCCTGGCACACTGCATGATGGCATGTGAAGCTGAGGGGATGATGCTGTGCTCTGGGGAAAGATTGCCACATAGCCAGGCTCAAAAAGCTCCTCTAGGAAGTAGTAACACACCAATCCCTTAATTGCGGTTTCATCTATGGGAAAAGAAATTACTGGTGAGGTCTGTGCTGGAGGGCTACAGCTAGATTCATTACTTTTGCCCTAGTCAATACATGTTGTGTATTGACCCCTGGCTATGGTTCTAGCCTGCCCTTATTTCTGTGCTTGCTTTTAAGATGTGTGATTCATGAAATTCACACCTACAAACATTCCCAGCTCAGTGAGATGTCTCTTGATGAGAGAGAATAAGTAAAATAACCTTCAAAGGAATGAAGATTGCTATAAAACTAGCTGATAAGTCTGTGGATCTTAAGTTTTTTTCCTTAGGGCTGAATCAGCTTTTGTCTTCAAGGGAAAAAGCTGGCTTCTTCATCTAGCTTGGTGTATTTGAAAGAGAGGGGAGAAGGAAAGAGGGGAAAAAGACATGTCAGGTGTCCTTTTTAACCAGGCAAAACAAACCCATGTAACTGGAAAGTCCTGGGGGTTCTTCAGCTGCTCTGACCACCACGACTGGGCAATTGACCTGAAACTTGAAATTAAACAGTGACCAGGAATAATACACATTACTTTATCGTCTGCAGTCTAAACATTGTCATGGTCTCCATTTTGCCCCCTGGAACTGTAGGACTAGTTCCTCTCCATCTGCTGGTCTAAGCCCTGGGGTTTGCCTGCATAACACTGCTAAGTTCCTTGGAGTGGACTACAGATATAAAAACATTGCAGATAGATTTTAACATTAAAAAAAAAAAAAAATCTGCCCTGCTCTGGTGTTTGTGGCTATACCATTTGTTTATCAATGTTTCTTTGAGTTTCTTTGGGGTACTCTCCTAGTGTTTTGGCTGAGGAATGGAGGTGCTTTCAGATACCATCATAAAGACACTCTAAAAGACTGATAGGATCAATCCTCTTGCTAAATATGGAACCCATTGTGCTGCCAAAAACAGGAGTTATTTTTACAGGCTACATGGATTAAATGCATGTTCAGAGAATTAGGACCAGCACTCTTTTTACATACTATGAACTGAATTTCCACACTGCTGTGGGACACTAACCATGTCAGAAAGGTGACATGGATAGCAACATATCTCATCATGTGGATGGGGGAATTCTGTATGAGCTGCAATTACATAAGGCTGGTTTTAGGAAATACAAACCTACGTCCCCCTACATTCCAAGTGATTGCACTGGTGTACACAAACAGTAGGTTCTGACGAATTGCGTCTGTGCTCTCTGGGCCAGTATATTCCTGAAGTGCTGTCTGCTGTGCATGCAGTGTGCATGCATGCAGAGACCATAGTCTGCTCAAGGTGAGATGTGCAGGAAAGATTGTATAGACTTGCTCATCACATATTTTTGGGCTGCTGCAAATGAAATTGATGGTATCCAGTTGATGAAGCGTCTTGAGTGCTGCTTTCTTCTCAAGTGCTTGACAGAAAACATAAACCTTTTTTTAATTTATTTTTTTTGTAGTGTGGTTTTGGAAGAAGATTGCAGAAAATTTATATTGAAGGGTCTTTATTAAACCCATACTTTATTTTATTTTATTTTTTACATTTTGTGCCAACATTTATTACACATATTAAATGCACACTCAAACAAACAAATAAAAATTTATTTTGTTTTCATACTGAACAGCCAAATTGCAGAGTCATATCTCCTAGGATAAATTCCTGCTATTGGGAGTCTGACTTTTGCACTTCAGTAGATTGCTTTTAAATAGGAATTCTGGAATCATAGCATACCACTCTTTAACCAGAACAACTGCAAGCTGCTATGTTTTAACACATTTCTACCCTTTATTTTGCCATCAATGTTCCTGAAATACATGAATATTTACTTGGTATATGATGGAATGGCAATAAAAGCAGTTTACTGATCGCTCTGGTACCTTTTTGCATTCCTTGTGAATTTATCCTCACTTTTTTATTTTTAAAATACCAAATGAGTGGCAAAGAAAAAAAAATGACTTTGGACTTTACTTGCTGGACTGTTCTGGTTAGACTGTATTTTTTCTTAAACATGTGGGTGTTTTAATCATTTAGTTTTTCTGGTAGAACACCCTTTGACAAAGATGGTGTCTGCATGAGAGCAGCCAACTTCAAGAGACGAACAGAATAAATAGCTGATGGTTCAGTGAATAGATTGAGTATAAAGAAAGACATGCCACCCCTCTTTTAAAATTGCTCTACTGTCAGTATTGCATAAACAGGCACATTCCAAGGCAAATTCAAGGTATGTTTCTGTATAAAAATCTTCTTGTGCAATTTGGATGGGTAAGTCCTATGCAAAATACTCTGCAAAAGTACAGTTTAAACCCTGTGTTTTGAAATCTCATAGCAAGACAAAACTGCTCGCTACGTTTCCTTGCTTTAACAGATTGCAGGTATCATCTCAGAGGAATAAATATCCGCAATTTCAATGATGTTATGCACAAGCTTCATTTGGAGGCAGTGATCCGGATTAGTTAATGGAAAATTTGCTTGTTTTTAATCTTGCACTGTTACCCATTTTCCTTTGTCTCCAGTAAGTTTCTCCCAGAAAGAACGCTGTGGGATTTTTTGACATTATTTTATTTTTGATGCATCATATTTGTTGGGAGAAAACCTATAAAATACATTGTTTCCCTTGTCTTATTTTATTGTCTACCTGGATTGATATTATCTGCTTTTTAATTGCAACAATTTTAACTACTAATTTCCATATACACCATAACTGTTGCATGGCTGAAGGGTCCTCAGAGCAGAAGGGGCTGGTTTAGAGAGGTCTTTCTGTGCTCCACTGTTTCATGATACTTGCCATGGGGATAGTGTTGTGGGATAGCTGCATCCACCATTCTTTTTTGGCCATAATACCAGATCTGCCCCTTGATGCAGAAAAAGCTGTCTTCTGCAGAAGTATTTAATAAAAAAGTGCATTGTCTTTATGGTCTGGAGAGCTGAATGAAGCACTCTGGCACTTCCGAGAGGTGAATGATTCTTCACTTTCCTTATCTTAAAGTGTGCCTTATAGACGTGTTCTGTCCCTCAGTACCTACAGTATTTTACCTCTAAGTTGGACACTCTCTACAGCATGTATAAAGAAACTTACACGGTGGAATTGATATTACAGCTGTAATAACAAATCAGAGTTTTTACCTAGGAGGAAAAAGAAAATTGGCATGTTGCCTCCTTTCACACTTGCATTCCTTTCAGGCCCAAAACAAGTGTAATATTGATGTGAATGAAAATGCTTGGGGTGATGTAGTCTGTCTGCCTTTTGCTAGGTTACCTTGAGACCACTGCTGAGGCATGGCAGATTGCATGTCCAGTATGAATTAGCAGTGCTCTCCATTGTGTTCTGGTCCACCGTACAAGGGGTGGGGAAGAGAAGTACCGTCTGGTAACAAATATTTTGAATTTGCTCTGTTTCTACAGCTGAACACATTGATTTTAGGTCTGAAGCCTGAACAAAAACTAGAAAGGAGTCAGCTTACTACTTCATTCCCAGGACACAGACATCAGAGCCTTGATTTCATTTATAGTGTTTGGATGAACAAGGCAACAGATCCAACTGCATAAAGGCAATTTGACTTTGAAGTAAAATACTTGACATGCTATTTGTTTTGTTTCAGTTTCCAACTGAGAAGTTATTATTTTCAAATTACTGTTCCATGGAAACTAAATTATACTAGGGGCAGTCTAGATTAATTCAGCTTTTCACACAAAAAGGGCTTTGTGCACACAGCTTGCCTAGTGCATTCCCTCACCTGTGTTCCCCATGGGGCAAGGTCAAGACTGATGTAAATACAACATTCGAAGCTGCTGTGCAGCAGCAGTGAAGAGCATTTGCTTTGTGTGTATGTCTCAAGTGAGATTCTAGTGATGACTAAAAAGGTCAGGTAAAAGGCTTGCAGATGTAAGGGATTTGTTTTACTGAGAAAGTAAATTCTGTTGGACTGGATTTAATCACTGCAGTTGAGTCACAAAGTCTACTCCAACAGAGGTCACAGAGGAGCTTCCAGGCTCCTGTTACCTCTGCCTAGAGACTGGGGGAGGGACCCCATCTCCAACCACAATGTAGCTCATTGCGTAATGTTTGTATAAAAATGATTGTGCTTTGAGGTAGGCACATTTTCATATCGAAATCTGAGACTTATGATTTTCTGAATATCTGCTTTTTTGAGTAAAAGGGTAAGCAAAAAACTGATCAAGCAAAATTTGAAAGCAAACTTACAGGACAGGAAGAGGGGAGCTAAGTTGACTTGATCATAGAATTTGATACTCAGTCTTTGTTATCTTTTTCTTCTTCCTCTAGATGAAGTGGTTCACGTTTCTGTTCCTGAGAAGCTCACCTTCGAGGAAGCTAAAGAGCTGTGTCGGAAACGAGACGGTGTACTTGCTTCTGTTGGGAACCTGTATGTTGCCTGGAGGAATGGCTTTGACCAGTGTGACTATGGCTGGCTGGCGGATGGAAGTGTTCGCTACCCTGCCTCGGTGGCTAGGCCCCAGTGTGGTGGAGGTTTACTTGGGGTGAGAACCCTGTATCGCTATGAGAACCAAACAGGCTTTCCTTACCCAGATAGCAAGTTTGATGCCTACTGCTATGAACGTAAGCTTTTTTTTAGTTATAATTTTCAGTACACTCACCACTCTAACCGTGAAAAGCGTTTAATATATGTTTTGTTTCAGTTCTTGCAGTGCACATCAGTCTTTAAAATTTGTTTTATCAGTATGGCTTTGAAAAAAAAATAGAGGAAATCCAAACTAAAACAAATGTCTTAAAGTAACATTGGCAGATAGAGGCAAAATTTTAAGGTAAGATTACAGCCTGAGTACTGTTGTATTTATGTGGAGTGACACACCATATCCACAATTAGCCTGGGACTGTGGAATACGTAATTCAGTGCCTGACTGCACCCTGGTTTCTTCTGTGTAAAGTCAATGAACATGAGAACTGAAGAAATGTACTTGACCAGATACATGATTGTCATCTAGCCTGATGCTCTACTTCCAGTGATGGCAGTAAGAGAGGCTATTTACAGAGTGCGTACAAGCCAGGCCTTTTTCTGATCTCTGAGATGCCAGTGAACTGGGGGCTATCATTGGATTCAAGACATTTTGCCACACCATATATTTTAGGCTTCTAAAGTAGTTATAATTACTCACCTAATGTTTAATGTGTTGGTCAACTGGCACTGCTCTAAATTGCCTTTCTTACTGCCGCTTCTGTTCCTCCTGGTATTTTCAGAGACACGTCAATATTTGCCACATCCACATAGTAGACTGCATCAATCTAATCCAGACCTCCTCCCTCCATGCCCGTCAGCTTTCCTTTGTCTTTGGGGTTAACTATTGCATTGTAACCTCTTCCATCTTCTATACTAGCAGCCTGGCTCTGCTATTATGGTGCAGCCACTTCTTGAACAGGTTCCATTTGTCCCAGAAGGTTCACCAGCTTCTAGTAAAGCCGAGCTTCTCTTCCCTATAACATCATCTTACCTCTGCATTATAGTTGTAGACCCCTGCAGGTCTCTTAGGCCTTCATGGAACTGACCATGCTTCTTACATCACCATGGTGGTCCTGGCCCCATCTGCCCAGCCTCCTGCAGAACATCCCTCCTACATTTCCTTCTGCCATTAGTGATGACTACTTACAGCTCCACTTCCCCTACACCCCCAGATAACGTTTCCATGCATATCATGATGTGCAACATCGGCTGCTGTGTAGGCCTTTCAAATATCACAGACCAGCTAACTGTGTCTATTAGTAGAGGAACCCATCACCTTGTTTCTGCCCTTTAAGATCCCTTCCATCACAGGACTGTTCCTGATGCAAGAGGACACTGATTCTATTGGAAGGTGGGTCACATCTAAGCGATTAGAGTGTGTCTTCCCAGCTAAACATCCGGAGACTTGCAGCCTTCTCAGCAGCATACGGAGGTTGGACTACTCAAGAATTTCCCTGGACGCCTCTCTGATGAAGTTCCTTTGGTTGCAAATGGTACTATTGGCATTAAGGAGTAAAGGCGACTTGTGTTGAGTTGGTCTTTAACTAAGAAAATAGAATTTGTAGGGGGCTCAGTCCTGTGACTTGTTTTATCAGTCACAAGTGCTTGAAATGTGCATCGTGTACTGTCCCCATTTTTGTGGATGATGAGTAAACTGCAGCCACAGATCTTTCCAACTCAGGCTTTGAAGGCTCATTTATGAGCAAACCTTACTGCCTAAAAACAAATCCAGACATCTGGTGTAATGTTACGCTCTGACTGTTCTCACACATTCTTACCTGCAATATTTTAAATTATTATTTTTTGTTGTTCTTTATTGCTTGGGGGTTAGATGTTGCAAAACTTTGCATGTGGAAGTAGTCCTAGTGGACCTCAAAGGACCTGCATGAAGGAGTAAGGACTGGTTACGTTCAGGAGTGTGCGCTTTAATCTGCAGAGCAGAATTTTGTCAAATCACTCCTTCTGTCCCTTCCCAAAATTGTCTATGACTATCTATAAGTGTTGTGAGTAAAATTGACTGAAGGGGATGTCATTCATCAGACCCTCTAAAAGTCAAAGTAGGGGGACTTTGTGGTTTGCCTGTAATCTAGTCTGTAGGTAGGACAAATTCCAACTTTTCAACATATTAGTGTGAGTGAATTTCACCCCTTCCAAACAACATGTGCCTTTTCAAAGTACTTTTGGAGTTTTACTTAAAAAAAAAATTAGTAATATACCATTTGTCCTAAAAACATCCTCGTTAAGAATTGGGTTGCTCTTTCTGAAAACTGTTGCCCTTGTTACCCAGAAAATAAATATTTCATCAGTTTGCAACCCAAGAAGTAGACAGACTATGATTATGGATCATTTTACAAGAAAAGAAAAAAAAAAAGTAAACAGAACCAACATAATTTAGTAGATGGCAGGCTTGCTCTCTAGCAATTTTGATTGCAATCAACATTACATCAGACTTAATTAAATGCTGCTTGTTAGATGACTCAGGTTTTGCCAAGTACACCTCCTTTTGTGCAAGGAAAAGCAGAAGTAGAACGCTGAACCATATACCCTCCTTCAGGATGCCTGTCTGCCATACATTTCTGAATTTTTTGATAACTTTCTCTCTCCTTCTCAGAAGGTGCTCAGGATCTCACAGCAACCAGCTATTATTCTTCATTGCTTTTGGTATAAGATTTATGCATGTAGTGAGTAATGAGACGTACTGCCTAGCGTCTTGGTGTTTCACATCTCAGACAGCTGTCTGAACAGTGGCTGCAGAGCAGGCCACCCTCTCCCTTTTCTGGGGCAGAGAAAGAGGGAGAAAAAAACTCTGCAGTTTAGCTTGAATTTTAGGTCCTTGTTTCAAGTCATCTTTTATCCAGAAGTTTTCTCTATCACTTCCCAATATTCAGTATTTTCAGTATTCTCGATTTCTTCCCAATATTTCAGTATTTCAGTGTAGTAACATAACACATGAAATCCTCCACCAGCTCTGACTGCTTTTAACTCAGTATGAAGTTTTATGCAGTGGTTCCTACAGTGCCAAAACAGTCCTCTCCAAGACCCTGATTCTTTACAGTTATTTCCAATACAGTACCGATAGCTCTTGCTGTGCTCATTAGGTGTCTCACATTACACCTTTGTACTTTCCTCATCACCTGTGTACCCAATCATACCAGCAGAACACCTCTGTGGCTGAAAAAGAATAAAAGAAGGAGGTGGCTACATGCATTTATGGTCTGCTGAAAGGAAAAACAGTGAGTGCCTCTGTGGACGAGGAAGGTCAAAGCCAGCTATCCAGGTAGCACCAGTGCCGAGGGTCTGCAGCACAGATGTTCATGCACTCCCATCAGTTTTTACAGCATCCCTGTACGGTTTCCTCTGCCTCCCTGTGAAAGCCAGAGAAGTTCCCATTGACCCAGCTTCAAGTGCTCTGACCACATGCTGCATGTTTAGTTTGAAGTGCAGTGGCAGTGATTAAAGACCTACTTCTGATGCTTTTACTCATGCTGAGTAAGACTATACTCTCTGAGTAAGGCCACCAAAGCAAATGCCGCCCAGCCCCAAAAGGAATGAGTCTAGCACTCAAATTTACACGTACTCTGAAGGAATAGGTCTGTAGCAGAGCAGGCATCTGTTTTAATCATTACAAAGATTAATCTTGCAGGTAAGAAAGGGGCTTTCTTCAGCCCTCCTTAAAGTCTTCACTCCTATCTTGTGATTTAAAGTCTCTTTGATGGAAAATCACAAAACACTAATTTTAAATCACAGTTAAAAGAAACCTCAATCAGTGTTTTGAAACTCTGAATTACTTTTAAAAAGGAGTCATAGTGATCAAAATATATTAAAAAACAGTAACTTGAGCAGTGAATTAAAAACAGTAGGCACTAATTTCAACAAAACAGCAAACCTGGACAACGTTTAACAGTACACTTAAGTTCAGCATTTTAACCTCAGCTGTTTTCTGGTTACAAAGTTACACTGTGCAAAGCATCTTGACTTTTGGAAAATAAAAGTGACCCAGGGTAATGATACATGATTTAAAATCTAAAAATCTTGTTAAAAAATAAAAACCTTCTTCACTTTGATCACAGATTTTTTGACTCTACAGAAACCACATGGCCCTGAGTTTCTGAAACATTATCCATGTGTTTCATCTCATCCTTCCATGACTTTTGCCAGACTTCTTAGTTCTTTTTTTCTAAGAGGTACCTAATCATGTATCTGATGAGGCTTGAAAAACTTTCTGGTTGGACACATGATTAAGTACTTGAAGCTCCTTGGAGGTCAGCATCAGAGGAAAATTTTTTCAAGTGCGAAAATGCAGGACTTCTATTCACAGTTTAAAAAAAAAAAAAAAGTAAAAAGAATTAAAGGTAGAACAGTCATGGAACACTGGTGTTTATTTATAAGAGAATAAAACAGCTTCAGCAAAGAATACTTCATTTTTAATGGGTACCTGCTTAATGTTTAGCTGCTGCATAGAGCTATGGGCTATTTAATCCTGTCACCCATCCTATCCCACATCTCATCAGGTTAAATTCATCAGGCTAAACCTTGCCACAGAATTTAACAGATGTTGGATTAGGCATTTTGTACTGCAGTATCTGTAGAAAAATTGTGCTCCAGGAATGCACTATTGTGCACAGAAATGCAAAGCAATATATATATATGGCTTTTGTCTTACATACCTACAGCAAAACTGAACTAGATGAACTACATACAGAGAAGTGGTTGAAGTTTTGAAAAATAAATCTCTGTTTTTCTGAGAAAAAGTGGTTTATTAAAGCTGAATACTTCCATGGACCTGTATTGATTTTGGCGAACCTCTCAGCAAAACGTTTTTTGCTTGACTCAAAACACGTGTCTACCATTTTGGAGTCATTTCTCTGGACTGACCATTTTGTTTCAGATTTGCTCTTTCATTTCAACTTTCTTTTTCATGCACCTTTGCCATTTCTCTTTATGTATGATTTCATTCTAGCTGGAGATTAGAAAATTCCAGTTCAGAGACAGATGCTGCATGTGGTCATCCACGAATGGGGTCCATGTTGTTTTGATTGCTCTAATACAGCCTCATCAAGAGCGGCTTCGAGTCATCAGCTGCTCATGACTGGGGGCCTGCTTGTTTGCTGCTTTGTCTGTCTAATGCTCAAAATCAGAGTGCATTTTCACAAAGGATACAAAGGAAACAACAGCCTTTGTAATACACAACAGCCCAGGACTTTGCAAGACCAAAGGCGAAAATAATTGTCTCTGTGCAACCCTCTCCTCTGCCCACCCCATAACCTCTTCAACCTGAACCCTCTGTTTCTTGCCAATTCTCACTAGGATGTGGGGTTTTGTAACCTAAGGTGACTTGAAAGCAGTGTTTTGTTATGCAGGCTGTTGAAGTGGGGAAAGAGAAAAAAAGTCCTCCAGCATGAGCCACCACAAGCACAAACTGCTGCCCAGAAACATCGACTGAGCTTGACTTGTCCGGCAACAGAAAGGGTAAACTTTTTAGGCATAGCTCAAAGACTGGCAGAAAAATTGTTGTCCTCCCTTTTGCTGCATGTGACTTAATTTGGAAAACTTTGAAGAACTAGGCAGATCTATCCTTCTCCACAGCAACCGTCGGTAGCTACATGTCCCAGCTATTTCCTGGATGATGAGATTATTTCCAGCCTGATGTTGGGGACAGTATTAGGGCAGATCTGTGCATTTTTGATCAGTTTGAGAAAGACTGCAGAATGTTGGAGACATTAGGCATGGTGATACTCCATAAACAATATTGTAAGTCTGAGGAAAAAAAAAAATTAAAAAGTTCATCTTAGGAGAAGCACAGTAGAGTAGTAAGAATATTAAAGCCAGTGTCATCCATCACTTCACAGCTCAGTCCAGTATCAGGATGGGCAAAATACCTTTGAAAGGCAAGCATTTGAAGGTAATGGCACTGACCACAGAGTATGCAAGGCTGTTGGCTCTGCTTATGCTTCCCTTTCCTCTCAGTAGAGGTGAGGTCTTACCTGCATGCAACAGTTCTCTGTCTTTTATTATTTTGCTGAGGTGGTGGATTTCCATTCTTCTCTCACATATGCTTAGCGAGACCTACATAGCCGCAGAGATCTCCAGAAGTAAGTCGGACCAGGTGCAGGAGGAATACATTCCCAAAGCTCTCTGCAGGGTCTGTAGCAACAGGCAGACATCCCAAAGGCTATGCGCAATAACAGCTTCTAGAGTGTTTCTTATCCCACCCTGCCATGTTCACATGGTGGAGGGATTGTGAGAAGCCCTGCAAGGCATACTGAAAATGGGCAAGAAGACCTCAACTTGTGCCACACACCTCACTAATACCTGGCCCATAGAAGGAGGAGGAGGAGGAGGTGGTGGCATGGTGTGAAGCATGAAGACAGAGAACTTGGTTTATCTGTCAGCCCCGTGGACCAAGTCCCCTAAACGTGATCCAGCTGCAGCCCTTAGGTGGCTCAGGAGGTATAGCTTCAGAAGGATGTGCTTTTTGCCAGAGAAAGTGAACATGCATTTCTCTGAGTGATTTCACAGGTGGGTTCCTGGAGAGCAGACCCTGAGGGCAAACACTGTGAACTCGGGGAAGGAGTGGAGAAAAGGGGACATGGTGGCAGGCATTTTTCTTTCATTCCCTCAGATCACTCAAAGGACCAGGAAGTGAGGATGGGATTAGGAGCAACAAAGGGGAGAGGTAAAAGATCCACTGTTTAGGTATTTAAGTGGAGGAAAAATAAATTGTCTTTACCTGTGCTCACTGCTGTGGGAACTGTGTAACTCAGGGGATACACGGGTAATTTGTCTCCTTTCACAATAGGTGGGGAGAGCAAAGCAGCAAGATTTTTGGTGTCAGTTTCTGACCCAAGTGACAACCTCAGCTCTCTTCATTCTTCCATCATTTATTATTATTACTGCATTCAGAAGACAAAGATTGTTGCTTCTATTTGGTGCTGGGACACATATTTCATTAGGAAGAGCTGACTAAGGAGACTCACCTGTATTTTGTCTTCTTTTGGCAGTTTCGTTATAAATAACATGAAAGAGAAATGCTTTTTGCTATTGTTCTTTGTAGATTGGCAGGTTATAATTTGTTCACAGAACAACACTTACATATGGGGAAACTGGGAGATAACATCCTTCCCCCTTTAACCAGCTGACTTCAGATGTTACGAAATAGCAAGTGGTTTCATTTAACAGGATTTGTGATCACAGAGCTCATAGTGCTGCTGCCTCTGCTGTTTTCTTAGCTGGCAGAAAGGAACCTTAGCCAGTACTATGACGAAGATGCATAATCTTTCTTTTTGTTTTTAAGTTTTTCTTGCAAATTAGGTAGACTGATAGCTAGCTATTTATTTTAATTATTATTACTCTTTTTAAAAATGCCATTCAGTTTCTCTGGTTTTGCACATATTGTGTAAAAGGAGAAGGATACTGCATTTGGATTTTTCATTATTTTTCTCATTATATTTGGCTCATGTTTTGATGTCAAAACACAGTGTAGGTAAGTGGGAGTATGTGCCTGGAGTTATGGGGAAACTGTATAGCTGCAGTATCAGATGTTGAAGACTCCTTATGGTCTCACACATCCCATGTGAAATGAACAAAACTCCACATCCCCTGTCTACCCTTCTGCTTCCTGAAATGAACGAGAGAGGGGGTACTGAGTAAGTGTAATAATGACAAATTTCTGGCTCAGTCTGTAACCCAGAGGACCAGTTTTTATTTTTTATTGTTTTGATCTGGTCTTACTCTTAGGCTTGTCCAGTAAGTTAAACTCCAGCTTGCATAGCTTGCAGAGACACGGGAACTTTGAAGGCTGTCCTCTCCACCAGGGCTGGTAGAAGGGAAGGGACAGGCACCCAGAACAAACTTAATAAAGCAGCAAACAGGAATGGAAGTGTAACAATATATTAAAATGAAATCAATGAATCAGCCTGCTAGTGTAGACATCATGCTAAAAGTGAGTGGAAGACGCTGAACCATTAATTTTGACTCTTTCAACACTAGTGATATTTTGGAAGAGTTTATTTTGGCTGCTAGGATCCACAGAAAGAATTCAGTATTTCCAGGTCTTGTTGTGATTTAAAACAGTTTTTTTTAAATTGTTTTGGGTGTTGGCAATGACTCAAAATAATCTCCTTTTTTTTTTTTTTTTTTTTTTCCTATTTGTAGGGACTATGTTCATCCAGGTTCTTAAGTACATTCCTAAATGTAAACACACAGGCAATTTTTTTGAGTGCAAAGGAACTGCTCAAGTGGTTCTTTTTAGACACATGGTTAACATTTTGTGGAATTGATTACGCTGAAAATGTATATATAAAAGTTATAACATATATATGTAATCTTTAAAATAAGCATTTTCTCCTCCAGAAAGTACACCCAGATATCCTGAAATTATTATTAAACAGCATAGAACATATTAAAATCCTTATTTGGTAATTGCAAAGTTAAACCATGTATAAAGTAGTGCAGTGTGATTTCCTGAAAATATTGAAAAAATATTAAGCTTTAATATTGCTCCATTATTTTAAATCCTTAGTTAAACAATGGTGGGAGAGAAAAGGAAGAAAATGCTGTATGGTGGAAACATAAAATAAATAAACAGAGAACGAAAATATATAGTATCTCTGTAAAACCATATACTGCATCCAAAACCAACTTCATTCAGGCTGTTCAGTATAAAAGGAATAGATTAAAAACCTACATGATAGTCTTTGATATGAGCAGCTGTTGGTGAGATAATTTGCTTTCTTGCTTCTAATATGTTCATGAATTTTATTAGGAAAATTTGCCTCGTCTTGTATCAGAAGAATGACAAAGGAGATAGCATATTGCATGCATGATGCAAGGAGTAGAGTAATACAAAACATCTGGGTGGAGAGGACAACAGTTCAAACTGATGGTCAGCCTATTAAAAAGGCAACCTAGTCTTTGCTTTTCTCGTTTCTCACAGAAAAAAAAAGAAAAAGAAAAAAGAAAAAAAATATATTGATAGATTTCTCCATGAAGAAGCATCTTTTTTTGATTTGCTCAAAAAAAGTTTGAGAACCTGAATGATGTTCATGAAAAGCCTTATATATCATATTTATGATGAGGCAGTTTTAGGGGTCCAGAAGTTGATTTGAACCAGAACTGCTCTTTGCATACTGGCAATTGCCCGTCCACTTGCATAGAAGATATTTGGTTGTTTATTGATAAACTCTTTAAAATACATATATACTTTTCTTAAACCAATATATGAATTAATATTTACTGAATCAATGCACTTGGTATTTGGTCAAACTAACTCCATTAATGCATACACCTTTTTTATCAAATAATTAGCAGATAATGACATATGAACAACAAGTAACTGTATCTTAGGCATACACCTGTGAACTTTTGGGTCTCTCAAACATTTCCAGGAGAATGGGAAGTTATTTAAATGGTTGTAAGTGTACACAATTTCCCAGCAGTGAGGAAATAAAATTACCTTTTTCTTCACAGATAATATTTATTCATGCCCTCATTTTTGTGTAGCTTTGTTGAATAGTATTAGATAATAATATTCTTTTGAAGGGTAATGTTCATCATCCCTTGAAATGCGGTAATTGGACACTGAATGAGTAAATAATGTTGGCTGGAAGGCAAATTTGGTCTGCATTAGGGAAAGTCATCGTGTGCTTTGAAAGGATGATACAGGACTATATGCTGCCTGCTTTCCCACCTTGCCATAAAGAAGAGCTGTAAGACAAGCCTGTGGATTCTGTAGAAGAGTAGCAATTACCAACTACCACTCAGCAAAGCAGTGCTAACCTACTTATTACTCCCTGCTTGTGAGGTGAAACCCTGTGGCTTAAACCAGCCTGGTGCACTCAGCAATGAAAAGCAGTGTAAGGCACAGTACTGTTTAAACTTTCGATTATGTGAGCACCGTCTCACACTCAAATAACGCATGAGCGATGATAAGCAGTCACTTCAGGTTGTAGAAACTCAAGACTCAAAACCCACTGTTGTTAAGGCTGTGCTTTACTTAGTGGGATTTCAAGAACTTTACTTCTTCTTGCTCAACTGAATGCTTTAACCTACAAAACAAACAAACAAACAAACAAATAAATAAATATATATATATATATATATAAGTAGCTGAATCTCCTTTATAAAGCCACATGCATGCACAAGAGAGATCTGACATATGGTAGGGAATGAATCCATTCCTTTTTCTGCTGGCAAAGAAAATTACCACTTTTAAAAGCAGCGACGTCATACCTTTCTGGCCTCACAATTTCCTTTTCACTTCGACTGCTCTTTCAGGAAAGTTCTTTTTCCTCATTTCACTGCTCTGTAAATCCACCTATTCTTCTAGAAATCCTAAGCAGACAGCATCTGGCAAGCCGCTTCTGTCTACGTCAGGGTAAATTAAATAGCACTCTTGCAAAGGTGGCACTTTCAAAGTTTGGTGTGTGAAACTGAACAAATATTTGTGTGACCCTAACTTACGCATGCAGAATCCATATCTACAATACCAAAGAACCACGCAATTAGGCATGGTTGTGTGAAAGTAACTGATCTGTGCATACATACTGGGTATGCTTGAGCATAAACTCTCTTACAAATATATGCCTTCAGCTGAGCCTTCCTAAATTTTTTCCTTTGTTTATGCTCTGTTATTTGTGCATACTATTAACTCCTTTACTTTTCCCAGCATTACATAACTTCCAAGTCAGAGACTGCTGCATTATCTGGAACATCTTCATCCCTGTATGCCAGGCAGTAAAAATACAATTTCAGAATGCACTTTTCTGCAATAACAGAATAGTATTCATACCTTACATTAGGCAGAGTTTCCTGATCTCTTTTACTAACTCACAGCAATAGTAAGGAGCCCTTGGTTTCAGGATTGTCTCATAAAATACTGTGTCTGATTTGATTTCTGCATTTTAGCAGAATAAATTTCTTAGCTCAAATAGATATTCAGCAATATCTTCTTATAAAGATGCTATACATATAGTTGTGTCTGTCTCTGGTAAGCAGTTAGTTCTCTTACACACAACCAGTTTAATGAATTCTTCATATACTTGGTGTGATTTAAAGTGCCATATTTTGCTTTTAACTGTCATCCATGTAAGGCTTCTCACTCTCGGTCACGGCAGTCAACAGCACTTATCTTCAACATTCACATCTTCCACTTGTCCATACCCATTGCCCTTCTGAACATGACTGATCTGGAAGAACTGGAAGAGGGGAAGATGTTTCCACCTTGGGATTTTCCTGAGTTAATCTTGTTTTCTGAGCACAAACTCACTTTTTTCAGGAGTTTTAAGTCCAATATCAGACTTTGGAGTGGGATGCATTTCTCCCTCCTGTAGGGTGGAAACCTGTATCAGGAGAAGACATTGGATGGGTAGCAGGATTCTTCAAACCATCGCACTTTGCTTCACTGGAAAGACTTTGCTTTCTTTGTGTCTTGTTAGCTATCTAGCATAGCGACACCCTTTCTGCTCCCATCATTCAGAAGATTCAACGCTGCCTTTTCATGTTCAACACTCCCCAAGAAGCACTTTTCTCTGTGGAGGAGGTTCAGATGCATATCTTTGAAGTGTTTTCCAGAGATCAACATCATTACAGTACTAAGTTTATGGTCCTATGGTTTACTGTTCTCACCTTTACCCATAATCTAAATTTCTCTGTGTAATTTAAAAGCAGGGCAGCAGCTTTTGTGGCATTTTAACACAGTATTTTCTGACAGCATGTTTGTTCCTGTTGCTTAAGCATGCTCTCACTCCTGTGAGGGTTTATTTTTATGATTTGTAATTATGTGCTGAAAATAAACAAAAGTGGTATTTTACTCTCTTTATGCATTTTAGTTGTATGGTTAAGAAATCTTTGAAGACAACCCACAGATTTACAGTACCACTCATTCATGACATTGTGAAATAAACTTTTACATTCCTTGATAAGTACTTAGCTATTTCATGGATACTTGTGTAATATTAGGACTTCTAGGGGTAATTACATAAAAAATGACTAAACAGAATACTGCTTCTGTTCTCATTTCATCTGACATTAAGTTAGATGTCCTGCAGCTTTTTAATATGGTCCTATATGTTGTCATTCAAAGCTTGTTATATGCTCAACAGCTGTCCAAAGTTTTTTACCCTTATATTATTTCTCAGTGTAACATTTTGTTAGGAACATGCAAACTGAATTAAGATAATATTTGTGTTCTTACTGAACAGTTCCTTAACATTTTTTTCTCTTCTTTTTTTAAGGTAAGAAAATCGTAACAGAGCCTACAACCATTAAGCAGATCACAGCTCTGAAAACTGACAGTGAGAAACCATCATCTGCTAAAGTCACTGTTAAACCTCCTGCTTTTGAGACTTCGATTACTGAAGTGTCTGTCACCAAAACAAAGGCCCCTGCTTGGGAGCAAACAACCGCAGAGACTGAAGAAGATACAGAAATGACTACTGATGTGACTGAGGAGAAAAGGGAAATGGAGGTGCTTATGGAGAACATTAAGTTTACCACCCTTCTACCTCAGACTGTCACAGATGGCAAAATAAGCCCTTACGATACACTGGGAAGGACTGAATATGATGTTTCACCTAGGTTAACAGAGAGCACATCTGCAGCTTTGGAACTGGAGCACACTTACTCTGAAGCAGAGTTGCCCGAGGAACAAGGTAGGTCTGAAAGCACTGAGGACGCTTTCTTGACCTCTGTAATTTTTCAGGATAGCACAGCTGTAGCTAAGAGTTCCACTGGTTCATGGGAAGATATTGAAACAGGAGACACACAAAAACATGATGCTGATAATCAGACTGAACAAATAGAAGTGGGTCCTGTGATGACAGCTACAGATAGCTTGGTACCGACTTCTCAGAGAGAGTTTCCCAGAACAGGGACTTCAGTTTCACTAACAAAAGCAAATATGTATCTGGGTGCCCACTCAACAAGAGAACCCACAAAAAACTCAATGGAAGCAAAATCTGACAAGAAACTCACAACTGTTGTAATCCCTAAAGCTTTGTTCACTGATCAGTATGATCTTACTACAGAGGGGGAGGGCAGAGAGAGCACGTACACCGTTATGCCTGATAGAGCTTCTGGCACAGCTACTGGTAGCGCCCCAGAGTCAGAGGTGCCTGCTGTATCAGAGACACTCATAGATGAGCTTGCAGTAACCACTGGACAATCTTCTACAGCAGATGAGTCAACTCCATTCATTAAATTTAGTTCTTCTGCAACTGCACTTGATAACAAAGCGTCAGCTGAAGGAAGCGGAGAGGACTTAAAAGACGTGCAGCACACCGTGTCAGCTGGAATGCCTGTATCCTTTTCTGTATCGACTGCCAACCATACAGGATCTGAACTCTCTGCTTTCTCAGGAAGTACCATTTCCCCGCAGAAGTTTGGAGAAGGCGTCACTTCTGTTATTCATTCATCTCAGCAAACAGAAGGATCAGATGTTTTAGAAAAGCAGGAAAAGACAAAGGAGCCAGAAATGAGAACAATAGATAGTAAGGTCCCTTATGTCACTACTGCTGTTCCTGCTTCTGTTACAGCAGAATCTGAAGGACGTTTTGCAAGTGAGAAGTTCACACATGCTCCTCCAGGTTCTGACACATGGCTGCAGACAGATAAAGATCAGGGTTATATGACAGAAGAGTCTTCTTATACTAAGAGAATTACTGAGTTAGATACAGAAGATGATATCTCTGGAACGGAGCCTACGTCATCTCCAGGGCAAATGACGGAATATACAAAGCATCCAGGAGCTCCAGTGTCAGCAGTAACAGATGAAACTGAGACAAGCATGGAAACAAAAAGTGATGAAGAAGCTGTATCAGCTGATTTTGATCAGAGTAAAGGTACTACAGATGTCTTCCACACAAGCGGCTCTTTAGATTTGGAAATGACCACAGTATCTAAAATATCAATGGATGAAAGCAGTGCAACGAGAATGCCTTTTAGCTCCTCAAGTGGTACTGTATTACCAACTGCTGTGCCCACAGTCACGGAGGTGACTGAGCACGAAGGAGGTGAAACATCAGGGTATATTTTGAAAACATCCATTCCTACCCCAGAAGTAGAACAAACAAAGGCTACTGAGAAATCAGTAGCGACACCTGCTGAAGAAGTCTCTACTGTGATGGAGGTCTCAAAACACACAGTGACAGAGGAAGACCAGACGGCTGTTGAGACATCGACTGAGGAGGAATCACTGGCAACACTTCAAGACAGGGAAGGAACAACATCAGTTGGCTTTGGAGGGACACAGGAATCATTTATGTTTACAGATGTAACAGAGGTGGAGACACAGAAAGAACACGATGCTTCCCTAGTTCCAGTTACTGTAGATAGTGAGGTCACTAGAGATATGCAAGTTACTGATCAGACTCCTTTTGATGGTAGCGTTCATACAGAAGCAACAGATACAACTGCAAAGGATAGCAAAGTGTTCCTGAAGGAACTCACCACGAAAGATCAAGATCAAGAACCAGATTCTGCCATGGAGTCTACGTTTTCTATGACATCTATCCAAATGCATGAACAAAAGACAATGACAGGATCTGAATCATCCCAAACAACCATTCAGGAAAAACATATCGAAACAGGTTCAGCCTATGATGAGACATATATAGCAACAGAAGTATCAGTGACAGCAGTAAAGCTCACAGAATATGGAAGAGTTCTGGGACCTGTTGAAACTAGCACCAGGTCCCTGCATCTCACTGTGACTCCCCAGGCTGAGACTGCTACTGATCAAGAAGAGAAGGTCACTGAAGAGATGCCCGTAACAGCTGGTACACAAGCAAGAACATATGAAAGCAGAGGAACCCCCACCATGGAAGAAGAGAGAGGTGTAGGGAGCTGGGGTTCTGTGCTGCCCCCCCATACGATGCCCACAGGTCGTTCTACTGCAGGAAGCGTTACTGTTCTGAGTCTGGGAGCTTCTCCAAATCAGACTCTGGAAGGTTCAGGAATATCAGAAGAACCAGAAGAAATCAAAACAGTTACATTTTCAGCTAGTGCAACAGAGAAGACAACAATTCTCAGTGATATAACTACATCTCCTATTAGCACTGTAGGCAAAATTCAGCCTACATCAGCATCCCAACCTTTTGTTTCTCAAAAGTCACCACGTATCATTCCTGAGGAAGAGGAGGAGGTAACCAGCAGTGACATTGTAATAATTGAGGAATCTATTTCTCCCAGTAAAGCCACTGCTGAAGATGATCTGACAGGAAAGATGGTAGAACCAGAAATTGATAAGGAATATTTCACATCATCAACTGCTACTGCAGTTGCACGACCTACTGCACCACCCACAGTGAAGGAGGCCACAGAGGCTTTACAACCTCAAGAGGTGTCTCCTTCTACTGCACACCCTGATAGTGGAACTGACATAAGATTGTATGTTATTCAAATCACAGGCAATGATACAGGTAAGATTTTGCCTTTTAGACCTGCAGTCCATCACAATGGACAGTTTGTCATAACACACTGGTGTAACACCCTTAGAATATACTGGAGGTGCTTCCTGGATCACTGAAGCATGCAAAGTTCAAGTTTTATCTAGACAGCAACTTACTAAGTATTGGTAGGTCTATTTTTCTATCCATTAAAAAATGATCAGAAAAGTTTTATATATAAGACAAAAATGATTAGAAAAGTCTTATACGTATGGTTTGGGGTGAAATTGATTTCTATGTAAGAATGATATGAAACTGTTGCTTTCCTATTGAGATTCATGATGGTTAAGTTCCAGTTTTCTTATTTAATATTGCCACGTCACTGATTTAACTTCAGCTATCTGTGAAACAAGCATTTTAATTTCACAGCTTCCATTCCATGCATTACTAGTCCTAAACGAAGCACTAGATTATTTTAACATTCCATTAGTCTGTAGCAATTAACAATGCCATGTACAGTGTAGTCAGCTAAAAAAGTTTAATGCATTCTGCTGTGTCCAAAGGTGGAATCTCCTTTGATTTGAGGGAAGGGTTTTTACAGGCTTTTGTAGCATATCATAGTATTTTTTCTATCCATTTTACAGAATCTGTGATGCAAATTGATGTAATTTTTACAGTTGCATTCTGTTTTTTAGCTGATGGCATTGTACATGTGTATGCAGCTTCAATTCCATGGGTATTCAGAACAGAAACTCCTGAAGTAGCGATGAACTGTCGAGTTTTATAACGACTATGTCTCCTTAACACAATAGCTGGACTCTATATGATTTTACATTGAAGAAGACTGTAAACTGACCGTTATTTAAGATGCCTTGGTAAAACCTTATTTTTTAAAATAAGATGTAGAAGAAATGACAAAAAGGATAAAGCTCAAATATCTAGTAGGTTCAAAACTGCATTTTTTTAAAATTATTTTATTTTGGAAAAAAAAAAACTAATTTTTTTTTTATATATATAGCTTAACTGTCTGTGATGCTCTTGAATGGTTATATAAGAAACTGTTTTGTCATTGGTTCTTTGCCATAACATCCATATCTCTGAAGAATTTTTCCAACAGAAATCACAATTTATGGAAGTCTTTTGATTGGTTTTATCAGGTTTATCCTTGGTAGAATTATGTCAAAAGTCAAAAGGCAGAAGTAGATCCCTTGAGATGTGCCGTATCATTATTGGATCTTCCATGCGGTGGATTTTGTATCTACATTTACTTTGTGCTTGTTACCCCACTTTATGTTTACAAGATTTAAAACTGCACAAGTCATATCAGTGGTGACTAAACCTTCTGTTTCAGAAAATAATAGTTCTCTTATTTCATTATTTTGGCTGAGGCTGTAGGTGTTGCCATTGTCTTGGAAGTCTCAAATGAGACAAGAGCGGTAAGTCAGAACAGAAAGGTAAATTCTGAAGACAAGAGTTAAGTTGCATATTAAATGCTTTTGTACCTGAGGAATTTTGGTTAATTCAGCTTAATAATTAATAGTTGGGCTGTGCAGCAGTGAACAACCTTTCCTGCATACATTGTTGAGTTATACTGTGGTGTACTGCACACAGTAGAGTAGATCGCATTAGGCAGCTGTTTGTTCCAGGTGGATGGTAAGAAGTAGGATGGTTTGGGAGTGTGTGGAATCTCATCGTTTTCTTCAGAGAGTGCATAAGGTGTATGGTTCAGGATTTCTCTATGTATATGTCAAGGGCAGACTTGTTTTATACTTTCCTTGGAATGGTGTGGGTACTGTGATTCAGTAAATTAAGAGTTAGCCAAATTTCTGATTTCTGGACTATCTAAAGGACAGCCGATCAATGCACAGCCACTCTCAGTGGCTATGTTTGGTCTCACTTGGGTGATCTAGTCCTTAGGACAGACTTTCTTCAGGGTTTATCTTCTGCGTCTTCATAAATGTTCTTTAACTGTGCATCCATTTTTTTCCACGTATATATGTGCATATGTGTAGGGGTGGTTACATTCCAAACTAAAGGTATACAGCCCTAAAACTCTGCCTGTAGGATTGATTTGGTCTATCAGGATAGAAGAAAAAAAAATAAATTCCTGAAATATTATGAAATACCCTATATGGCAGTATCTGTGTTCTCTTTAAGCATAAAAGGATTTACCGTGTACCAAGTGCACGGTCAAAAATGAGCTTTCTTTATTTTTCTGTTTCCAAAATCTAACAATGGAAATCCCTCCAGTTAGCTATCCACAGAGAAAAGCTGCCCTATACCTACTTACTACAAGTTAGGCCAGAGCTGCCAAAGATTTATTCTGTCTGAGAATTTGGATTAGGGTTTTCTTTTCTTTCCTCCAGAAATGAGAGTCTGCATCTGAAAAAGCCTGTCCAGCCCAGTTTCATTTCATTGTTTTGCAGTCCATAAACTTTCCTTTGTGCTGAAGAAAATGTATATAGGAGATACTGAAGATGAATGAATTTCACAAATATTACTAACACATGCCCTTCACTAGAATGTAGTTTAACTTCTTATCCTATCATTCTTTGTTTGAAAATTGATCTAGAGTCATACATGAACTACATAAATTGTACCTCTGACTGTTTGTTCTCAGCTAAATGGCAGCAAGAAATAGTTTTCATCATTACATCTCCCTGATAAAACAAGAGTTTTTCCACCTTTGCTTTGGCGTACATTCCAGACAATGTAGCTCAACATTCTTAAATAAAATAATCAGTGAAGGATATCAGCAAAGGCCTTCATGATTTTAAAGTCAAGCTCCAGAAGTACATCCTAAGAAATGACAATTTGCTTACCAATCCTTTCAGATAGCAGCTTTTGTAAAATGGAATAATTTTGAGATGTTTGCTGTATAAGGGCCACTGTATATAAATTAATATAATATTTTTCTTCTTGATTGTTGGAAATATTTATGAGATTAATTTAAAAAAAATCTTTCTTCACCTCCTTGCTATTCATCTTTCGCTAGAAACAACTTAACAGTGAAGTGGGGCTTCACTTAATGATGGTATTTGAGTTCTTCGTGGATCTTCAGTGTGCTGAGGGGTCCCACAAGGCTCCCTGATGGGGTGTGGAGGGGCATAGGTGGTCCAGGGTTCCCAGTGAGCAGGATGGTGGCAGGCCCTTTGCAACAGGCAGGCATCCTATGCGTCCCCATGTCCACGTTGCCAGAGAGGGAGAAGAAATGGGGAGGATTCCCCACGCCTTTCTTCTCGGTCTCAAACCCTTGCTAAGCTGGCACCACCTTTGCTGAGGAGCTTTGAAGTCCTTGGTTGGAATGTGCTGGAGATGCATGGAATGTGTTATGGATGTATGGAATGTGGGGGATATTTTTCTTTATTATTATTGTGGACTCAAGCTGCACTTGAAAGACCTTGTATGTTGACTGGGTTGAAGTCAATTAAAGCTACTGGCAAGGATCTCAGGCTGCCTTATACCTTCCCAGATTAACGTGAAGTAGTACCATATATAGCTTAAATATTTCTTATTTAAAAATACAGTAGGCCCTTAAATTTATTAGACCAGACATCCAGGGACAGTTTCTTCTATAGGACTTCTTTTCTCATGCCATCCAAGAGCTAAATAGGTATGCTTCTAGCTTTTAAAATGCATGCGTGCAATCAATTAAACATTTCATAAAGGAATTTCAGTTACTTTGGAATAATAAAATATACCCGTGGAAACAGAAGTGATTTGGGGGCCTGGCAGAAGGTCATCCTCATTAGCTTAAACTAAACGTGCACAAATGCTGATATGAAAGAACACATCACTGGATGGATTAAACTGCTTGTTTGTATAAGAATATGGTGGTTTTCAGTGAGAAAATGTCTTGTACAAACAATCCGTGCACTTCCACGTGAGCAAGTGTGAGGCAGCTGCACAGACTAATGAGGAATATAAATACAAAGCATGATATTTCTTATGGCCCATGGCACATGGCAGATCTGTGACAGGTGTTCCAATAAAGGAGGAAAATAGATTTGTGCACTGGGAAACATCCTTTTGTTTTTGTTGTTGTTGTTGTTGCTGTTGTTACAAAGAAGACCACACAGATGTTCCATGATGGAGTGAGCGTGGGACTTCATTAACTTGTGTGAAACAGCAGGCTGTTCCCTCTGAATGGTGACCATGTTGCCAAAGGGGTAAAGAAAAATAGACCTCACTCTGATGTCTGACCACACTAGAACTTCTTTGTTGCATAGGATAGGACAGGAGACATCCCGTCTTTCGAAGCAAAGATGGAAAACTTGCCATTTTGTGCCCGTTTATCTCCTAACAGTTCTCCTACCTATTGTAGTGGTGAGCTCTGATGCTGTTGCTGGAAGGTAATGGATCAACAGCTGAAAAAAAAAAAAAGAAAAAGGAAAAAGAAAAAAAAATTGAAGGAACTTTTCAGCTCATAAAAGCTTTATGAGCTGAAAAATGCTTGTGGGGGTGTTGTTTAACAGTGGTTGAGGGGATACTGGAAACATAAGTCCTGTCTGTATCAGGAGTAATTTGCACACCTGCATTTTTTGGAGACATTTAAAAGTCTTTTCTTAGTGAATGTATTTCAAAGTGCTTATTGGACCCTGGGACTCACACCAGCTCTGTCTGGTTTCTTGTCCCCTCCAGCTTTGAGCGGAATGAAATTGCAGGAACTTGTGCTTTGTAGATGTGGAATTTTATGGAAAGAGGTTACAAACCTTTGTGTTTCAACATGTAATTCTCTGACATGCATACTTCTGTCTTAGAAATGCAAGAGGGTTTGTGAAATTTGAATGAAAATGAGTACTGCAGAATGCAGGATGTTAATGAGTCATAGTCATAAAGCTGAACAAAAGAGGCAGAATAGGGTCTTTTCAGGTCTGTTTTAGGCCTCGTCTTAAAATTCATTTAATCCTGTTGTCTTCTCAGCTCCTTTTGGGAGTCTCTCAGAGACCGTCATGGCTCTCCTAAAGTCTGATTCTAATATCTCGCCTGAATTGTTTCTTGGCCAGTTCATACCCGTGTTTATTCTTGCCAGTATTGTCTTCAGACTGAATAGGTCTTTTTTCTTCTTGACACTTATCCCTTGATACTTTTATTTCTCTGTTCAGTCATAGAGAATAACCATGTCCCCATTCAGCCTTCATTTTGCTCATTTCTGTGGGGGAATGTGTGCCCAGGAGGGTGGAAGTGCTCTGGGAGCTTGCTGGCTCTGGGTGCTGGGATGCTGCTAGGTGGTGGTGTGGAGGGCAGGGGTGGCACACACCTCCAGCACCTTCTCCATGTGGCCCATCACGAGTGCTTGTAGCTCTCTGCACCTCTACCCACATTGTTCCCTTCTAGGTTCTTTTGTTTATGCCCACTGGCAAATACCTGTCTGGACACTGCTCTTTGTAGCATAGGCACACGTGCTATATGCAACTCTTGGTCTACTTTTCAGAATATGTCTGAAATGTCAATGTATTAATTATTGTGTTAGAGAGGTCTGCTGAGGGAGTAGAAACTCATTTGTGTGCTGAAATCACACGTGTCCTACCTCAAATGATAAGTATATGCTACTGAAACTTATTGTTTATACTTAGGACCTATTTAAAATCAAAGTTTATTGTAAAGAAGAGATCTTTATCTTGCATTCAGTTCATTCTCCTGCTTTATTCTCATCCTTTAGGCCAGACTGGATGGGGCCTTGGCCAACCAGATCTAGTGGGTGGCATCCCCACCCATGACAGAGGGGTTGGAACAAGATGATCTTTAATGTCCCTTCCAAGCCAAGCCATTCTGTGATTTATGCAGTGTCTGCTAACATGCCCAAATGGATATGTCTGGATAGCACATCCTTGCCTGCACAAGTTGTTTGCTTTTCTTAGCAACTGTTTAATTCTTGATATCAGTCATGCATTTAAGAGAAAAGAGAGATCCAAATGTACCTGAACATCATGGTGACCAAAATGCCATTTAATTTGCAAGTACATCCTGACTTGTGTACTTTTTGAGGTTATATTCTGTGGCTGCAGTTCTATTGGCATTGTGCTACTAGACTGAGCTAACCTCATTTCTGAAGGGATGTTGGAGCAATAGTAAGGTGCCTCTGCTTGGGCTGACCAAATTCCCATCTCATTAAATGAAAAACCTCCTATTTGTTTAGCAGAAGCTGGGCTTGTCTACTTACTGACTGTAACTTTCCAGCTGACATTAATACTATGGCAGCTGATGGTCCTCACCAGCCCTGGAGAAAGACCACATTCTCTGCTGCTGCTGTAGTCAATGGACATGGTTTTACTTCAATGTTTGAATTATTAGTGCAGTCCTTCCTCGTAGTGTTTTGTTTCAAGCACTGGGCTTATGTGTTCAGCTAAGAAAGAAAAATAGTGGTTTGGGAACACATTTCCAAATGAAACAGGTTTGTCAGTGTGTGATAGCTGCTCAAGTAATTTTCAAACCCTTGATGACTGAATTCTCCATAGTATTTGTAAAATGTGGCATAGAGAGCCAATTTTTCATTTTGTTTTGAGTAGTTAAGTGTTAAATACCAGCTAATATGGCCAGATTCTGATATCATCTTCCCCAGTGTAATTACACCACAGTAATTCCAATGAGGTGATTTAGAGCAGAATTGTTTTGGGGATGGTTGGTATCTGAATGTCTTTGTAACATTAACAGCTTCTGTTGCATTCTATAATTAGGTTATTTTTTTCTTCAAAGCAGATTTGTGTCATAGGGACTTTAATGAACATATTTAACCCTAACTGATAGACGTGTTGCTTAATTAAGCCAGCTAGAATTTTTCTGTATCAGAATATTCACATTGCTTTGGTGTTATGAAGGGCTTTTTACAAAAAGTAGAACACTGTCACATGTAAATCATGCTTAAAATGCAACAGCAAGGATGTCCAGCATGAAAGAAAATGCTAATAAACGAATAACTGTAACAATGTCAAGCTTTTTTGTACACTTTTTTTTTTTTTTAAAGGGAAAAGGAAAATACCAACCCCATATCCAACAGAGCTAAAACTTGATACTCAGAAAGTTTCACAAGAAACTGAGACAGTGGATTAATAAGTAGTCTTTAGGACACTATTGCTGGCTCTTCCTGAAGACTTATTATAGAACAATAATTTCTTTTTTCACATTCCTTTATAGACTTCCATAGATACAAGAAACAGTGCCCTCACATTAAATACTGTTCAGAGGATGCCTATACATTCCCTGCTGTTTTTGCATTGTTTCCAAGGAAACGTCTCAGTTCTAGACATAGGGATTACACATTTCTAGCTTTCTTATAGCTCTTTGTTTATTCATGAGACAAATGAAGGAATTTTATTCATAGGTACAATGTAGTTTTTCATACATCTGTTGTAAAGGAAGAAGAATCCTTTTAGAAGTTTTGTTTACATGGAGAAAGTCTTAAGAAATCCTTTGGCAAAAAAAGATGAACTATCATTTACATTGAAACTACATTTAGAATATGAATTAATTTTTTAGGAAGGTGTTTTTCTGTACCAAAGTCTTCTGAATTTATCCAGATTGTAAGAAATCTTACTATTTATGATGGGATATCAACTTTTTGCCATTTTCAGACAATATTAGCTATACTGTTTTGCTTTACATGAAATGATTAATTGGATACAGTGAAACTCTGGTTGAATACAGGATATGATCCTGGAAGTGTATACAAAGATATTTTTATAAGTGACTCAAAGACTAAAGCTCTTAGTAGGAAGCCATCCCTTTAAGATGGATCACTTAATATTTAGTCTGATAATAACACTTTAAAAATATTTGGTTGGCTATTCTTTCTTTTTTAGTGTGTATTTTTCAGTGGTCTTTTTTTTGCAGTTTTTTGCAAGTTTTAGATCCAGTGATTAAATTCATTCTTGCTGATCCAGCTAGCCTTTTTCCATCTCCCTCTTTTTGACAGTGTTTAGATGATAAATTTGATCAATAATATACATAATACCCGCTGGTTTCTTTCAAGATATTTGTGAATTATTTCCTGGCACAAGTCAGGATATGTTCGGAGTGTCTGTACCTATTTTCTGTAGCCTTTGGGAACATGGAGCTGAAGTTATCTATATTGTTCTGTGGAATTCACATTTATTAAAAAAAAAAAAATTGCTCAGTGAGTTGTCTTAGTATTTGCTTGACCAATCCATTGTTACTATGCTTGCTTAAAGAAGAACTCATTATCAAAACTCATATAAAAGTTTGTGTTTATGAAGACAATAAATGAAGAAATGCAGTTGGAAGTTTGGTCCCGTCCAGGAGTAATTTTGTCTTCCAGAAGTCCGTGCCTGCTTTGCTATTGCCTCTGCTGTACTCGGTTACCATTGTTTTTTGTTTGTTTGTTTGTTTGTTTTTTTCTCAGTAAATTTTTTCACCACAGTCTTGAGTTTTTCACGTAGTCCAGTGAGAGTTCCATAGTTTCAGTGGGAGTTTTTTGGCATATGGAGGAGAAATTCCACATACTTAATACACTTTTGTGCCGCAATAAAAGCATAGAATATACCTATACATACACAGAGTACCTATATGCACAGGGTAGCATCCTTTTTAGTCAGATTTCATTGTGGGATTTGTCTAAAGTATTTTTTTTTCCTCTCATAGAAGTGGTGGATGAAGTGATTCTTGTGTTGATCATGCATTTGCTACTCAGGCTTGTAGTGGATTGCCAGCGACATGTTTAGCGACATATTAAATGTTATAAGCAAAATTCTCAAGTCCTCTGTAAACTCTGCGTAGACGTGATCCAGCTGAGAGATTAGGATAAAGTCCAGAGGATATATCTCTGGTGAAAATAGACAGCGGTCAGGGAGTTGTAATGGAGAGTGAACTTGGTGGAAACCCTCAGTGGCCATGGTGAACTAGTTCTGAGTCAGTAGACATAAAACTGTGTTAGGATAGCACAGAGTTTGTTAGTTATTGATTAGCAGGGTTATAGTTAATAGTCTGCCCCCATGGCCTTTTTTAGAGCTGCACCAAGCTTATCAGAGCTGGACATCTAATTTTTTTATTATTATTTTTTTCAATCTACTTGGCTGAAAACTTTTGATTGCCAGTATTTTCTAAGAAAGATGTTGTGATTACTTTTTTTAAATGTTTCTAAAAGCAAATTAGTATTATTCCAAAACAAATCTTACAGGAAAAAAAAAAAAAGAGTAGATAGAAAAATGCTTTGCTTTTAAAATGAAAACATTTCTCATTGTTTTCTTGTGTGTGTGTGTGTGTGTGTGTGATTACATGGTTAAAGAGAAACTCATTCTCTGTATGTGTCATATGTTCTATGTCCAGCTCCAAGCAATGAAATGGTTAAATATTGGCAGGTATACTGCAGGTTGCTCTCAGATAAGTCTTCTGTAGTTATTAGCTCATTCTGGAGTATTTCTGCTCCATCAGGCTTCTTTTCAGCTATACTCTTCTGTCTGTTTCATCTGTTGTGCACATGTCCCTGCAAAGCTGAGAAAAGTGAGGATCGAAGGCACCCCAAAATTGATCCAGGAAGAAATTAAATGTCAAGTTTAGTATTTGACTTTTGAAAGGCTTTGACATGCATGACACTGCACTCCTAAAAATATATTTTAGTCACATTTGTGTCATTCTGTCTGTAACAGTGAGGTTTTTAAACCCTTATGTTGGTCCAGTTTATCCCCAGACTGCTTTAGATTTTTTAATACCCAGAGCAACCATACATATTAACCCCTAAAGATAAATTTCAAATGGGTGCAATTTTTTTTTCCTTCCAAGTCAAGAGATCATACTAAGAATAGTCCATTAAAATTGCAATTACAGAATTCATTCTGTGTCTTTTGAGTAATATTTGCAATGCATAAAATGCTGAAAAATCCAAATGCCATGTATGTCAATCTCTGTGTGTGTAATCACTCAACTATTTTAAAGCATACATTTGCATTTAAGCTATTATGACGATAACTCTAGTAACACAGGCAGATAGGTCTAGGACAAAGGTGATTTGCCCCACAGTGGCCTATTCTAGCAAAGCTTTGCTCATATTTCAATGAATAAAACTCAAGCCTAAAAATAGATCTGCCATGACAGAGTGAGTGTGTGTTATCACATAGTTAATAGCTCTAAATTTGTCCCGAATGGGGGAGCGGGGGCTGCAGACAATCAGTGTGTCTGATCAGTTATGGTTTTGAGTGCTGGCTGCATGACCAGAGGGCTTGTGCAGAGGTTAAACTAAAACCGCGCTTACGAAGTGCTTGAAAGATGCTTGGAAAATTATAGGGGATAAAATTTCAGAAAAGCATCATGATAAGTGGCAGCACATTTACATAAATTACTCCAATATTCTGGGGTAATAACATATTCACATAAATATGTGGTCTTATATATAAAAACAACTGTCTGTCTTAGAGCTTGAACATCAGAATATTTTCTGATATTTTGTTTTTGCCACATGAAATTCCCCCTTTGAAACAAATGACATAGGCTAAGAAAAGAAAGTAAAATTTAGCCCTTGCCTACTCCATAAAATAACCTGTATTACTCCTACATTAATGTGATATTGACTTAAATTTTTCAAGAATTACCACAGGAAGGAGTCTACTCTAAGTTCCTAAAGCCAAATATTGTTGACATTTACCAGGGAAAGGGACAGGGGAATGAATATTTATTATAGGGCTTTTCACAAGCAGCTATGGGAGTTGCCAAATGGTGGACATCTGCTTCAACACTGTAGCTGTAGCATTTAGACATCGGCGCCGGATTTTTGTGTTGGTAAGTCATTTGTATTTCTTCTGGGAAGGGGCACCATCTTCCCACGTTAGTAGGGACAGAATTAGTTCTTTCTCATTCCATTGCATAATGGCAGAAGCATTAGCGTTTGCCCTGGAGTGAATGTAACCGCGAGACAGCAGTGAGAATGGGCTAGGGAGGGCAAGGCCTGTTGATCTCTCACTGTTTCCTCCTCAGCCATGGAAAAGCTCCCATGAGATCAAGACTGAAGCAGTCTTGCTTTCCTTCCCAGCCAGCTCTTCTGCTCGCCACCTGACCTGGTGAGCTGGCCTCTGGAGTTGGACTTTTCTATATATATGTATCCAGACAGACTGGCTAATCCAGATACCGTGTGGCTGCACAGTCCGGCTTTTAATTTGTTTAGGATTTCAGCTGAAGAAAAAAAGATTTTAATACTTGTCAGTGGTTTGTTTTGGGTTGTTTAGCCCTGCAGAGTTTTAGAAGCGTTCTCTCTGTAGGCAGAAAGTAAAATGTTGTCATTGGAAGGACGCTCATGGATCGTGCAAGAAGAGACACCACTGATGGGAGCATTGGTTTGTTAATGCCATATTGGAGCAGAGAGGAAACGGGAAGAAAATAATCCTCTTTAGGATATTTTTTGACAAATATTCTGTCATTATACAGGGAACTGTATCCTGCACTTGCAGGGGCTTAGACTTGACACTGCAGGAGTGCCATTTTTAACAACTTGACATTTTGTTCAATCTGGTTTTTCTTAACAAGTTTACCACTGTGTGAAGGGGGAGAATGCAGGAAGCAATGAGGCTGAAGGAAACACCAAAGATTGCCAGAAGGTTTCGTGATACTCTTTTATGATAAAACAGTCCCTTTATTTCTGACATGGTTTTTGTATCATCATGTCTATTACTTTAAAATTTGGCAGGGATGCTGTAGCACAACCATGCAGGCCAGAGTCCTGTGCAAACCAGATGTCCGCATAAGTGACATCCACTCTACACAGGTGTTTCTGGTCATAGCCAACAATTCGGTCAAGTGGGAACTTGTGGGAATGGTATATCTGTAAAAGGCTGCAGTTTAAGAACATGCCAGCGACTGATACTGAGATTTTCAGCAGGGCTGTATCTTGCATGGAAAGAGAGACACTCAAATACAGTACAGCAGATTCGTGGAGTAAATCCGAGCAGGCAAGGCTGACCACCCACCTTGAATTTCTTTCAACTCCTACCCATCCAGCTGTGCACAAATTCTTCTTTTCAAATATTTTCTTCCAGAGATTTGCTTGGGTGATCGACATTTCTATGCAAGGCTCATTTATATAATTTATATCTAATCTTTCTTTCTTTCTTTCTTTTTCTTTCTTTCTTTCTTTCTTTCTTTCTTTCTTTCTTCTTTCTTTCTTTCTTTCTTTCTTTTTCTTTCTTTCTCTCTTTCTTTCTTTCTTTCTTTCTTTCTTTCTTTCTTTCTTTCTTTCTTTTTCCCTGCTGATGAGATTTTAAAAATATTACCTTCTCTTTTGACTGTCAGAGGAAGAAGAAAACATAAATTTTGATTAAATTTAGAAGGTAAAAAAAAATAAGCCTATGGAAATGTGCATTACGTCCTTAAATGTTTCTAAAGTTAACAAATGTTTTAGAAATATATCTCCAGCTGGGGAACACTTTTAAGTGAGCTAAATAAAACCCTTTATTTATTTAGACTAAACAGTAATCAAGAACTGGATTTTGTTAGACCTCATCATACATACTGTCCATGTTAATGGGAGGTAGAAGGATGAAAATAATCAAAAATTTAATTATTTCAGCACCTTTCTTTGTTGTCTTTACTTAGGTGTGTATAATAGTAGCCATGTTTCTTTAACACCTTAGACCAGCTCCTTGGCAGTATTTCCCACCTTTCTTTGCTGGGGGAAATGGTGTATGCCTGAAGCAGTACTGCACTTTGACCGTGCTTAGGTAGGTTAATGATATTACAAGATGGCACAAGTTAGAGGAATTGCATTTACTTAAGACTGACACTTGGAATTTTCCTTCAGCAGGAAATGTCTGTGTTTCAAAATCTTATTTCCTTTGAAATGAGATGAAAAGAAGAACAATATAATCCCTACTCCATTAAACAAAATGGTCCAAAAGATGTTATCAGAATGCTTTATATCTGTAAAATTGAAGCATTCTGTAGCAATTTAAATGTAACATTTTTAGAGAGAAAAAAAAAAAAACATTCTACACACCTAGTTTTAGAAATTTTAAAGTCTTTTTTTTTTTTTTTTTTTTTTTTTAAATGAGGGCCATCTTGTCAGATTGCTCCTTCACTTCTTCACTATGCTATTAAAAGAAAATATTCATTGAGACTGACACATTCCTGTGGCATTGGTTGAGTTTTTTTCACTGGCAGAGTTTCAGAAAGCTGTAGTCATAAACCTGCTTGAGTCAGTCTAGACTGCCAAGCTGGTCCTCAGCAGAGCTGAGGTTCAGGGGAGTCAATGTGTGGCATAAAGCTCTGTAAGTCTTTCCTCATGCTAGGTCCTCTCCCAAGCCCAGACATGAGCCTTCACTGACCTTTCATACAGTGTAAACTCATTTCGAACTCTTACTTTTAGGGCTCTGAAATATTTTACAGAAGAGTTGGAGACACCTGTTGGCTGAGTTAAAGCCTGCTGAGTGTATGCTCACTTTTGGTAGGTCACTTTTGCTAACCTGTCAGGTGTGTCCCATGAATGTGCATGTATTTTGAGGTACAACATAAAAGCCATGACTTTCGGTTCTTCAGAAAGTCTTAGTCAAACACAATGTGCATGTTTACTAAAGTGTTCTGTAGATTGTCTGTTTGGATCAGCATTTCAAAGCAGCTTTGATCCACAACATAAGGTTGGACTGAGCGAAATTCTGTGACTCATTTTGTGTGGGAGGCTAGACTAGATTCTATGAATATACAAAAATGAGTAAGATACAGATTCATGTGCCTTCAGTCCTTACTGCTATCGGTGTGCTTTCCATAGAAAATTTTAAAAATCTGATCCTGCTTTGTATTGCCTTTCTCAGAGTAATGCTTTTTAAAGGTCTAATCAATAGCTGGTATGAAGGGACATCTGTTTGAGACATCTGACTTGAGTTGTCATTTAGCAACCTGCCTGAGCTGATAGTCCATTCTTCCAAGAAGTGCTGACTGCTAGGGATTACAATTTTGTCTGTCCCCTGGTCCTTGAGCACGCGATCTTTTGAAGGTGACATTCAAGGCCATTGCTTGTAGGGAGCAAGTTTATCATAGTGCAAGTGATGGGGTTCTTCTACAGGAGATGGTGGTCGTGGTAGCATACTGACCAACTGCAGCGGTTTACGCTCACTAAATGTCACATTTACAGAAATATGATAAAATATGGACAATATTTTATTGTTATTTTAGTCATACTCTGAACTAAATCCACAATGATAAAATTCTGTTGAAACCAAAATCAAAATTCTCTGGTTATCAAGTGCAGGACCAGATATGACTACTGCAAACTATTATTTATTTACTTATTTATTACATCTTAGCCTTGTGGTTATGGATTCTTGATAGTGATTGCAACGTAGTTTGTGATAGCGTCCCACTATCTAATGATACTCACACTTAAAAGGCAAACAGTCTGAAATGGTTTTGGTCTTTCAAAAATCTTTATTCTTTTTATCTCTATTGTAATCAAAATACAGGGCCTGATTCAAAGTCCACAGAATGTGTCTTTAATCTTTTAGTGTATTTTGTGGCCTTATCAGACATCTAGCTCTACAGAAGACTAAACTCTGTTACTTCTCACACACGTCTTGGCAAGTTGTTATAAAACAGTAAGTGGGAAAAATGCAGGAATCCACAGGTGAAATTGTGCTATCTTCAGCATGTCAGATCAGATATAAATTGTCATATTATGAATGAGAATTCAGAAAAACATGCTTAATCCATAAGTCTTCTGATTTATATTCTTTTCACTTTTTTGAAAGTTTGGAAAACATTAGAAGCTGTTTTTCATTTAATTCTTTATTCATTCTTATTCAGCTGTTTACCTGAGGAGTTTTTAGAGAGAAAATTCTTTCTACTGCCTGTCCCCCAACAATGATCTTGAAAAGCCTTTTAGTGATCTTTGTAGAATATTAAAAATCTTTTCAAGAAAGACTAGTATCAAACTGTATAAATTTTTTGAATATGTGGAAGGTAGCATTGGGTAACACTGGGGCATCTCTTTTTCCTTGTCCCATGAGAAACAATTTGGGCTTAGAACCAACTGTCATTAGAAGGGTCGAAATGGAAATTAATGCCACCTCAATCCATCGCTCTGTGGTTTTGAGTAGTAGCAGGCAAATCCTCCTGTGGCTGAAAAAGCACCTGGAGCTGGGGGATTTCCATTTCTTACACATAGTTGACTGTTACTGAGGTAGATGCCTGCACCATGCAGGTAATTTTAAATGTCTACATGTATTAAATGGATTAAGAAGCACTCTAGGCTGTATATGCACTCATCAGCCTATCTATTTCATCTTTATTTCACTGCATACTTCAATTTTCTCAGTAAAATGTCTTACTGACAATTCTCCTTTAGGACTTGTTTGGATTGGCAATCTAGACTGACTACCCTTGTTTTTACTGCTTTTTAGCTACTTGTTTTTACTTTCTTCTTCTGGAAGCGATAGTAAGAAAGCACCTCTTTGAATAAGTGCTCCTTTTGGCTTGTTTGTCATGGTAATGTGTGAACTATTGATAGGAATATTTAGGAGCTAAATTCTTTTCTCTTAAAGTCCTCGTCTTGTCTCTTATTAGCAGGCTCAGATGTATGTGTCTTTCCCTGCAGATGAAATGGACATGAACATAAATATGGGAAACATCTGTCAGCTACATGTAGCCAGTTCAAAACTATTGCAAGTGTTTGTGTGTCTGCCCTGAGGATCTAATAAACCATTTAAGAGTTTTCTGTCCTGTATTCATATTTTGTGTTAGGACTTAGGTTTTCATCCTAGTGTCTTATTTATTCTTGGAGCACAAGGTTACATGTTATAAGACCTGCATTGTTTAATTATTGGTTTTCTCTAGGGTTTAAGAGAATTTACCGTATCTGTTAATGCTGAACATTAGGAACTTGATTGCTAACACTGATTAATCAAAGCTCTAGAAAGGAGAAGAAATTTTAATAAAAAATAATTCAGTTGAATTCTTTTCTGTTTTCTTAAAAGCTGGTTATTTTGTTCTTGAAAAAAAAAAAGAAAGAAAGAAAGAAAAAAAGGCAGAACAAAAATACTTAGTATTTGATGAAAGTTTATTATTGGAATATCATACCATAGCTAAGGTTCTTTTATGTGGATCTCTGTGGCATGTGAGATCTTGAAAAAGCTAACAAAGTAAAAGTAATGTCTGATAGAGATCTTTGTGTATGTAAGAATTTGTATATATCTTCTGGGTGAACTTGGAACAGATGTTGTTCATTAAATTTATTACCTACCATAAATGATTTAGCATGAGCTAGTAATTTGAGTGGCTCCCAGGTGTGCACTGCTACAAAAATAATACACTGGTCAGAACTTGTTAGTCATGGTACCCTCCTACAAATTACAACCTATCCTGTCCCATCCAGGTTTTAAAAAAATTTATGTATGGCTCTATGCAAAAGGATGCTACATGCTTTGTGCACACAATCCTAACAGCTGTATACAAAGTCATAATCAATGCTTATGCCAGGCTAGCCTATATACCAGGTTATTTATACACATTCCTTCTTAAACTTATTTATACATATTCCTTCTTAAACTGTGTACACAGTACAAGCCATCTTTCTTGTCTGTGCACATCTTCATATGTAGCTCTCTGGTTCTGTACGTTTAGTGAAGTTGCATTACAGTGAATTTACTAAGAATCAGAAATTCTCAAAGCCCCCATAGCGGGTGTAATTTGCTATTCCCTTTTTCATTTATTGAGTTCTTGTGTATTTGTTGCATTCACCATTTTGAAAAGAAAGTGTACGATTCTGTTCTGATGAGAGCTTCTACTTTTTATGAAAATATGATTCCTTGTTATAATGACTAGTATTGCTCTTTGCTGAAATTTGTGGGTTCTGAATGTGACTTTATTACTTACAGGAAGACATGCATCTCCACATCATCTTGGACAAATAGCAAAAATCTTGCTTTTCTGCGTGAATAAAATTTGAAAGGTAGATCTGGGAAGACTCAAATAAATGGCTGCAGAAGCTGTATTTTCCTGTGGCAGCAGGCAGTGTGTGTAAATATTTCAAACCCACTGGTGGAAGGAACAGGGAGAAATTCTCTCATTACAAGCATTGCACAAAACAACTCCCTACAAGTACATGCTGGGGAGAGAGGAGGTGTTTAATTCTGTAGTCATCTAACAGAGTTTTCATAGCACAAAGTAAACACCAGGCTTCAGTGGTGCAATAGCGAGTAGCTGGGCAGAAGACAGGTACAAGACAACCTTTTTTCTTTGCTCTGGGAGCCCTGAACTTAGTGCTGTACAAACTGAATCTTTTAGTGGAAATGAAGACTCAGTAACACTTCATAAGTTTAGCAGTAAACAAGGGGTGAGATATTAGAACATTAATTCTCCATAGAGCTGCAATGACCTTTTCAAGACCCAAGCTGCAGTCAATTTGCACGCACAAAATACTCAAGACAAGAATCACAAGCCTTTCACAGTGCTGTGCTGTGCACCAGTTTAATATGATTTAATACATTCCTATCCAGAATGATCACCTGATTACTCTGTCTCTGAAGGCTCAATAGTTCTAGAGGTTAAATGATGTTCATATGTAAGAGAGTTACTTTAGACTAATTAAATACTTTACTTTTCAGTTTCTCATTGTAAGTAGATTTAATGAGGAAGATTTACTTCTAAATTTTGCTCTGTCATTCACTTGGTATGCCAGAACACCTGAAAGTATTCTCTGAGAAGCATCCATCACTGATAAGGCTGTAAGACTGTAAGAGTCCTGTATATTCTTCTCTGCTGATAGATGTAAATAGAGGTCTATTGGTTATGCCAGTTTATACCAACAAAAAATAATTTCACTTTGGACAAAATGGTTTTAAAGGTAGAACCAGCAAGATATGTTCATGGAATAAGATTTTAACACAAAGTTTCCAGCTTCAAGCCAGCCAGCCAGCCAAGTGTTTTATCAATCAGAGCCTGATATATTTATATTTTTCTGAGTCTGGTGTATGTATGTACTTAATGAGGATAGTGTCTATTGTCTAGAACAGAGGGTTTGATGTGATGTTTGTTCTGAGAAGGTGCATTTTTAAAGTGTCTGTGGACTTTGTGATCATAAATCTTAGAGGAATTCATAAGGGCTTCTGCAGCTAAAACATCGTCTACTTAGACCATCGTTCCTCTTCTTTATCTGGTTTACTAGCTAGAGAAAAAAATGAGAGGTCTGCAGTCTGTGGGAATGTGTGAATAATTTAAAGTGAGTAATAAGCAGAAAAAAATGGCTGGGCTTTACTCATGATACTGTCTGACTGGTGACTGATTTTTGAATCTCGTTTACTTTTTATTTGTTAAATAATTTAGACATCTTTGATATGATAAGCGAGACTTCATTTACTGCGCAAGGTTTGAAGTGGAAAGAATAGAGCAGTTTTTTGTTTGTTTGTTTGTTTTTTATGGTGTTACTAGTAATTTGAATTACTCTATAATGAGAATAAATGGAGCTACAGAGATATGTCCTCTATGTCCTATTTTGCTTTAGACTTCACTTTGCTTAGTTTCGTCTAAGCTCAGTTTTTGGTGAAGGCTAGCTAACATCACAAACCTGTATAAGTAGTTGCTGTAGGTTGGAATCACAGTCTTTTGGTCTGAAAAACTGTTTTCATCTTGTCTCTGCTATATGGCACAGGAGAAGTTGGCTCTGGCATGGGTTTGGGAATACCTACAGTAATGAACAGCATTACGTAAGCAATGTATTCAATACACAAGACCTTCAACTAGAAATTAGAACACTGGGAGAGCATTTAACTTAGTGTCAATGGAAGAATATACTGAATTTGCTATGTTTCTTTTTGAATATTGTTTTTCTCCTATAGATTGTTTATACTTCATGTGTCTACTATAATGCACAACCATCACTGTTACTTAGGGATTATGAAAAGCTCTTTTTTTCTTGCAGATCATCCGGTGAATGAACTTTTGGATCTGTTCAGTCGCCACATGCTTCCTCATGCAATAGATGAACCCCACATTGATGCAGAATCAACTCAGACTGAACCCTGTACTTCAGACTCTGTGCAGGATTCATCTGAATATATAATATTGGATCCTTTCTTTCCAAACTTTATAGAATTTGAAGAGGAGGAAGACTGTGAAAATACTACTGATGTTACAACTCCTCCAGCTTTGCAGTTCATCAATGGAAAGCAGCAGGTGACAAATGCACCTAAAAGCACAAAAGCTGAGGAAGCGAGAAGTGACCAAATTGAAAGCGTTGCACATTCCAAAAATGTAACCTTTTCACAACTCAATGAAACAAACACTTTCATAATACCTGAAACTGAAGCTTCTGGTACGATGCAACCAAGCAAAGCTGGAGAAGTAATAGGGGCGTTCGAAGTTACACAACCGACAGCAGATGTTGCAATGTTAGAACCAATGTATAGTGGTGAGTCTGAAGCTGCCACAACAGACAAATCAGTAGAGATTACTTCTGCATATGAGCAGTCACCACAAAAAAATAAGGAGAGTGTAACATGGCATGGAACTGAGGAGAGCTCTAATAAAGGTGCAAAAAAATTGCTTTTGATTACTAGCGAATCTTCTGGAGATGGCTCCACTGAATCTGATTTGTCTAGTTCTGCATTCACAGAAATTGTGACAATGTCAAGACAGGAAGATGATGAGAAAGTTTCTGGTACAACTTCTGCTCCCAATGCATTTACTGTGGAAAGTTCTGCTGTAACTGCTGGTCTGGATGCGGGTTTTGATACTTCTACTGTCAGCACAGCTTTGAAAGGCCTTATTCCAGAAGAGGGGACTTCTGCTCCAGGAAATTATTATAAATCAACTATTAAACTTGATGCAAATTACCCTTTTGAAAGCCTTCTGGAAGAAACAAGTCAGACAGCAAAGCCTGAGTTAAGCACTTCTTCTTTTATAGTTCTAGAAGGCTCTGGAGATGTAGAAGAGGACACCGCTATAACTTCAGCCATGACAACAGAAATGGCAATAACAGAAACACTTCCAATGCAAGACATTTCTTTGGGTTCTGGCACCGTAGTGCCCACAGAAATTTCTGTAACCATTTCAGGACTCACCTCTGCTTTGCCTGGAGGAACAAGCAATCTTTATTCTACTTTTGATCAAAGTTCTGAAGCAGCTGTTCCCACCAATTCTGTGTCTGAGCTTATTACAGAACAAGTAGTTGGCAACTCGGTTCCAACTGAAAATAAAATTGAGGTAGAGAAAGAAATACAGACTACTGTTTATTCAAGTCAGGAAAATTCAGCCACTGCTGCAGAGGGAAAATCAGAATTGAATGAACTTGGAAGCACTACTGATGAAGTCAGAACTGCAAGTCAGGAACCCATCCCACTCAGAGAAACAGTACCAGTAACAGGTACCATGCATTCTGAAATCAAAAAGGTTACCAGCGTTCCTTTCTTGAGAGAGAAGAAGCTTTTTATCAATGAAGGATCAGCTGAAGAACCAGCAGACTTTTTATCAGGGAGTCCCACAAGAGAAGTGGTAAGTACTGACTCCCCATTTACTGATGCAGGTTCTGGAGACATAGATATTATCATTGCATCTGCTACTTTGACTTCAGTTCCATCAAGGTCTGTCACTGAAACACAAACAGAAAAGCAGGAAGGAAAAGTTTACATCACAGATGTTTCGTTGGAGAATGCAACAGCAGAATATGAAGAACACATGGGAACAGGTGAATCAGCAATATCAGTTTCAAGTACTGGGTCAGATGGCTCGACAAAGGAGTCTGGAGTAGCAAGTCAGATGTCCCAGACTGTGTTTAGTACAGGAAACCCAGGAGAACTAACAGAGGAAGCAGAACCAACTTACAGAGCTCCTTCTGAAGTAAAATCTAGTCATGGTTCTGGAAAAGATAAAACACCTCATGTTGCACCAGGAGTTAAAACAAAGGATTTAGAAACAGCTGAAGTCACATCATCACCAGAATCAGTGGTTAATAACAGCCCTCTTGACATCATGGTGACACACAGTACTGGAAATATAAAAGCAATAGCTGAATCTACAGAAAGCAGAAATGGAAAAGATAGTCCTTCAACTGTCTCTTTGGGCAAAATTCTCCTGATTGAGCATGGCTCTGGAGAAGAATTCAGAGGTGACAGCAGCACTACAAAACTAATGTCTAATGGACCTACTGAAAAAGTACTTGTAGGTCATTTCTCATTTATTGATCAGGGTTCTGGAGAATCAGAAACTTTCATTGAATCATTTACAAAAACAGCAGTTTCACTCACTGGGAAACCAGAATCACGAGAGGAATATGGCAGAAGAGTTGTCAGCACGCCATCTGTGGATCATGCCTTCACTACTGAACCTGATGAGCTAGTCAAGAGTGCTGAACATGAAGTAACCATGATGGGAACTGTAACTGACATAAAAATGGAAGAGAAAACAGTTGATGAACTGACAGTGAGAGCTTTTACTACAAAGTTTCCTTTGTCAGAAGATACACATTCAAAGGAAGATAGGCCATGGGAAATTTCACCAAAAGCGATAGAATCTTCTGCAGAAATGACTGAAGATCCATTCTTCAAAAGTACACAGGCTAACCATGAACATCTGGAATTTTTAAATGTTCCCACTGTCAGACCATACTCAGAAGAAAAGAAAGTAGAAACTGAATCTGGTGAAAAAATATTTTTCCCATTTAATAATGACAGAGTAACTGAGTCTGTAACGATTGAAAGGAAATACATAAGCTCTCCAATTACAGTTACAGAGGAAGAAGAGAAGTTGGTGCAAAGTATTTTTCCTACAGAAGATACTCCCGTATCACTCCTGACAACTAAAGAAGAAAAGCTACCAAATAATGATCTCATTGGTGATGCTTTATTTTCAGGACAAGGATCAGGAGATGAGTTTACTGTTATACCTTCTGTAGTGCCATTGGCTGTCAAAGAAATCACAAGTACTCTAAGTCCTCAGCCTTTTCATCCTGCAAATGTAGGACCCAACCTTTCAACTGACAAGACACAAGACTTTGAAAGAGGAAGCACTGAAAGGTATGCTGAAGTTAATGAAGCAATTACAAGTTCTGCAGAAGAGCTGCTGTCAGGAACTGCAGACTCGATGATCACCAGTTCCCCAGCTTTAACAGAAGACAGTTCCAAGAACTTCAACTCTGAAGGCAAGGAGATGACACATTATTTTTTTGTTATTGAAGAACCTCACAATAAGGAAACAAACCACAGGAGGGGAGAAAATGAAACAGACAGGCCAACAGCTACTTCTAAAGTTGTGTCTTATGAGGAAACTTCACATTTGCTGACTGAAGATGTCATAACTCCTGTTTCTGTAATACTGAGTAGAACCCCTAATCTTGAAACAGAAGAATCACTTGCAACATCAGCAACAGAAATGCCAAGCAGATTATTACCTGAAAGCTCTGGAGAGGGATCGGGCTGGGTTGGTGTTTCAGATTCATTTCCCCCTGACACATTTACTCATTTGTCGATACCTCCTCTGACAAAAGTCGAACTAACTGCTTCACCTAGTGTTCCTGGAGAAGTTTATTCTGAAGTTATGACAACAGAGGCACCGACAGATGGATCACAGACTGTGATCACAGGATTAGCATCCCTTTTTACAGAAGAAAAAGAGATTGTGGCAAATCAAACTGGTGCTGAACCGAAGACAATTACGTCAGAAGAACTAACAAGTGATACCGGGATATATGAGAAAATTATTCCAATGGTTGATGATAAAAGAAGTGTTTTATTTAATGTTTCTGTTTATGGTGATATTACACTAATTGAAGAACGACTTGAAATCCCATCAGAAGAAACAGCTATTATAGACATGGATCACTCCAAATCATTGCCAGAAGATATAATAAGTGTGCAGACAATGCCAAATCGTGCCATACAATCAACTTATGGCGGTGATGATGGCATGAAAGCTGAAGTGGACAAATATGATTCAACACCTAATTTTTCTGTAATCAAAGAAAATTCACTTGGATCTGGTGATAGTCTTTCTTTGACTACTTCCACCCAGCTAAGTAGTGAATCAGTAACATCTGGGCACAGACCAAAATCGGATGACAAGGATTTAGGTTCAGGGAATACTGTGAAGTTTGCAACAGAAACTCTCACCACTACTGGCCTTTATGAGCTGGGAATTTTCCTTCCAACAGTACCCTCATTGGTAAGCCCTCATGTGCCTCATGAGTCTAAAGAATCTGAATTTGAGACTAAACATGTTTTAATGACAAGCACAACAGAAGACACATATGAGCTGAACACTTCAGCAAACAACCGAGTCATAGCAGATCAGAGTGAAACAATGTCTGTTTCTGGGTTTTCTGGAATGGGCCAAGAAGAACTGGATGATAAGAAGCCTGTGGTTCCTTCCCTTACACCAGATTTAACTACTGAGACTGAAAAGGCTTTGACAACTGGCACGCTTGATCTAAGTATTGTCACCACACAGAGTCTTTCACAACACATAACTGTACCATCTAGCAGCAATGAAGAAAAGCATCCTACAGTATATATACAAACAAAATCAGCATCGGCAGAGTATGAAGAAACAGATTCAGCAAGCCTTTATTCTGAACCTCAAACTCCTAAATCCTCAGTAACTGTTCAGTTAGTTAACGGAGTGTCTGAGTATCCTGAGGGGATTGTTTCAAGTACGTCATCATCAAAGGGCACAGATCAGTCTGATCACTCATCAGAAGGAACTTTCAAAGAGGTTAGTTCTGATATTGCAGCAACTTATAAACCACCCACTACAGACCTTCTAGATACAACAGAGGCTTCTCTGCTAGAGTTTTCTCCTAAGCCTCAGTCAGAAAGCCCAACTACTGAAAGTACTCCTCACTTTAATAAACTCGTAACAGACAGGTCAGAGGAGACAGATTCTTCTGTAACTGATCTGGTTGCTGAGGAAGAAACTACTGTCTCTGGAGATTCTTCATCAATACATACCTTCCCTACTGCTTTTCTGAATTTTGGAGAAAGAGCAAGCACAGATGTTCCAAATGTTAGCACCATAAAAGTTGAGTCTTCTTCAGAGAGAGTGAACAACCCCAGTCAAGAAGGTGACAGGAGTACAGAGAGGGAGATCCCATGGCTTCTTTCCACACCTGTTTCAGATTCACCCAACAGTATAGAAGGTGGGTTGTTCAAACCTGAACAGGAAGCAGTTACAATGCTAACTTTGTCTTCACAACCTTTGGATAGAAGCATGGAAACACAATCAGCTTTGTTTGGTCGAGAGGAGATCACAACAATTTCTTCTAACATTGCAACAAACAATACAGCCCCTGGAAAAAATCCTTATCCAAATAAGCAGTCAACAATAAGTTATGAGGAGCTAAACACTCTTGAACTTGTAACTTCATCACTTTCCCTTCCGGAAGTCACTAATGGATCAGATTTCCTGATTGGCACGAGTGTGGGTTCAGTAGAAGGCACAGCAGTGCAAATTCCAGGTAACTTCTACATATGATCACTGTCATATTTGTTTGTTTTGATACATGTAAATGTATGTCTTAACTCTGATAAGAGGTATGACAATCAAAGCACCATATGAAATACAACAGAACTCATGATCCTTAAGATTTGAAATCAGCATGATTGTAAACCCTACTGTGACAAAATGAAAGATGGGGGGACTGAAACTCAAGCTCAGTGGTGCTTCCTGAGTGTTTGCATCGTGGAGCTCTGGATCAGACTTGAGGTAACCAGCAAGTTCTAAAAGACAGGAAGGTAACACTGATTGTGGTAAAGAATTCAGCTGTAATAACTTTTTTTTTCCAGTTTTCAATGGAGATAGATATAATTATCTGATAGCTATTCTGTGTTGGAATGACAATAGTACTTACACAGCTGCTATACAGGTAGGATTGTTTTATAACATGTTACATAGCAGATCTAGTGTGCATTTTAGGATTGGAATTTGCTATAAAAAATAGCTTTTCTTGATCTGCAAGATAATTTTCCAGAAAATAAAAAAAAAAAAAAGGACTTCACAAATTCAGCCTGTCTGTAGCTTAACTGGTTGATACAGTGTCTGTCTCTTATAAATTATAGATCTTCTTGTTTGACATCATTTGCCACAATATTACAGTTTACATTAATGGTTGTTAGGCACCATTTCAACAAATACACAAATGATGTGGTTAGGATCAATATGAGTAGTGCATATTCAATTTATATTTTATCTAGATATAGTTGAAGAAAGAAAAAAAAACTCACTTAATATTACAGGGCTTTCTATTGTTTTTTCCTAAAATAATCCAGGTAGCTGTCAATTTGAAAAGGTTTGCTAGGAAAATATGCAGTCTGTAGGAAGACAAACATGCAATAAGCATGGTTAGGTGCTTAATACAGCCCTCCATTTTGGACTTGCAGTGAGGCAGTCCTAAAACAAGGACCCTGTTTTATGGAGATCAGATTCTTCTGAAAACTTCCAAAGCAAGATCCGGTCTACTTACATGCCTGGATTTATGTAGGCAGGATTTTCTCCTGGAGGCTTTCAACTGAACCTACTTCCTTCCAATGACTCTATGGGGTACTTGGTACTTCAAGAAGACTAGTTCTTTAATTTCCAGATTAAAAAGGTAAAATAGATCTTATCTTTTATTTCATAAAGAATAGTCAAAGTATTTTGGGAAAATGTAACCAAAAATATAAACTTTTCTCATGTCTTTGAGTCAGTTTAGGTTACAAAAGTATCTTATCCATTTTGTAAGTTTTTAGAGCTAGGACTTTCTTCATGTATCCCAGAGGGACTGTCTTCATGATTTTCCTCTAACTATGAGAAGTGGATACCTAGAAATGGTTATCTAGTGAATTTTTGTTTATGTGAGTGATTGCTCTTAGGGATTAAATCAATTACAAATACCCAGGTATGTAAACTCAGTTGAAATAAACATCACTAGAAGGCATCAAAGCTCTGCATGGAAAAGCTATTTAAATGATAACTCCCATAAAAAATGAGGATTTCACAGCAGGTAAGCTTTTATCTTAATGTTTAATTCAGTTACATATGTATTCAGTACCTTTATTTGTATTCTTGAAATGTATTTTAAGGAAAGACAAGTGAGAAACATGCATGTGTGAAAACATCCTTTCAAAGAAATAAGAATTTGTGGGCATTGCTTGACTGAATATAGTGAAATGAAATGTCAGCAGACAGACAGTATATTAAAGAGATGTATGTTCTGTGTACCCAATCATTCCACATAAACTAACCCTGTTCAAAAAAAGCAAAAGCATTTTCCATTCATTTTGCTTATGTTTAACTGATTTCAGCTATAATTAATTGTCATGTCATGCAAACTAAATCCTCAGTATAATATTGTGACTGCCAAATATAGTACAAATTGCTATAAAAATGTAGTAATTCTGAAAATTATTTATACTGGTTCATAGTAAATGCCATGTTATTTTAAAGGTTGAAAATAGTGATGCCTCAAAATAAGCTTTACTGTTTTACAAAACTATTTTATTCCTAATATTCTATTTTGCTATTATAGTTTCTGTAACAACAGTAAACCCTGAAATATCAATGCAGAAATGAAGACAGATTTCTTTTTCCAAAAATTCAAAAAGACGTCAGCTCATTGAGGCTACAGAGTAAACTTTCTTTTTCTACTTAACAGGACAAGATCCATGCAAAAGCAATCCCTGCCTTAATGGTGGTACCTGCTACCCACGTGGTTCATTTTACATCTGTACATGTTTGCCAGGTTTCAATGGCGAGCAGTGTGAATTAGGTAAGGTGGTGCCATCTAAATACTGGATTGTCTACAGATTAATTGAAGTATAAAGTTTCCATACACAAGATTTGCAAAAATATTTTTTTGAGGTTGAAGAAGACAGACATTTGAATAAATTCTACAGTAAAGCCTTACTTATGGACAGAGAAATAAAATGAAGAATGTCTACTAACCATTTTTCTCTCAGCCCATAAAGTGCACAAACAGGTGCACATACAAATGTAAGAGAATTATTTAAATGAACTGAGTGTCCTAGTTGAGTTAACACTAAATTCATAAGTATATCAGATAAGAATAGATCAGCATTATTATTTGGGATAATTCCTTAAAATCTTTGTGTAATTATTTGTAAGGGTGTCAAAATAGCCTAGTCCCAAGCGTAGCAAGGAAGCTGAACACTGAATGCCTGCTGATATTTTTTCAAGAAAATTGCAAATATGACCATAGTCAGATGCATCTTCAGTATAAATTAGTATTTCGGTAAGTCTTCCAGCTGAGGACCTCCTCATGCTGCCTGAGACATTTGGCATTCCCTGCTGTGAATGCTGGTTTCAACAGACTGACCAGTACAGTTCAGGGTAACCAGCTTTTGCTTCCAAACCAACAAGCCAATGTATGATGAAACTGGCTGTTTGGCTGTTTCATGTAAAACTGTTTTTAGTCTTTTTTTTTTTTTTTAATTTTCAGTTTAATTTCCTGATCAATATCAGGGGGTTGCCTATTACACAGTCACTTGCTGAATTTGAAAGAAAAAAATACGCACAGTATTGCTTAAATGAGTTCCATTCACCATATGCAGCTGGGGAGGAAAAATTCAATCCACCCAAAGGTTGATGTTAGTATAAGTTAATTGTCAGGACTACTGTGGTTTTATTTGTCTTTTACAAGAAGACAGTATATGGTTAAAAAAAAAATTAGCTAGTGTTTTTCTCTGCTTACCTAGATCTTATTGATGAATTCAGTATTTCTCTAGTGGGTTGTTAGTGATAGATGTCACATCTTAGATGTTTCATCTTAGATCTTCTTCCTTGTCAAGAAATGTGGCATCCGCTATTTACAATCCAGAGATCAGAGAGAATAATTTTCTCTCTATTCCTTCAGATTATAAAAGAATAACCTGGCAACTTCTTACCCCATAGAAGTTTTACCATTTTATTAGTAATTTGGAATGGGACTCTCCACTTCCAGTTGCCATTTAAAAATATATTTGGTGGTGCTTGAGAAAGTAAATCTCAGCATTTCTATACATGTATTTAAGAATATTCCAGATATAAAACACAAAAAGTCAATCTGAGAGCTTTCTAAATTACTACAACAAATAAAATACATAATGCAGCGATTATTCCTAGGATTTCACAACTGTTGGTTTAACATGCTTGCATGTTAAACATACATGTTTAACTCCTCTTTTAAGTTTTTGATAGCCAATGTCTTACAACAGTGTGGCTTTGACTAAGGTGTTTGCAAAATCTTTATTAGAAACACAGTTTGTTCTTATAAAAGGACCTACTAGTTTACAGCCTATGCAAATACATCCGCAAAGTATTTATAGTAAATGGAATAGTTGTCCAATTTAAAACAAGAAGCCAGATGAGTAGGGGAGAGAAAAGTCATTTGTTTAATATGGAGCCATTGACTCAGGAGTAACCTGTGCGTGGCTGTGAATGTTGCTATCTGACTGGGCATTCAGTGAGATTATCTTCATGATGGTTCATCCTTGTTTTGCTAAGATTAGATAAGGAAGAAATGAGACAAAGAAGAAATTACAAAATAATAAGAATGTAGGACACTCAGCTTTGAAGTCTGAAATTAACAGTCTTTCTGATGATATGAAATTTCTAACATTTGAAATTTTTGAAGATATTTGAGTCTCCAGTATTTCATGAGAATTTTTCATGCCATGATCACACATTCAAGTCAAATTCTCTACTGATAAGGTAAAATACTGCATACTGCACAGCATGACTTCTTTCTCAGTTGTACAATGTGGGGCTGAAGATCTGGATTTTAGAAATTAACTCAGGAGTCAGAGTGCAGGATATAAAATTGTGGATCATCAAAGTCACATATCCTGAGGAGAACACTTCTTGATTTTGGGTGAAGAGAAAGGAAAGTTGTGCAGAGTGAAATTAACTATCAAACAAATAAAACTGCTGTCTTGGATCTTTTGCAATACTTCATTCTTCTGGATTGAACTGGTCCTAGTAATGATTATGAGCAAGGCTGAATAACATTTCCGTTCTGGGAGGTGGGTGGATTATAAGCACACTTTTATCTTTATGTTGTAGATATCGATGAATGCCAGTCTAACCCATGCCGCAATGGAGCCACGTGTATAGATGGCCTCAACACCTTCACTTGCCTCTGTCTGCCAAGCTATATAGGTGCTCTTTGTGAGCAAGGTAAGGTATACTTTAAAATCTAGGGTGACCTAGGTCACAGATGTGTAACCGTGAAAGAGGGAAAATACCATTAACTCCAGGTCTAACTCGAGTAAAAGAACAAGAATCCATGCTTATGTACTTTTATTTTGTTAGACCCTGAAGTTTATCCTTTGTTCCTTTCCCCTCTTGTTCTTTTGCATTGTTACATTACAGAGTTACTCTTCACTATGAGCAGCAGAGTGTATCTGTTTTGTTTTGTCTTTTTGTGGTTTTGTTTACTTGTTTGTTTTTCCAATCAGTGGAGGAACCTAAAAACATTTTGAGAGATGAATCATACCAGCAGCCAGCTAAGACTCTTTCAACTTTATATACCTATCTGCTTCCATTTCAATACTCTTCTGGAGTAGCTAAGCAAAGCCTCCTCGAGAAGAGGGAGGATTGAAGAAACGGTTAAAAACTGTGGCAAGTCGTTAGTGATGAGGAGACATTACAATTTTTAGTCTCAATAAAATTTGAGTATGGTAGACTTCAATGATTTGTGGCTCAGGAGTTTTTGTTTAAGGTTGCATCTGCACCGTCTTTACAGGTGAATGAGAGCAAACACTAGCCACATGCTAAACTGACCAGAACTCATACTATTGCCATACTAAATATTAACAGATATATCAGGCAGTCTCTGTGTCAGAGTAACTACAGCCATACAGCTTTCAGGTGGCTCCAAGGCAAACACAGCCTGTTCATATTGCCTTGCAGACTACTACGAAGACATAGTAGTGATGCTTATGGGATAATGAGTGGAAAGAGTTACTGTTGGACTGAGCTTCTCTCTCTAAAAAATTCTATACAGTGTGAAAGACACATCAGAACACATCTCTTCCAACAGGTGTCACTGGAAAGTAGGAACAGTCTACGGAATATACCAGATTATATGTCCTTTCACAGGGCACCATAACCTTGACATCGTCATCCCACACTTTTCTAGACTGCTTTGCTCTGTTTTAGGGCAAGTAGGTGCAGGATCACAATTACAGGGAAGTTTTAAAAGATTTTCTAAACCAGGCAATTGAAACTAGATTAAACATCCAGGTTCCTGTAACTGTTACTTGCACTGTCTGCAAGAAATCCTGCTGTATTTAATACTCTGCAAGATGCTTACTCAATATGCGCCTGAAGGAGGGGGGAAAGGGTAGCAAAATCTGTTCTGTCACTAAAATTAATGAAGGCGTTTCCATGGAAAAAAAAAAGAAAGGGTACTTTAAAGTGTACTTTCTAAAGCTTATGAAAATATCCTTCTTTCTCTTTTTCTTCAGCTGAGTGGTTTCATTTCCAGATGAATGAACTGGACCTTTGGATTTGTTTAATTAATACTGCCTATTTTCAGGTTTGTTTTTCATCTTTAATGAGTGGAAGGCAGTTTGCAAACTCTTCCAGATCAACCTATAGAGGTTTGTTTGTTAGAGCTGAACCCTCTCAAAGCTGACTGGCTCCAGCACTTTTCACTGTTTAATTTTTTCAGTAGTCTGCCTAACCTTGTGATTTGAAAGGAGCTTCTGAATCTGCTCTCCAAAATTACAAGTTGACAGTGTTTTCACAACAAAAGAAATAAATGTTCTCACTCGCCTCCTTCTCCCTGTCATTTCAGCAAATCTGTAGCAGTGAATGGCTCTGAGTACTGTGGTAGCTTTAAGCTGCTTTTTACGACCAACCTGAGAGTGCATTTTAGGTGGTTAATGGGAACATTTCCTAGTTTGTCAATCAGAACCAGAGCCCTGCTCACTCAGCTTTGGAATTTAAATTTCCTCCACTTAAAGTCCTGCAGTGGTTTGGGACTTGGGAGAAGTGTTCAGTGCCAAATTTCCACTCCACCAGACAAAATAAAATTGTGTTGGCAATTCAGACACAGTTGTCTGGCAAGCAGGCTTTATTTCAAGGCACCAGTCCTGACCTCACTAGATTTAAAGACCAGCCAGAACGACAGAATGTGTACCTCAGTGCCACAGGAAAGGTGGAGTTGAGCACACCAAGATTATATTTCATTACTTTCTCTTTTTTTTTCCTCCAGTATATACTATTTATTTTAGAGAGCCTCAGAAAAAAAAAAAAAAAAAGGGGGGGGGGTGGAAGTTGAATGGCTTTTTTAGACATGTTGCTGAGTTTTCAAAATATCGTGGAAGTGAATGGAAGCAGTGAATGCATGTTGCCTCTGAAAATGAAACTCAAAATATAGCAGACAATTTCACTACACTCTGGTCTCAAGACACTGGTGTGGAAAAAAATATGTAGAGTTCAGAATTTTACCAAAATGCGCCCATGAGACTTTTCTAGATTAAGAGATCTTTGGCTGACATCTAGCATAGTATCAGTGTTAAGAGGAGATGTGACATGGGGACGCTGTGGCTGCATGTCAGGGAGCTCTGACAGGTGGTGGGAGTCAAGGAGCCTTCAGGGTGATCTAACCTAGGGTGAAAGATATCAATTCTGAGAATCACTGAGCTGTAATTGGCTCCCTGACAGACATTTTTCTTGCCAGGTGGAAGCAGTTCAGCAGACAATCTGAGCCCGGGAACTTCTTCTTGAAGAGAGCTAAAGTTGTCTGATGTTGGAAATAGAGTAACCGAGGGTGTTTCCTTTCTAAACCAGATTGGTAGGTCAGCAAGCCAGCATCGCTTCTGATTCAGACTAGATCAAAGGGGAGTGGAGGACCTCTCTTAGAAAATACCCTCTTTTGCCCATCACGTGTGTCTTTTCAAAGCACAAATGCTTGCCACTTGGTGACATTTGCACGTCACTTCTTAAATGCTGAAATACCCAGAAAAGGTTTTTGGAAAGGTGACTGCAGACTGAAGCAGGCCTCGGTATGAGTCTTATCCCAGGAGATCCAGCGGTCATTGGCATGCCTCTGTGGAAAGCCCTTTGGAGAGCTTTCAGCATCCCAATGAATGAGGTCAGAGCTGGGTAGATGAGCACCTCTTTCTGTCTTCATTTTCCTTCCATGGCTGGTTGGAGTTCCCTTTCCTTTTTGTCCCTCCCCCCCTTGCTATTCTAAAGGGTGTCTACCTGCTTTCAAGGAGTGGTGTTTGGCTTTTAAACTCGAAGTCTGGCTTTCTCCACTGCAGGATCCCTGCAGGCACACCTCACCTAGCCAGCTTACCAAATGCAGCTGCATGTTTGGGCCTGTGTGCCAAGCTGGTACATATGTTTGTTACTGGACATGCCTCCTTGGCATAACATAGACAGCTGCTCTGTCTTCCAGGTTCTGAAAACAAAACTTTTTTTTTTTCTTTTTGTCATACAAAACCCCACTTATTTTAATTTTATTATTATTATTTTTTTATAACCCAAGTTCTTTGTTTAAATGTTTGTGATTACTTCTGTCTTGTTTGATTCACTTTGTTCCCAGAGCTTAGTAGCTTGGAATGGAAATGTTTAAGAAGGGCTCAGTGCAAGGATACTTTCTGAAAACAGATGGTCTCTAGCTGATGTCTTTCAGCTGAGGAGGGACTGTTTTGAATATTTACCAGAGAAATGGTTCCTCCTCAAGATGTGTGGGCTAATGGGCCTCAGGCATTTGTTCATTACCTGAAGACAGACGGTCACGGGTAAAATCCACAGCTGAGCAGGACTCTCCTTATGTTCTAGCACCTCTTTTTCTGTCTTTATTTGCTTTAAGCCTCTTATGGAATTTGTTTAAAGACAAGGGACCTACTGTCAGCAGCATATTGCAGCTGTTGAAAAAGCAATACCTGCTTATGTATTAAATTTACAGAGAACATTTTTTTTTTGAACGCAGATTCTAGAGATGTTGTTACACATATACAATTGCAGTTACAAAGAACAGAGGTTGTGTAAGTAACTCCTTGCACACATCACTGAAAAAGCCTGTAAGTTGTAATAAATCTTAAAACTTAGTCAGACAACTTTTAAAACGCCATAAATATGGCAAGTAGTGTTTCAGTCTTTCCATCACATTCTGGAATAAGGTTACAGAAAGCTGTGACTACCTCCCAGGGTAAGTCTACAGTGAACATGGGGTATTGTATTCAGTAAGTCCTCACACCTACTCTGCTCTCACAGGTGATTTGGTCAGAAAGTTTACAGCCACCTGCAATTAGACTTTACCGGTTCAAGAAAGGCGTTAAAAGGCATTAAAAACCTATATCCATATGGAGCAGTTACCTTTACCTTTGCGTCTCTCTTTCATTTGTATTAATGCAGTAAGATGTGTATGCATTAATACATATGTGTCTGTATATGTGTATATATATATATGTGTGTGTATAAATGTATATGCATGTATACATGTCCTTGTGCACACACAAAGTCGGGGCAAATCAGTGTTTGTTTCAGTTCTCTGCAACAGAGATGAAACAGTCCCCACATTTTTATTTGCCTGGTTAACATTTGTTGTCCTCTGGCCTCATAATTCTCCCTTTCTTCCTTCCATTTTCCCCTCTTCTTTTGACTCTTTCCTTTCAAAAAATAAATCCTCACTTCCTCTTCTAAAAATCCTATTTATTTTACAGACTTCAGCCCTGTCTTCTTCTCTTTGGTAGTTTTGGGCTACAAACAAGTGCTGAAGAAGTTATTTAATTTTTTCCTCTTGGAAAAAAAATCCATGTTGTTTTGGATAGGAGGGAAGAGTTGTATGTGCACCATGAGTGCATGCATATCAACTGTGAGTACGTATGTTGCAGTTTGGCATCCTCCGCCTTATGAGGAGGAATTCTGGTGCTGATGGTTCATATTCGGGCCATTACATCTCGTTCTTTGAACCCAGTCTTTGGGCTTTGCTATTTTCAAGCTGCTTTGCTTCCCATTCAGCCCTTCAGCAGACCTTCTTTCAAATCCTGGAGCCCCTCCCTGCAGAGGCAGGCAAGGCTAGCTTAGCATAGCCTGGATCTGCTCTCCAGCTATGATGTTCTCAGCATACAACACTGCTTGTTATTATCTGACTTCTTTCCTGTGGGACAAGGTGGTCCCTGAACAAGATGAATAATAAAAACTTAAGTGCCTTTTTAGAGGACACATCACTGTTAGTCAGCATTGTGTGGTTAAACAAATGTTCAAGGGAGCCAAAGGCAGACTAAACTTTAAAATGGCCTAGGTCCCAGAGATTAAAGCTGTATCGGCACCCTGCACCTCGTACAGAATGCAAAGAGGGAAAACATCAAAAACTAACAAGCTGCTAGTATAAATTACAGTTGTTTTTTCATAGCTGGGATTACTCAAAGCACAAGCAGTTTTCTGCAGCTTAACTTGTTGAAAATAGAAGAGAGATGATCAGTGTAAACTTTATTATGCCATCATATTCAGTACATTTATGTCTGTACTGACAACTTTTAAAAAAGGATTTTGATACTAGACTCCTAAGACAATAATAGCTGTGTTATTAATGTTGCCAGGAGCTGACAGAGAAATTCTGGTAAGCCTCTGAAGTGATACGTTTGCACGTATTCATTCATATATATGTGAAGTATATTTTTTTTATCTCGGGAGATTTAAAAAGGCAACCAGACTTCCAAAAAAAAAATGACACTTCCATGCTTCAGGATATGCGAATGGCATCTTTCTGCTCTGAATTAAGAATCAGCCTTGTGTTGTGAATTATTTTTTTTCCCAGAACTTCCTCTCAGCTGGTAGCTGCTCTGACCTGAGAAATATTATAGTTAAAGAATTTGCAGTCATATGTCATTGGCATATTCTGTGTTTGGCTTTTCCCTTTACTAATGCAAGGAGAGTCTCTTAGGCCAGAGCATCTTATTAACTATTGGATATATTTATTTATTAAAAATACAAGATCTGATTCACACCCAGAATGTACATATAACTCTGGAAAAGCAAGATGGTTCCTTTGAGACAAAGTTTTGTTTTGGCATTGACACAAAATCTTGTGGGAAATGGCAAATCCTTGTTTGTAGAGGAAAAAAAAAAAGCCAAGCTTTTGTTTCTGTTCTTTAGCACCCTGCAACAGGGGCCCGTCAGGGTCTCAGCATATGCTGAGATTGCTGGGATCAGCTGTAGTGAGAATATGCCGTAACCTTGTGCTGAAGTGTCCTTCATGGTGCCATTTCTTACACAGTAAATCAAAACAGTCTGAGTTTTCCGTAGTTGTTTTTATTTATTTATTTATTTTTTTCCCATTCCTCCCCAAAACTCTCTTTTCTTAATGACAGGTTCTTGTCATTGAGCACAGCTCAGGCACACTCAGGCATCATATTTGTTATTGTCCATCTTACTAATACTGATTTTTGCCTGTGATTCATTCCTACAGTGCTGGTGCAGAAAGAGACTTGGGATGGGAACCTTGCTTCTTGCCATCTATTCTGTTTGCAGCTGCCTAACCATGACGAAATAATTAACGTTAAATCCACAGATTGTTACTCTTCCAAGGCTCATGCTTATTTCTCTTTAGATGAAAAGAAATACTGGCTGATATGAACTTCTGTCTATTATGTATTCTTATCAGCACCATCCCTTGTACAAGCACATACAATGTGCATTTCATGACTTTGTATTTCAGCTTTATAGCCTTCTTTAGAAACTGATGCTTAGAGTTTATTAAATTATAGTTTATCATGGAAGATGGGTTTTGGAGGAGGATTTGGAGGGGTAAATTCAGAGGGATAACACTGCAGCTTTGTGTCTGGACTGAACAATAACAAGCACGTTCCTTCATAATTATTTTCCATTACTAGTTTCTTTCAAACCAAGGTAATTCAGTGCAGTCATTCAAAGAACTAGCCCGCCTTACAAGTAAAAAATCCAATCCCCACATACAGACTCAGAAAATTTAGATGAAATGTAGACTAATGTCAGTCTAACATAAAGTCATTTCATTCACCCTGAGTAATGGAGTAAAAATATCCTTCTGAGATTGTCTGGCTACAGCATAACTTGAATAGTAGAAGATCACAAAGCTGCCAAGTACAGTTATACTCCTTACATAAATAATATACTTGCAGTTTACAACAAAACTGGGTAAACAGAACAACATGAAAATTTAATTAGCACTCAAGATACTTAATGAGTTTTGGGCATCTTCTTCAACCTTTGCACTACAGAGAGCCCATCCATGTGAAACACATCTGTGTTCCATGCCCATTATCAGAAACGTGGTTTGTTTATTTGTCACAGACACGGAGACCTGTGATTACGGCTGGCACAAGTTCCAAGGGCAGTGCTACAAATACTTTGCCCACCGGCGCACATGGGACACGGCTGAAAGGGAATGCCGTCTGCAGGGAGCCCACCTGACGAGCATCTTGTCCCATGAGGAGCAGATCTTTGTGAACCGTACGTACTGTTGTCATCTCTCTAAGCAGCACAGGCACTGAGGATTCAGAGCTAGGATCATATTGGCTGTTGACTAAACTTTTACATCTCCATGCTAAAATATATTTTTAGAATGTAGAGATGCAAAGATGTACTTTGTTTTCTTGGTGTTCACTTTGGCTTTAAGTGCAAGATCCTTAATCTCTATTAAACTATGACTTGTTACATAGAAAATGTTTCATTTTGGGGGGAAGTGAACTAGTCTTATGTCCTATGCCAAAAAATATTTGCCTTTTTTTTTTTTTCTTTCTGTCCTTTTTTTTTTTTCTTTCTTTCTGATTTGTGCCCAGATAGGAAACTCATCTGTTTTCTTTGGGGGGGATGCAGTCAGGAGATAGTAGGCATATAGGTATAATAGTTTAAAACAGTTAGATAAGAATCTCCATTTTTATAGACATCCAAGTTAAAATAAAATGCTGAAAAACAGCCTGTAAATAGTTGTTTGCATAGGGAGTAGAAGAATCTTAAGAACAGGATGTCTGATTCATTCTGTGCAAATTCTTTTTCTTTTCTTTGATGAAATCTCTCCCATTTATGGGAAAGTTAAAAAAAAATCCTTCTGGTTCCTTTCCCATTAGATATTGGGCATGACTACCAGTGGATTGGCCTCAATGACAAGATGTTTGAGCGTGACTTCCGCTGGACTGATGGTAGCCCACTGGTAAGATGCCTTTGAAATGAAATCATCCACTCCTTTCTTTTTGTGGTGTCTTATCAATTTCCCACCAGAACTGAGGGAAGCTGCATGAAAACATGCAGTCACTAAATATGCATCCAAGCGAACAGCCAGGATACTGCCTTGTTTCAGGATAATTTCTATTTGTGATGTAGTTCTAAAATCTTAATTTTAGTTCTTATTATTTTATATGTGGGACCTCCTAATGTTTCTAAAGAGAAAAACTCAGAAAGTCTGAAACTATTACTTAAGGGTCACTGCTGCAACTGGTTTTGCTTTTCAGCTCTAAGATGATTCCTTACCTATATAGAGCAGAATGCATTTTTTCAGATGAAGATATGGCATATGAGCCCTTGCATTGGCTGGGTCTTTTTGAGTGCATGAAGAAGCCTTTCAGGTCTTTTTGGGAGCTGTTGTAGTCGGTGTGGCAGTTTGACAGCCGGGATGGAGAAGCAGTCATTCTTAGGTGGTTCAGGAGGCCTGCAACCAATAATCTGTCCATAAAGTTTTAAGTTGCTGTAAATACCTCCTGTTGCCTTAAAACAGCAGAAGGAGAGGGAAAATACTGTCTGTCCACATTTAGCAGCCTTAAAATCAGCAGAAGGAGAGGAAAAACACTCTCTGTCCACCTTTAGCAGACCTAAATCCAATAGCTGCTTGATACAGGAAATGATGACAGTCTTTCCAATTCAAAACAGGCACTTCTGTAGAAGGGACAGATGATTTATTGCTGTTTAACACCCACTGAATAGCACTATATATATAAAAAAGCAGTTATGCTTATTATTTTCCTCCCCAGTTGTGAATTCTTCTTAAAGGAGAAAGCATCTGGACTACAGGATACACATGTGCACATGCTCACACATGCAGGTAGTGATCATTGCTGCATACTATGTGACTACAACTTCTGTAGAAAGACACCTGGATCAAAGCAGGCTTCACTTACTACATTTTTGTGTAAATAGCCATAGGTTTAAAGTCCTTTAAAATAACTTATAAATGAGCCATTTCTTGGGAAATTACCATGTGTAGGAGGTGACAGAATGGGGAGAAAATGAAAGAAGATGAAAGTGTTTGTTGCCCAATTGACTGCTCCGTAGTTCTGTGGTGAAAACAACTTAATTCATGTTTGTACCCATTTGTGCTTGGAGCCACAGAGTCTTGCAGGATATAAGGAAGGAGTTTCTTTTCATCACTTTCTCTTGCCTCTCTTGTATTTTGGGAGCACAAGATGGGTCATGGCCTTGAGCTTCACTCATTCTGGATTATTTCATTCTCTGTCTTTTACATGGCATCTCGCACCTCACTGTCTGAAACAGGCACTCTCTGAGGATGGTTTAACTTTGATGACACTATCCTCTAGTGGTGGTGATTCATTACACCTCAGGTAATAAATAGAAATAATGAAAAAATCAACTGTAAGCATCAAATTTAGTTCCCTGATGGTGTCGTTAAATTCCAATGAATTTGAATACCATGTAGTTGAAAAATGTACATCATTTATGCATCTGCAGATGAAAAGCAGTTATGATAGTGTTAAATGTGTCAATGTAATTTACAATAATGAAAATAAGCATTATTTCATACATCCTCAGGTTCTAAAATAAATTTATGAGTAGAGAGACAGCTGTTGCACATATCAAAATCTAAACAACCTTCTGGTGTTCTACATATCAGGGTGCATCAGCTTTTTTTGTCTTTGTTGCCCAGCTCCTCTCCAAGAGACTCTTGTCTATCTAGAATTCTATTCAACAATTCTGGTGTAGTAGGAAATTCATCAAGTGTGCTGAGGATCCCCCTGATATAAGAGATACTTTCAGTTGGAGATACTATCAATATCAGAAAAGTCACACCAACTTTCAGGTGGACAGTGCATATAAAAGTGATATACATTCATTCATCTTTATCTTGATAGTTTTCTGACAACAGCTTGGTTTAATCTGAAAATCATGCTTATATGATTTCATAAGCTTTTGGTTTAAAAAAAGGTTGTGATGCTCTGTAGATTTAAAAGAAAAAGCACATGAATAGCAGCAGCAGCAAGACACATCATGAATGAATGATGAAATTATTGTCCCCATGCTGCAGCTGACCCAGATTAAATAGCTGTGATAACCAGTGTTTACACGTAAAAGTTGTGACTTCTCTCTCACGTGAGGTTTTTTTTTTTCCTGAACCGAATAAAAGGAGACACAAACGTAGAACTGGAATCAGAAGTCCCTGAGCCACAGGCTTTACCATTGGACAATATGGGATAAGGTCTGGATTACTCTAGTACATGTTTTCCATGGACATAAGAAGCCCACAACTCAAATAGTCAGTATGTTGAAAAGAACTCTTCTGCTAGGTGTTGGCATGTATTTTATTAGCAATTTCTGGAAAAGTGATCAGGCGACTTTTTCTTTTTTTTTTTTTTTTTTTGCACCTGATAGGTATTTCAACCAATGAGTCTGATGGAAGAAAATCAGTCCTCTTTGTGGCATTTTCAGCTCAAAACCAAGCCGAGAGTTTTTCCAGAATTTTTAAACTGAAACTAAATGTCAGCCACCATTAAATATGATAGTCAAACAAAAACACCTACATGAGTTCCTTAGTGAAAAACAACAAACATACATCCAAGTGCACTGCACATTGTTTCCAGTTACAGTGTGCTCCTGAATACACATATCCACCTCAGCTATTTTTGTGGTCTTCATGGTCATATGCAGCAATGACATAAATCTTGTGCTGCCTCACTTCCATAGGCTCCCAAAATACAGTTGTTGTGTTTTTTTTTTTCTGCACAGCCTTCTTGTCTGTTCACATGAGATGAGTGTTAAAAAGCTGCAGTGATGGGGCTGGAGAAGGTGATAAATTCATCTTTGTCATTGGTCTAGTAATGTGAGAAGGGTTAGAATCTCAGATGCAGTTGTGGAAATTTCCCCTCCCTGACCAATCAATGGATATCAGTTTTGCCAATCAAATAAGCAAGGGCCTTTCAGTTTTCTGTGAGATCAGATCATGCCACTTCAGTGGGACAGGGGATTTGTTAAGGTTGTGTAGGGAGAATATGACCAAGACTTTTAAAGTGTGAGCATATAAAATTAGGGTTCTAACTGGGAAGCCTAAGCTAAACCTAGATTACCCTGGGCAGATTCACAGTTGTATTGAAAAAAGGGGCAATTATTTAGGTGCCTAATAGTGGACTGTCTATTGTCAGCCACTTTTGGTATCTTGACATTCTTGGTGATCCCCCATAGAAAATAGTGACTGTCAAAAAAGTCAGCAGTCAAAAAAGCCCATTTCTCCTTGTGTTTATTTTTCATAAATCAACCAGAATTTATGTGACTTGGAAAAATAATGCCAATAACCAAATTTTGGAAGAAATGGTCTAATTCTCAGAGTTACCCAAGGAAAATGTTCATTTCTTGAATAACAAAACAAGTACAACCAAATTGAGTGAGAAAGCAAGTAATAATGTTCAAAACACATTTTCTTTTTTATTTTTTGGTCCACATGACATTTTTCCATGCCTGTATTGTAGATTGACTATGTTTGAATATATGTTCAAAATTAAATGCTGAAAACATCAAAATGTTTTCTTTAACAAACTCTTAGGACAAGGAAAAATATCTTTATGAAGTAGAAACAGGCATGGTTTTAGTTTGTAGTATTGTGAGGTTCTGTTCCTGCAAACAGTGTGTAAAGAGACCTTTACATCTACCTCACTGAACTGTGTGATGCATAGTTATCTGTGTGCTTTTAGGGGATTTTGACAGGTTTTAGGTCTTAATAGTAAAGTAGTTCTCAAGGTAAACCTGCTCAGCAGTTTCCTGCTTTTCAGGCAAGATGTCATAACCTTGTGCAGCATATTGGGCTGTCTAGATAGTCTCAGCACTTCCTGCTAAGCTTTACTTTTTCATCATGCTGTACCCCCTGTATCCCAAACATGTACTGGTCTTGAAAACTGCAAAATAACATGATTAAAGTAGTTAGGTCATACCTTTGGTGCCCTAAAGTTCAGCTGGCAGTCCAGGTACTACTTTCACTTAAACAGATTGCTTTCCATGTAACTGATATTTCATTATACAGATTTTTATGGGCCAGACATTATATTTGTCCTCCTTTTTATTTGTTGGATTGTCTGTTTATTGCAAATTCCCTTTAAAGACAAAGTGGGAGCTTCTTGGATATGGTCAGGGCAAAAGCTGTGGAGCTCCTTGGCTAAGCTTAGGGCACCTAGTCCAATATGTAAACCAAAATGAGATGTAATTTCACTAACACTGGAAAGTATTGCTGGCCACCTGTATGAATCCAATTTGTTCTGATTTGTTGTACTGTAGCTGTATGGCAGGAAGCACTTTTTCTCATCTACAATGTGTTCTTGCTTCTTTTGTTTTGGAAAAGAAAGAGCTTTCCGGCATTTCCGGTGGTTGGGAGAGGTGGATTTGTCTTCTGGAGCTGATGGGCCACATGAAAAACACTTAGGCAGTGTTTCCAGTGTTCCCATTTCCTATCAAGGGAAAAGAGCTGATTGCTCTTTCGTGAGTGCAACACAAAAAGAGAATGCTCTTTCATGAAACGGAGACCCAGGCTTGTGGTGCAAGTTCACCTCTCACTGTGGTGAGAAGTATAAGTTAGTGGCCACTGCCACATGCCTGGACCTGTAGCATCGGCCACACATGAGATCATGTGGGCTAGAGGCAGGGGATTTGTAGCCTGCAAATTTTGGCTCATCTGCCTAGACCCTAATTTCCAGATGGTTAATCTCAAAGACAAAGGCACTGAAGTGAGCTCAGAGTGCTCACAGCACCCCAGCACTCCTAGAGCTTCGTTTTTCATTGCATCCTCAAAATCAGGCAAATATCTGCTCAACACATTTGAGGTATATGCATTTCATTGCACTGACAGATGGAAGAGGCAGAAAGAAATAATACAACATTTTTAAAAGCACATTTTTTTGATCTGCTTTCCTTCTATTACAGTGTGATTGTGGGGCTGTCCCACTGATACTTGGTATGGGAAAGTCTTAGTTTTCCTCTGCTTCATATTTTACAAGCAAATCAAAACAGCTACAAATAAGAGCTTGTTTACAAATAATAATAACAATAACAATAACATAACAATAATAACAATAATAATAATAAAAAAATACAGAATCAAAATTATTCTTGCATTTTTCTGTAGATTTTTCTCCTGAATTTCTGGGATAGTGAATAACTCTTTTACAATGGTTCATAGACAATCTTCATTTCACTTATGTTATAAAATTCTTGAAAAAATAAAGGCAAATAAGTTTGGTAAAATCAAAGTGGTACAGGAGTAAAAGACAGCCCAAATAGTAATACAACTGTATAAAAAGAAAGATTTGTCCATGCCTACTTGGGTCTTTGTATATCTTAAATTTGATGTAATACAAACTACAAAATAACAAAATTTACACTGTCATTGGAGACGTTTAATAATTGGCTTGATCAAAGACAGTGTGAATACAATGTGACATTTGAAGGTATCTTAGGGAAATTGAATTTAAATAATTCACTTAGCTCTGTGAATAGTAACTTTTACAGCTGTAAAGCACACCCATCCAAATAGAAGAAATCTGGTGTTGCTTTTGGCAGCTTCTCCATTGTGTTTGGGCTGCTGGCGTTTCTCTGTTAAGGGCCGTTGTGAGTAGGCACAGCTGTAAAGGAGTCCTTTGGAGCTATTCATGTTATGGATTAAGCGCATATAGCTACTTGGGGTTGTGCCTTGGGCCTCTGTCTCACAAGGGGAGTTATTCATATCCTTCGGAAAATGCTGTTGATAATTAGTGCTTTGTAGGGCAGTGAGCTCACTCCCATTACATAAGATTAGTGCCGTAATAAGGAGCTGGCTAGTGTCTGTGGCCAGATTGTCACTGGGAGAGTGCTGCCAGCTAGGAGAGTAATGGGCCATATTGCCACTTTTAAAACTGTCCAGAGACTCCATGTTAGTTTTTCTTCCCTTCAGCACAGCAGCATTACGCCGTGTGTTCTCAGTGCTGGCCCTCAGGTTGTCAGTTCTAGGTAGCGGCATAAAAACCAAAGCAAAACCAAACCCAAGTTTAATTCTGGAGAAAACAAAGCCCTCTCTTTTCCTCCCTTTATTGGTCAGTGAATCAGAATGGTCTGACCTGAGCAAATCTGTAACTGCACCCCTTGCAGAAAGAGTAACGATATTGAACACAAAGCCCTTCAAAAGGCATGGGGTTTTGTAGGGAGGTAGCCTACCTCCGAGGGTTAAATAAAGCAAACAAACTAAAAAGTACTGTAGTCAGCTGCAAACAAAAAGCTCATTGTGCCAATGTCCCACAGGATCCCTGTAGAAGGAGATTTTAAATCTACCAAATGTTTTGATTTTGTGCTGCAGTCAGTCATTAGAGACTCTTTTTAAGATGCTCATTTGACCTGCATTTAACTGGGGGAGAACTATATAATGTTATTAATGACAGGTATGTTTTTAGTTCAGACTGTTGTAGGCTGAAGGAAGGGCCTCTTGGACAAAGCGTTTTTTTTATCTTACTTTTACCAAGGGGGCCAGCGGTTTCTTCAGAGCCTCATTACAACTGGCCCTGGGCTAAAGCTCTTGGACAGCTTCAAGCCTGCAATAACTGTTGAAATAAATGACAAAGCGGAGGATTTTCTTTTTTCAGTGACTCTCCTGGAAGTTGTGCACAAAAGGAGTAAGTCACACACTACACAATTTGCATCACATTGATAATATATAATTAAGCTGGTGTGACTCCCAGAAAACATGTATTATGCCATTTAACACCCTACCACACTTTTCTTCCACGGTAAGACACCTGCCCATTAGCAAGAGAATTTCACCAGCTCCCCGTGCCACTCATTGTTCATTCTCCATACTAAGGGAACTTCTGGAAGACTAAAACATACAATATACCCAGAAAATTAAACTCTAGAGCGTGTGAACCGTGATAAAAGTCACTACCCTAAGAGGAGTTGGTGCACAGCAGATCAAGCAGGTCAAAGTTATCGGGGTGCTGTCCATTGGCTTCAGTTAGCTTTTAAGGAGTTAATAAGAGAAAGATCTTTTCTGAAGAATTGTGATTTTAGAGCTACTTAGTTAGCTTCTGGACTCAGTAGTGAGTAGACACTGCCATCTAGTGGGAGTTTCATGCCATGCCTGCCAGCTTGTGCTTTTCGTGGAAAACTTGTTACATTGGGGTACTGTTTAAAAAAAAAGTCAAAAAGCTAGTCATCTCCTCCATAACAATCCCCTCCCCTGCCCCCCCCCCCAAAAAAAAGGTTGATTTTTTTTTATTATTATTACTGCTACATCAGCTGGTGATTTTTACTTATTTCATTTCTAGTTCAAAGCTCCTTCTTTCTCCCTGTGTGACTCTGCAAAGGGGAGCCAATTTTGGGTGCCTGTCTGATCCAAATCCTGCCTCTTTCCCAAATCCCGTGAACAAAAAGCCCAGATTAGGGGCTTGAGGGAAGTCATTCTACTGTGATCTCTGTATTAAGAATATTGGGATTGCGGCACGTGATATTTTTTGTACCCATAGGCAAGTTTAGACATAGCAGTTGTCTTCCAATCGACTCAAATTTCTCCCAGCAAAGATTTGCCAACACATTTAGCTTTTATTTTAGCATGAGCCTGAAGTATGCATGGGATCTACCCTATAGAGTTTTGGGTACCATCCATGTCTTTAATGCAAGGCATGTGCTTAAGCACTCACTGACTGGAATTTTTAATCTCACAAATACTTTTGGTGAGTTCTGCCAAACTACTCCCATTCATAAAATTAAACAGAAGATCTTTTGCAGATATTTGGGGTGAAATTAAGTGAGACAGAGCCTATGCTGTAAGGTAGTTTCTTGTCTTTCTCAATATATAAATGTATTTAAATACTAGGTGAAGTTAATGTAAGTATTTTATTCATTGCCAAATCTTCTCAGCAATCTGTTTGATTTTATTTCTACCAAAAGGAAATACAATCCCTTTCAAACTTCCCATGATTGTCTCAAGTAACAGTTTCAGTGCTGTCTAACAAAATAAGCCACAAACATTCTGAGCTGATCCTTATTCTCATTGTACCCTTGTGCTGATCTATCTTGTGGTAGTTCAGCCAAACTAAAACCATGGGCAATAGCCAGTTAGTACATCTCGAAAAGCAAGATGTAGTTTTTAGTTAAGCAATCAAACTATAAGAGAACCTCCCCAGTGATGGACTTGTTCACTAGACTGTCCTGATAAAGATTTGTTTTTTAAGAATATGCATGCTATTGCGAAAAAAAAAAAAAAATGTATTCCTGTTCCATAGCAAAATTATGGGAAAAAATGAGGATAGCAGCCAACACGTTTTGCAGTGGTGGCTTACACTAATTTAGTGATAAAATATGAGACAGAAACTAGTGCTTCACTTTAAGATGACATGGCACAGAGAGCATCCTGTCAGCTGAGTCCCTGCATCTTTATTTGTGTGTTATTTTTTTTTGTTCTTGAGTTGTTTTTTTTTTTTTTTTTATTTGCTACATTAATCTTGAATTTAGAAGCAATCAGATGGGGAAGCAGACAGAAGGAAATAGAATACAAATCATAGTGGAAATTATAAGTGCCAAAAAGTGCCAAGGCAGGTTTATACTTTAAACTCATTTCGACATGCTGAAAACATGCTTTATTTTCCCTGCTGGAAAGGCATTAACCCTACAAATCTAAATAGGAGATGTATTCCAAGTAAACTGTTTCCTAGCTTTAGTTTTGTAGAAAAGATTATTAGCCTTTGCACAATAATGAGGTCAAGCAGTAACATTTTGTTTGCATCAGTAGCTGTTCTCGGTTAAACATGGTGTTTGTTGGCTATTCTGGAATGCCAAGCCTACTATTGATTTCAGCCACTTGGTGTGCCCTTTGGAGATAAAGGACTGCTGAAATATCTAAGTGCATGTCACAAAGCTGAGATACTGCCCACTCCTAGATTCACCTTGTCAGGGCAAACATCTGAAAGAGCTGAATGGATTACACATTAAAAAGGAAATGAGTCCCTCAAGTAAGGCTGGTTATCTGAAAATTTAAATAACAAATCTCCCACAAGGTAGGATCTTGTTTGTGACAGGAAGGCTCTGCTCATTCAGTTTAATTACCAGCCATCTGAATGACAAAAATAGTGACCAGCTAATAAAATCGGCCACTTTACAGCTCTTGCTGTAATTCTGGCTTTCTTGGATTTAATTTCTGGACTGTCATTCTGCCACCTAACTGGCAGATTAAGGCTGTGATTTAATTCAGTCCCATATAAGGGGAAAAAAAAAAAGAAAGAAAAAAAAGTGGAATTTTTATTATAAAAGCATCTTTGTGGACTTTTGTAACCATCAGATCCAAGGTCCTCCCATGAAGCAAGAAAATACATAGCCGCTGTTCCCCAGGCTGGGAATCAGTCAGCCAGGTGCGTTGTCTGCTGCCACTTGGGAAGCCTGAGGAGTTGGTCCCCTGCCTCAGCTGTGGCTCCAGCCCATGGACCTTCTGCCCTCTTTCTACAGGAAAGTTTTCAGTACTCTTCAGCAGAGGAAGCTAGAACAACTAAGTCCAATGTGTTAGCGTGGGCTTCAGTTTCACCAAAAGACTGTACAAGAAAGATTTTCTTAACAGGCAAAAGAGTACAGTGGGAGCTCCTGTCTTTGGCATGAAATGATGGCAAGACACAACAGCGTGTGGTTCCCAAAGGACCAAATGAATGTACAGATATCAAAATCTTGTTGCCAAGGCCATTTCCTGCAGCTACCTGATCACACCAAAACACAGATTTTTTTGATAACATGAAGCAAGTGTGCTGCCTTTATGGACGCTGAGGGCTTTGCCAAGAGCCTGGTGCAGCAGTGTCGGCGTCCTGCAGCCTCCCCAGCAAGACATGCTTCACAGCTGGAGGAAAAGGGCTAGACCTTCTATGAAGCTCACTATAAGCCTACATGTCCTATAGTCTGGAAGTGCTTTTCATTTTAATCTGGGGGAGAACTTCACACATGTCATGGTAATGTCCCACAGAACATCACTTTAGCATTAGCCAGGGCAGTAAAAATGTTTAGGTCCCTCCCTTGGATCACCCAATATAAGTGTTTCTGCTGAGTACCTTTCTTCCTTTTGTAGTCTTTCTTCCATGTATGAACTTAGCGTTTGAATCTCTTTAGGTTTTCAGGACCCTAAATCATACCTTATGAATGATACAGCTAAAGCTAGCGGTAAGGGTGTTGATTGAAGCATGACTGTTGGCAAAAGGATGCCTTGGACTTTATCAATTCAAACACAGCGCTGCTTAGCGTGGCTTCGCTGGTGTGCTAAGACAGCAGCAGTTTCTCTGAAGATAGAAGGTAGTAGCAGGGTGGCTGGAACGATGCCAGGGAGCTTTGGCTCCTCTGTGAACATGGCTGGTCTGTTTTGGACATGATCTTAAAAAATGAACAAACCCAAATGGTACACGTTGCCAAGGAATGAAATTAATTTTTTTTTATTATTATTATTATTTTTTGGGGTACAATATAACTGTTCTAAAAGACAGTAATTGCATTGAAATACAAGGAACTTAAATGACGTAGCCACTTAAAGAATGGCATCTTATTTAGGTTATTTTGAGCGGTGTTTTCCAACAGGAGATTTATGAATTGAATGTTTAAGATACTTCTTTTTGCAAGGGGAGGGGTGTCTGTACACCTCACAGGCCTTGTATGAGAGATTGTAAGGAATTATCTCTAAAAACAAACAGTACAGTGCAGTATGTAACATGGGATTTGGTTCTTTCCCATTACTTTTCTGCTGATGTAGTTTTACTGGACATAGTGCAGTCACCCCTGGTTTACAGTAGTTTAAGTGGAAAACAGAGTCAAGCTCATGGTCATGCAAAAATGTCATCTGTAAGAAGAAAGCAAAATATTAGTATATTTTTGTAGCAACTTATTCCACTCAAACTGTGAGTATCATTATTATGTTATCGGGGCTAAATAAGGAACTGAAAAACTACAGAAGAGCTGGGTGGGGACCTAAGAAAGCAATTCAGCAGTCTGGAACTTCCTCTGCTAAGCAATTCTGGCTCTGAAACCAAGTGAAATCAGAGGTATTTAGCCAAAACAAACTCATGCAATGATGATATCAGATATGAGGTAACAGCATGTCATACTGGAGGATATCACACTTTCTTGAGTAAACCACACAGCTCAGATATAATCCCTTACCGTTACGCTGCAGCCCTGCCAACAAAGCAGACAAATTTTGGGCCTATTATGGCAAGGCGAGCACAAATATATGGAGTCTGTGTGGTTCGGGTGCGAGCTGGCAAGCTGCTGAGCACCTTCAGCTCGCACGCCCCCAGCTGCCACGAAGCGTCCTGGTTCCCACACACTGACCCCTGCAGAAGCTTACAGCTCTCTGCAGCAGCAGTTCCACAAGACAGAGCCGAAAGGTTTGTTCAGGTCTTTCCTTTGCTGTCAGGGCATCACTGATCAAACTTTTCTACCATTAACCTGGCTGTTTTCACAGCTTTTTCCTTGTGTCCATATGTCTTGGCATATTCTTGAAGGAGCAGATTCTACCTTTCAGTAGGGCTGACGGTGAGTTGTGAGGGGTGAAGGTGAGGGGTGACCGTGTCCACCTGCAAGTAGAGGAGATGGGATGAGTACATGGGGCCATAACACGGGTAAGCCTAAGCGTTTGGTGTGTGCATGCACCCTGCCTTAGCCGGCAGTAGGCATCTCACATGGCCTCGGCACATTCCCAGACCAGCTCGGCTGTGCCAAGTCACTAGACCTGAGGTGAGGCAGCACTTCCAACATATCCTTTTGCAAAAGGGAGCACTCTAAATTACAGTAATACACACTGCGCATGGGCACATCCCTTACCTCCCATTGTCCTTCTCACCGGCCCAGGAGATATCAGGAGGTATAAGCAGAACTTTCTTTAGTTAGTTTTGTTGGTTATTTTTTTGTACCAGGTGTTGCAGGAGGTCCACTCACAACAGATCCCATTTGACTCGTGTACGGTATTTTACTACCATGCTTACAAAACCTCATACTCTTCATTTCTCAGCTGATGTGAGTTGCTGAATTCTGGACCTCAGTAAAGAAGTTAGCATGTGTTGCAGTTTAGGACTATGAGAGATGCTAAAGCATAGAGATGAAGTTTAGCTGGTCCCACATAAGTAGGAAGATGTTTTATGAATTGCTAGAGGTAACAGATTCAGTGCAGAACAAATTTATTTATATCATGATTGTTAAATTGCTTGGATAATTGAAACCTGTGATGGACATATAACAGAAAAAGTTTACGTATTTAACTCTTTTTTTTTTTCATAGCTTAATTCCTTTTAAGGTAAATACTACTCGCATAGAGTATGTAAACTGTATTTCTAAAATGTTTTTGCACAGGCAATGAATAGTGGTTATTTCATAAAGCTAAGAAAATAGAAAGCTAAACTTTTATGACATTTATGTGGGCCAACTCTAGACAGAAAATGTAAGCACTGAGGGGAATATAAGCATTGTAGGAACTCTGTCATTTTGACCATACAAGGGACTATCTACCCAGTTAAAGTCTGGCATTTATGTGAATTCCTGTTCTTTTAGATATCTATTTTTAACCGCCATTAAGATCGTCCTGGAGTGACACAACAGAAATCTCAAAGAAAATTGCTAAGAATAGTTTCCCATATTTCCTCTAGCTTTTCTTTGCATAACATTAAGGAAATCTCAAATTACTGTGCTTCAGTTGGGATCAAGATGAAACAAGAAGTGGAGTAAACAGTATCTCACCTCTGCTAACTTCAAGGACAGTAAGACATATGTCCCCTATCAAAGATGTTGAATAGATTTTCTATCTGTATGACAATCCCTTTGTTTCTATTTTTCCTGCTGGTTGGAAAAAAAAAAAAAAAAGTGACCCAGCAAAGACATTATGCAATGATGAACTTAGCCATGCCTGAAAGAGTGCATTCTGCAGTGAAGTAAGTGTGGGTTTAGCTCATCCATCAAGCCATGCACAGCCTGCCGGCAGCTAGCATCGTGCAGCTCTTGGTAGGGACATACCTTTAGGTAGGTGCTGAGCTGGGAGCTGCAGAGCTGTGTAGCTAAATAAGCGCAAACCTGCATATTGACAGCTTCGATCCCAAAAAGCAGAGTCTGCCCAAATCAACATGTCAATTGTGTGTTCCAGGTGCAGTGCTAGGAAAAAAAAAAAAAAAAAGTTTTTTTTTTTTGTAAATGCTAAAGATATTTTTCAGCCATTTGAAACTTGTTGTTGTTACATACTGACAATCAGATTTTTACTTCTAAAACTACTGTGCCAGTTTCCATTTTCACTCATATGTATGTGATCCAGACGCCTGTGGTGGTAATTTCTCTGCAGAGGGCAGAATTTGGATCATCATTTCTCAAGCTGCTCTATACTCTCAGTCTGCCACCTAAGCCTTTTTAATGGCAATATCAATCTGCAGTGGCCTGCGGCCACTTTCTAACACCTTTACTCATTTTACACTGAATTCTGAAAGTCATCCCATTGTATGGCTTCATTAAATGAAGTCAAAGAATAAATAATTTGAATCTGAGAAGCCATCCCGTGGTTTGTCATTTAGTAGACATGGACTAGTAGGGGTAGTAGCTTATTTACTGCATTTCCTGGCTTTGCACTTTCAGCCTATGTAAGGTAGAGTGTGACCGAACACATTTTGGTTGAGATTGTCCTTGAACTGAATTGTGTCAATTTGTTTTACTCACCTGATATCAGTCTACAGTAAGTAAAATGTTGGATCAAAATACTTTTTGCCTGTTAATAGAGTGGGAAGATATTGTATATCTAGCTTTGTTTAGTTTGTGCTTAACTGCCTGAACCAAACAATTGAGGTTGCTCATCATCAAAGGTAATATTGTGCATTCTTCTGTAAAATGGAATGTAAGTATATTCCAACACTGGGAATAATGGGTGTGCTTCTCTTTTCTGCAGCAATATGAGAACTGGCGACCAAACCAGCCAGACAGTTTCTTTTCTGCTGGAGAAGACTGTGTTGTTATAATATGGCACGAGAATGGGCAGTGGAATGATGTTCCATGCAATTATCACCTGACTTATACCTGCAAGAAAGGAACAGGTACAAACTTTACAGTAACTATATCATAATTCCAGTTTTATAAACATAAAGGGACAAATTCTAAGTGGTTTCTGGTGACCAATACAGTGAGCCTAGAACTGAGTTAGTCCCACAAAATTCTCCTTCTTCTCTATCCACATATTAAACTCTTCCTAATCTGCTCTTGAGTTAAGGTCAAAATGGTACACAATAGAAATTCCTAGTTGAAACCAGACAGATTTCTTATTTGCAGATCTCAACAAAAGAGGCATTTATGTACCTGGCAGGCTTGCTTTACCTGCGTGCCACTGTGAACGATGTGGGTAGCAGTGACAGAATGTACAGAATGGCACAAAGCTGCACCAGGGGAGATTCAGACTGAAGGAATCTGAAAGGCACATTGGGCTTTTACACTGTTAGAGCTGATGCTTACATACAATCAAAGAATGGCTTGGGTTGGAAGGGAACTTAAAGACCATCTGGTTCCAACCCCCCTGCCATGGGCAGGGACACCTCCCACCAGACCAGGTTGCCCAAGGCCCCATCCAGCCTGGTCTTGAACACCTCCAGGTATGGGACATCCACAGCTTTTCTGGGCAGCCTGTGCCAGGGACTCACCACCCTCTGAGTGAAGAATTTCTTATTAATAGCTAATCTAAACCTACTCTCTTTTAGTTAAAACCATTACTCCTTGTCTTATCACTACACCCCCTGACACAAAGTGCCTCCCCAGCTTTTCTGCAGCCCCCTTTAGGCACTGGCAGGTCGCTGTAAGGTCTCCCCGGAGCCTTCTCTTCTCCAGGCTGAACAACCCCAACTCCCTCTGCCTGTCTTCACGAAGAGAGGTGCTCCAGCCCCTTGCTCATCCTCATGGCCCTCCTCTGGACCCACTCTAACAGGCCCCTGTCCTCCTTGTGCTGGGGTCCCAGAGCTGGGTCTCACAGAGCAGGGCAGAGGGGGATAATCCCCTCCCTGCTGGCCCCACTGCTGTTGGTGCAGCCCAGGGTACGGTTGGCTTTCTAGGCTGCAAGCACACATTGCTGGCTTGTGTCGAGCTTCTCATCAACAAACATTCCCAGGTTCTTCTTCTCAGGGCTGGTCCAATTCATTTTCTGCCCAGCCTGTATTTGGGCTTGGGATTGCCCTGACCCAGATGCAGGACCTTGCACTTGGCCTTGTTGAACTCCATGAGGTTTGCACAGGTCCACCTCTCCGGCCTGCCCAGGTCCCTCTGGATGGCATCCCTTCCCTCCAGCGTGTCGGCCACACCACACAGCTCTGTGTCACCGGCAAACTTGCTGAGGATGCACTCGGTCCCACTGCCCATGTCACTGACAAAGATGTCAAACAGTGCCGGTCCCAACACCGATCCCTGAGGATCACCACTCCTTCCTGATCTCCACATGGATATTGAGCTGTCGACCACAATTCTTTGAGTGCAACCTTCCAGCCAGTTCCTTACCCAGTGAGTGCTCCACCCATCAAATCCATGTCTCTCCAATTTAGGGACAAGGATATCATGGGGACAGTGTCAGATGCTTTGCACGTGTTCAGGTAGATGATGTCGGTTGCTCTTCCCCTATCCTTCATTGCTGTAACCCCATCATAGAAGGCCACCAGATTTGTGAGGCACAATTTGACCTTAGTGAAGCCATGCTGGCTGTCACCAATCACTTCCTTATTTTCCATGTGCCTTAGACCATGCTAAGGAGGATCTTCCAGGAGGGTCTGCTCCATGATGTTGCTGGGCACAGAGGTGAGACTGACCTGTAGTTCCCCAGGTCAATGAAACCTGAAACATGAGAGTTGCCAGGAGCTGTATATTAACACCTTAGTTGTTCTTTGCCTCTTTAGACTGGGAAAGTAAAGAAGAAACCAAAATCGCTTGTGCACTCCACTGTTGCCCAATTACCATTTACAGCATTTTGATAGCACGTTCTTTGTGTGTTGAAGAGTGCATGAGTTTTAAGTGCTTTTAAAAAGTCTGCTGTTGAGGAAGACCTGAGAAGTTTTGAGAATGAGATATTTTTTATTAAATGCTTGTAATAACTTCACTGCTTTTCAGGTTTTGCAGCTTTCCAGTGAAAATCTTTTCTTTGTGTGAGTATGAAGACTTTTTTGGTTCAAATTTACATCAGAAATTTAAACCAAAAAGGAAATATTAACCACATGATTTGCAGTTTTACCATTTCCATCATTATTGTATTTGATGTACAAAACCAGAGAACTACAGAAAAGAGTGATCTCCCTGTCCTTATTTGGACATGTCTCCTGGGATTTTCGCTGAAATCTCTTGACATGTCCCCATAGGCAGAATTTACTGCAGAAGGGCATTTACAAACTGATGTTTGGGGTTTTGTCTTCCTTTAAGTTGCCTGTGGTCAGCCTCCTGTTGTGGAAAATGCAAAGACCTTTGGGAAGATGAAACCTCGTTATGAGATCAACTCACTTATTAGATATCACTGCAAAGATGGCTTCATCCAGCGTCATATTCCAACCATCCGGTGCCAAGGGAATGGAAGATGGGATATGCCTAAAATTACATGCATGAATCGTAAGTTCTCTGAAAAGGAATCAGTGCTGTCTCAGAAACAATAGACTTATTAATGTAAAGATGATCATCCATAATGATAAGTAACGAAAAGAAATGAGTATATTTTTTAAGAGAAGTGCAAACCGTGTATTATAGATCATGACAGCAGTGCAGCTTACGCTATCTGTAGAAAAATCACTGGCATTCTAAAACTAATGGAAATGTTCCTTTTCTGTTTTTACAAAAGCCATTAAGACTCTTTTCAATTAAGCAGCAACATTCTTACAAAGTCTGTGAATTCATAGGTTCCTAATAATGCTAACAATTCCTTCTGCAGATGTGGTCTAACTATTTTCAAGAGATGCTTCTCCTGTCTGTAACATGGCCTTAGTACCAGTTAATCATTTGTTAACTCCCTAATTAATCAAGAATAATAGAAACTTAATGTGAAGTGTAGCCAGTCCATTCATGCTGAAATCATTTCAAATTAATTTTCTTTTTTTTTTTCTCCCTCCTTTTCATTACAGCGTCCACATACCAAAGGACTTATTCTAAGAAATACTACTATAAACATTCTTCATCAGGAAAGGGAACATCATTAAATTCGTCAAAACACTACCATCGCTGGATCAGGACATGGCAGGACTCAAGGCGCTGAGTGCTAAATGGTGAATGGGGATTTCCACCATTTCAGCCAAAGTTCTAACTTTCTGTGCCTTTTCTATCACTTATAGGAGTATTATCAAATTGTTTTGAAACTATGGACTCCGGTATTCACAATGCATTTTGCAAAAATATTGTGTTTATCAGAAAACAAAAAAAAATAAAAAATAAAAATTATATAGAGGAGAAGTGCTTATGGGGATAAAAAGAAACCATTTCCAGCCTATAATGATTATTAGTTTTCTATATGCCATCAGTGTGGACCATTTTATGACATATACCAGCCTTCTGCAATATTTAAACAGCTCAATTTTAGCACCAATGAAAATGTAAATAAGATGATTTTAATGTTGTTTAATTGTGTTTTGTTTTAAAAATCCTGTATATAAAATGAAAAGTCACACTAAGTTCAGGCATATTTATGGTTAGAACGGCCTCAGAGGTCTTCAGTCATTTGTGACATTGTTTTTATGTTGTTTACCTAGGCTGGAAATGGTTGAAATAACTTCACTGACTGAAATTTGCTATTACAAGGTGAAGATAAACACACAAGTGACATGACTTTTTTTTTAATGCAAACTGTGCCAGTTACCATCCAAGGTACAGTGCGTGTCCATGTGACGCAAAATTTAGAGCACATAAAGTGGGGATATAGCATGAACTAGGGACTGCAATGTGGAACTTTTTTTCTGCTCTCCATTCTAGCCTCATCATTCGTGAGAAAGGACTGCATGGAGGACTTGTATATGACAAGGAGGGCCTGTAAAAATCCAAGTGCTAATACATTAACTTTATCAACCAGGGCCACCTTTTCTGAAAGAAAGAAAAAATAGAAAAAATAAAAAAATAAAAAAATGACTTTCACAACATTAACCACAAGGTCTATATTACAGGTCTCTGCATTCTAAAATGGAGATAGACCTAGTGTTTGGGGGATCTTTTTTGTAAAAAACAAACAAAAATCAAAAAAGTAAATAATTTTGTATATATAACCATTTTTTAATCTTTTTATAAAGTAATGAATGTTTGTGTATGAATGCTGCAGCTGTGAAGCGTACATAAATAAATGAAGTAAGCCATACTGATTTAATTTATTGGATGTTATTTTACCCATGCAAAGAAGATTAAAAGAGCTCGCCAGTGCAGTATTAGCCCCTGAGCTCCAGTTTTGGAACCATCTTTTGCTATTTTCCCAGAGAACAAAATTCCTGCTAAACAGGATCATTTGTTTGTGGTTAGATGGGTGAGAACTGTGTGACTTATGGAAGAATCAGGATCTTGGCTTTCTAGGAAGAAGTGTGTGCACAAAGAGATTATAGGTTGTAGTTGGTGCAGTGTGTGCGTAGGAGTTTTCTATTACGATTTCTTACCCTGGTCAGCGTGACAACTGACCTGGATGTGTACAGTAAGTGTAGAAGGTAATGTTTGGAAGGACCTCTCCGCATAAAGGACTGTGTCTGGTTGTTTCTGCAAAGTTCCATGCACGTCTTTGGGCACAGGAAAAAAAAAAAAAAAAAAAGATAAATAAAGTAAGTTCCTTAGGATACATACATACAACTTTCAAAATAACACTGCAAATACAAACAGAGTTGGGAGGCTTATGCCTTTGTGTTAGCGTGGGGATATGATGCAAGAAGTTGAAAAGGAAAGGAGGAGAATTGAAAACCCAGCCAAAATGTACAAGTTTGTCCCAGGCAGAGCTGCCCATGAGGCGACCTTGCCATGGCTTATTGGGAACAGTGATTACAGTCCCAGGCAACATCTCTTAAAAAATTGCAGCGACTGCTCCACCATGGATACCCAGTCTTTGTGCGTTCAACATGGCAATGCGTCACTGTGTTGGCTGGTTCATTCCCCACCCCTGCCCCCAAACAATGCACATAATACTTTTCTCTATTTATATTATCGTGTATAGTGTATAATGTGAATGTCTGTTTTTTTTGTGAATGAAAGTCTAAAATCTTTGTAACTTTTATATCTGCTTCTGTTTCACCAAAGAAACAAGGTTTTGCTATACTGTGACTTGTCTTGTTATTGCATGTCTTCCTGTTTAAATCTATGCAATGTGATTTTTTTCATATGAATACGATTAGACTGTCAGGTACTTCACAGTTATCATGGGCTTAGTCAATTGCCCACTGGAGTCAAAGCGAGTCAGCTGGCTGAACTTTAGTAGGTGCTGGATTTGACTTTATATGAGCAACTGTAGGAGATTTGGAGTAATATTTTAAGATATACAGTACATGTGTTGAAGTTGAATATAGCTTGTATAAGTCAAAGCTCTGCTCATAAGTATACAGTATTCTGCACATCACTTCCTTGTACTGGAAGCATACAGAACAGAAAATATATTTTAACACTTTGCAAACTTTCTCACCATATGTATAAAAAACCCTGCATAGATTTGTTGTTTTCTTGTCTTCTTGTTGGATTTAAACAATGTTGTAAGGCATTCAGATAACATTGTGATTGTAGTTTAAGTAGGTTAGGTGCAGTGCTTATACTGATTTTTTTTCACCTCCTTCTATTATGCATAATAAAATAGGACTGACAACATTCCATATTAAAAAAGAAAAAACAACAACAACAACAAAAAAAACCTGTTACCCATGTTTGTTTATTTAGACAGAGAATGGAGCTTTCTTCAGCTCTGGAGGCTCTTTTTAACCCTGACCTAAACCCCAAGTGGTGCAGTGCTAGCATGCAGCTGGAACACATCCACTCACGTTGCAGGGCCAGGTCTAGTGGGACACTGGGACATCACCGCAGCAAGTGGCTCCGTTCCTGTACCTGCAGCAGCACCAAGCTCTGGAGTGTGGCAGGGCACTGTAATCAGCCTATAGGAACAGAAGACAAAGCCAGAGATTCAAACACAGATCATTTATTTATTTATTTATTTTAATGAGTGTTCCTTAGCTCTGCTTTCTTGCCTTCCAGGTTAACCCAGAGTCCTGTTTAATATTTTCTAGTTCCCCAGAACTAGAAAATAACGTCTGGTGCAGAAACTCTCCTTTAAGTTGCATTTGACAAATCCATGCAAGACAAACACCAGAGTAGTACTCCTGTAGTAGTCTCCCCCTGTTGCATAAGTATTAAACACTTTTTCTCTACTAACCCACTTTCTGCTGTTTAATGGGATGCAGAAACAGCTGTAGATGAGGAGGTGAAAAGGTTAGTATGGGATGGGGTGTTGATGGTTACAGTCTTTAGCTGAAAGGAGTCCAGGTGTGCACTGCACGTCCTCAGATTGCTGGCAGCATGTGGAGCATTTGGACCAAACAAGGTTCAAGCTGCAGGTCAGTGCATAGGGCTCAAATGCCACATGGGAGCATCTGTGTTTCATGTACCTATGAACATCTGGATAGAGTAGACTTCATTAGTCCAAGTGTCTTCCTGCCCCTTACCACGTTGGCTGAATTTGACTTCCCAGCAGATGGAGTTCTCCTCATGTAGAGGCTGGCATTACACTGAGCAGAAATGAACCAGGCTACCTATTTTGTTCTCAAGAGGATGTGCTGCCTAGTGGAAACATCCATGTATCCCAGCTGTGCCCTAAAAGTCACACAACTTGAAGCTAGGTAGGAAGAGACAGCTCCCTGATGGCAGATCTCCTTGCAGGACATTTATTTCTGTGGGACATCTCACCCAAGATGCTGAGACTCATCGGAGACTGTGGATGGAAGTGGCATGTAGGAGAAAACACAAGTCCCTTGACATGCTACAGGCATGCCAGCAAGATACAAGTGGGCTGGCAAGTGGCTGCCAAAGGAAGGGACAGCCTGCAAGGAGCTTTGCAGTGAGGATGTTTTTTGCCAGGGCAGTGGCTGAAGGAACACTGTTCAAGGGTCAGTCTATGGGTATGGTGTGGGTCCATGTCTGATACTTTCTTAAGCGAAAGGTCCTCATTTCTGCAGCCAGCATCCTTGCACTGAGTGGATGCACCAGCACACACACGCAGAGACATTTCCTTGACAAGAGAATGGTGAGCCTGCAACAGCTGGTGTGAGTTTGAGCTGTGAGAAGCTCTGCAGCACAGGAGCTTGGCTGACTGAAGACAATCTGAAGAAAGAGGAGGAGGAGCAGCAGCAGCTACCAGTTTATATATTATCATGTAACTGCTGAAAACCTGGATCATGGCAAAAGTCCTAAGAGCATGAGTTCTGGCTAAAATTAAATCCTTAGTGCCCTCTGCTGCTGTCTGCTGCTTTAGTAAGTTCCCCCCCCCTTTGTTATTTCCGCACTGTAGAGGCTGACACTTCATTCAGAAGGGGTATATTTTTGTCTGCTGGGCTGTTGTCTGTTAAATGCCTACCCAAAAAAAGAAGTCTTGCAGGTATATCTCCAAACCAGGAGGAGGCCTGAGGCCTGAGGTCTCATCCCCCGAGGAGGGCTGCAGAGATGCCTCCTAGGGCTTCACAGCAGGTCCATCAACTTCCATGGCATTCATAGGCAGAGGGGTATGAATCCTGGTGTGAACCAGAGCTATGGCTTAGTCCAGGTAGCAGGGTGAATGGGTGACCACCTTCTTAGCTTGATTAAAAGGCTTGCAGCATGCCCTGCTGAGCATCCCACCCCAGCTGTCTCAGAGCTTCAGCACTCCAGGAAATGTTTAAGTCTTTACGTACTGAAAACAACTGGAAAAAATATTTGTTTTCAGTTCAGCTGCGCTAAAACTCAAAGGCAAATGTATCCTCTTTCAGCAAAAACATACCACTTTTCATTGTATTACTTATTGTAAGCAACAATGCATGTAGACCTCTGTGACCACGCTGTTTTTCCTGACAAGCTGTGAAAGGGATACAAGTGATATTTGGACTAAGCACTAGTGGAAGCTGTAACATGCAAACATGCCAAGCAAGGTTGTTAACATGGTGAAGCCAAGCACAGTCGTTCTAAAGAAAGAAGAAAAATGAGGAAATACAGAAAAATATGTATCACCTGAACACTCAAGCAGTAGAAATAGAAAGAAATTTAAGGGCCTGTAAAACACAATTTAATGCAAACTTTGGTTTTCATGGAAAACAAATATTTTCAAGTGAAGAAGCCATCAGCTGCTACTATGATAGGGGCTAACTTATGGTTTAATGCAGGTGGAAAAAAAAAAAAAAGAGAGAGAGAGAAATCAGTCCTTGAGATGTGTCAGTGAGGAATTTCTTCCAAGGATGAGAATGGATTCATGACACTGGCAACCAAATTCAAGCAGGAAGTGATCCAGAATCCTGCTTCTGGGATGGTCAGAAGAATGGGGAAGCTACACGCAATGCAAACACAGGTTGTGGTCCTGCACAGACACAACAGTCTGATGTACCAGCTACATGCGTTCTGGTTGTAAGCTGTAGAAATTGCTTCGTCTAGTGGTGAGAAGTTCTGTGGTGGTAGAAAAGTCTTTAATACTTTAAGACAGGAGGAGATCAGTTCAGAAGAGGGAAGAAATGGTGTGGTTGTCTTCAGTAGCAGGTGAATGGCAGGAGCTTTGGTTCTGTGTTTCTTACACTAGTGTGTTCAAGTTATTAATCAAAAATAATTTTCCTACATGGTGTGGAAACACATAATGCAGAGGCTTGGGAGAGGTAATACACAAAAATCTGTAGCAAACCCAGGAAATTGTTCTGTGGTTTTTAAGGGCCCTGTTTCTTCACAGGTTAAAAGAAAATGTAACATTTCTAATTAGAAGATGGAAGTTTTGATTCCAAAGGCATTAGAATCCAAGGCTGCTCTCTTCAGGGTTAAAATAAACCTTGGTCTCACCCATATACCATATATATGTTAATATCTTATTACTGTTTTTTTTTAATGGCTTTCTGAATGAAGAATTCCTTTGACAGCAAAGACCGTACCTCTTCTGCTGCACCTTGATCACCTTAAGCTATGGCAGCTTTTTGTTGTGATCAAACCTTGACTTAGTAAGCACATTGTAGATCAACAAGGCGAGAAAGCATTCCCAATACAGCATCTGTACAGACCTCCTGGCAGGAGAGGAGACAGCCCCCATCCTCACGTGGCTTCTGAGACAGCTACAGTTTTCACCTTCTTGCTCTATCCTGCAAGCAGTCAGGCTGGGGGTGCAGCAGGAGCTGGGAGGGGACAGAAGCAGGACAGCTGACCCCAACTGGCCAAAGGAGTATTGCGTACCATCTGGCATCATGCTGGACAAGTAATGTGGGGAGGATGGCTGGGGGATGGCAGGGCTACCAGCTGCCCCCCTTTTCTGGGGATGGCTTCCCCGGGCCATTTGGCTTGCCAGAGAGAAAGGCTGCCCCTTGGCCACAGGGACTGCCCTGCAATGTTATGCATGATGGCCCTCGCGGACTCCTCCTGTCACCCCAGCGCAGCAGCCTGAAGGAAGCTGGGTCCTCTCTTGTGCTCTTCCTTGAGGCTCTGCGCAGAAGGGATGCCACCTCTGGCACAAGGGCTAGGGGATGGGAAAGAAGCACTCACACAACCCCTGAGAATTGGCAACAGAGTGGTTTGTTGCCAGGACGTCTTGCAGGTAAGCCTGCGGCATGTCCACGGTGTTTGGGGGCTCCAAGCTAATGCTTGGGATGGAGCCTGCCCGATGACGAGTAGGGGGCTGGCCGGGCACTCCTGCGACGCTGTTTCTGTGCTCGGATAGCAGAGAGCAAAGACGCGCCGCGGTAGTCCCAGGTCTGTTCTGGCCGAGGTGGATCCACTTCCATGGGTTCCTCCATGTCTGCTGGTGGATCCACCTCCATGGGCTCCTTGGTGTTGGGCAGAAGGCTAAGCCAGCCCTTGCCTGGGACTGCCCAAACGGGATGCCTTCCATCCGTAAGGTTTCCAGGCCGGGGTGCCGAACCACAGGGTTGTCCAGTTCCATGCCTACGTCCACTGTCAGGTTGATTTCCGTGTGTGGGTCCGATGTTGCCGTCTGGTTTATGACCCTGGCTGGGTCCCGCGCTGTGGTATGGATGATAGGCACGCCTGTGATCCCCGCGGCTGTCTGCCTGATCCTGCTGCCTTCACCCCACGCCGCTGTTGCGCCAATCGTAGGGCCGAGGCCTGCAGTCGCTGTATGGATGCCGGGAAGGACTGCGCATGGCTTGGAGTGGCTGATGACCAAGCCCATCCTTGCTTGTGACTGGCCGCATGGGATGCCTTCCATCCGGGAAGTTTTGAGGCCGGGATGCTGAACCAGAGGGTTGTCCACTTTCACGCCTAGGTCCCATGCCACTGTGCGTTTGATTTCCACGGATGGGTCCTACGCTGCCGTCTGTGTTTCGGCCCTGACTGGGTCCCACACTGTGCACCGGATGATAGGCATGCCTCTGCTCCCCGCGGCTGTCTGCCTGATCCTGCTGCCTTTGCCCCATGCCGCCATTGCACCAATGGTAGTAAGGCCCAGACCCCCTGTCGCTGTACTGTTGCTGGGAAGGACTGTGCATGGCCCGGAGTGGCTGATGATCAAGCCCATCCCTTCTTGGGACAGGCCGCATGGGATGCCTTCCGGCCGGGAAGTTTCCAGGCCGGGCTGCTGAACCACAGGGTCGTCCGCTTCCACACCACGGTCCCATGCCACGGTGCACTTCGTTGCCATTTGTGTGTCCAACGCTGCCGTCTGTGTTACGGCCATGGCTGGGTCCCACACTCTGTTGTGGACTGTAGGCACGCCTGTGCTCCACGCAGCTGTCTGCGTGACGCTCCTGCCTTCTCCCCACGCCGCCGTTGCGCCACTGGGAAGGCCCAGGCCCACTGTCGCTGGATGGCTGAGGGGCCAGCCTGTTCCCCGTGTCATTGCGGTGCCAATGGTACCGCTTATAGGTGTCTGCGGGCTGCGCGCCGGAGCTCCCTTGGGCACTGGTGTCTGTTGTGCTGCTGGCACTCTGCTGCTGCCCATGATGCTTCTCCTTCTCCTCAGTTGCCTTCCTTCTTGGTGCTTGCTGGGACTGCATCGCTGTCCGCTCACACCAACGAGGGCTGCCTCTCACCTTGCTGCTTCTGGTCTTCTTCCTGCCACGGATGCTGGCTGTCAGAGGGCCTAGAAGCTCAGCAAGTGGCGGGCCAGCAGCAGGGGAGCCTTTTTATAGGGCCTGCAGCAAGGGTGGGGCAGTGGTGGCCACTGTGACCTCAGCAAGCCTCTGTGATGGAGCGGCCCATGCATGGCCAAATATGAGTGGCTGTGTTGGGAGTGGCCTGGAAGATGTCCTCACGTGGAGGAAGGAGGAGAGCTGGGGGGGCTGAGGGCACCTTTTCTGGGGCTGGCTCCCCTGGGCCATTTGGCTTGCCAGAGAGAAAGGCTGCCCCTTGGCCATGGGGACTGCCCTGCACCTCCCATCCTGTGCCCTGGGTTTATTTTTAACACTGGTTTTTAGGTAATTTCGTTCTATTCTTTATGGAAAAGAAGAGAAGCAAGGTGCATTTTCAGCCCTAATTCCCCCTAATTCCCACATGCGCTTGTGCTCCGAGTGAAGAATTTCTTCCCCACGTCACATCTAATCTAAATCTTCCCTCCATTAGTTCAAAGCCGTTATCCCTTGTACCATGGCTACACTGCCTGATAGAGTCCTTCTCCGGCTTTCTTTTAGGCCACTTTTATGGGTTGGGTTAGGTGGCAAAAATGCAGGACCTAGCAAACTGCAGCCTCATCTACCTTGGTCCACATGTTCCACATGACCTTTTCCAGCTCAGGCTCTAGCCTCTGATCAGTGTAACAGACTCATAGAAACATTAAGGTTGGAAAAGACCTCCAAGATCACCTGGTCCAACCATCACCCTGCTACCAATGTCACCCACTAAACCGTGTCCCTACGCACCAGGTCCAACCTTTCTTTGAACACCCCCACTGTTGTCATGATTGTGGATGGTTCCAACCTTTAAACCCTCCCAAAAAGACGTTGTCGAGCCTTTTTGTCAGTGCTGCAGCCCAAGCTGGCCTTTCTCTGGGTGTTCTAAGCCACAGCCCTGTGATTCCCAGCGTGGGGTATCCAAGGAATCTCTACAGTCCCTTGGCTCCCTTCCCGCACAACTTGGTTATTTCCCTTTCCTCTGGGTAAAATCAAATTGTCTGATTTTCAATGGGTTGGACAGCTTGTTCTAGTTTTCTTGTAGTTACCATGTATAAGGAGATCCTAAACACAGCATAGAGTGATTCATGATACCTCATCAATCACACCATTTCTTCTTGTGGAGCCAATATCCATCTGGTATCTCCATGTGGTATCTGCAGCATTTTGGAGCAAAGGTCTATCTGTTGGCACTGTGTCGTCACTGACAAAGAGCAGTGAAAGTGGTTTGAGGGAGAAAAATAAATAAATAAATAAATAAGGGAAAAGGGATGTTTTGATTCCTTCTGTCCTGTGTCCCTTCCATACTGGCAGCCTGGCTCCCTTCCCAAGCTTCCCAAGCTTCCCTGCTTTCCAGACAGCCATTTTTGAAGGCAGGCTAAGACAGACCAAAGTCACATGAAATTAATACTGTTATAAAAGGGAATTGTTATGTCAGAGAGAAAAATGCAGGGAGAATGATGGGAGGAACCGAACATAGGTATTTATTTGAAAATGGAAAATCAATCCATGTTAACTTTGTATTAGGGAAGAACTTGAGCATATACAAAACAATTTATACCAGCCAGCCATTGGCATCCCCAGTGAATGCACATGAGTATCATAGCTAGCTATAGCAAAACATACACAACTGTAGTTTTCAGTAAATAGGCCTAAATGTGTGTTTTCTCATTCGGTAATACAGTTTTTATTTGCACTCTCTGTTAACAAGATTTTTTTTAAAGCTGCTACTATCCTTTATGACTTAATACACAACTTCTAGCCTGTATTTGTACAAGTGGGCTACACTTTCGTTGGCTTTTCTGTTCTGGGAAATTGCTAGGAACACTCATATAGCACTCATATAGCTGAACATTCGAATTTAAAATTACAAGCAATGGAGATACAAGATTTTTCAAGATACCTGAAGTGACATCAACATACTGCTGAAGTGAAAGGACTTCTGAAGTGAATAGCTTAGGACATCCAGCAACCCTTACTGTTGCTTGAGTAGCAGATTCCTCCTGAACGTAAGATTCCAAATCTGAAAATTAAGGAAAAGCTTGGAGGTTGTTTTTTGAGCTTTCAAGTACAGTGGATATTACCTGATGTGTAATTACACTAAGTAAGTTACTTTATCTTTTATCACATTGCTTTAAAGCTTTACATATTGGGAGCTTTGTTTTTCAGGAAAAAAAAAAAAAGATATTTGTATTGTAATGGAGTCAGACGGGTGACTGCAAGGCAGTATTAACACCATCAGCGTTCACCTTAGAGGATTACAGAGAATCATGGAATGACTTAGGTCGGAAGAAAAAGAAAAAAAAAAAAAAGTGTTTGCCAAAGGAGAGATGAATGAAATCACAGAAATTTAACCCTTTTTGTCATGCCCTGCCCAGCTGACTCCAGGCACAGCTTTGGTCCTCCAAAGGGAGCGGGGTCAGGGATGACTCTGGGCTGCTGAGGCCAGCACAGGGGCTGCAGTGTTTGCAGCCATGGAGCAGCTGAGATGTGCCCCCAGCCCCGGCAGCAGCAGGAGGGCAGCGCTGTTAGAGGAAGGGAGAGCACAGGATAACTGGTGCTGGTGCTACAGGTATTCTGAAACATCCAAGGTAACGCCTTGAATTCACTTTGAAGTGTATTCAAAACAATCCTCTCAACTTCTGTGGTGATAATCCACCAAAGTTAATGTTTGTTTTATTTTCTTGTTTTTTCTTACTCTCTTCCAAGAGTCCAGCGCTGTCTGTACCTGGAAATCCAGGACTGCCTCTCGATGTGTTCAGTGACCTCCTGAGGTCACAGGGGTGTAAATGCCTCTAGCTGATCTCACACTGTGGAAATAATATATTTTGGCTGAAAATCTTCAGTTTGTGTTCCACTGGTGAAGAGCGAAGAGCTCAAGAGGGAAATGAGTAACTTCTGTGTAAGCTTCTTTTCCATCTTGGCTGTATGACCGTTTAAGTAACCAGCAGTCTTAGCATTTAACTGCTGCTGCCTCCTTACTTTTCATAATATACGTTTTGCAGACCTGTGTGTCTCGAGATATGACAATGGTAATATCACACCCTGAGACTCCATGGTTCAGTGCCTGAGAAACAGTTTTTGACATCAGCAGCCATCCCTCCATCTCACCCAGAAAGTGTGATCCAGTAGATAATGCTCTCCAGCTTGTAAAAACTCACAAAACTGTCAGACTTTGGAAAAAGTGTATAGCATATCACAATAAGGTGTGTGTCTCCTAGAGGAAGGAGAAACCATAAATCTTTAATAGCCTTAATCTCACTCCATTAGAGTTTGAAATAGTTGTCACACATGGTTTAAGAACAGATTCATCCAGTAGTGAATGGGATGTTACGTTCTCAAAACTGGAGAAATCCAGTTTACTTTTAATCAATTATATTGCCTTACATGAACCACAAGTTCTTCAGATGGAAGTTTTTCTATGTCTACTTTTGAGGCATAAGGTGTGGCTAATGGTTAACTTAAAAACTGAACACCTTTCTGCAGCTATGTCCCAGTATTTCATGGGTTCACTCAACCATCTGTGTGTTTCTGTGCAATCCAAGTGTGGGAGAACTCAGCATGGATTCCCAGGAGGACATTTGGAGGTACTGTTACAAATACTAACTCACTGTTTGCAGCTATCTAAATTACCCATGGCATGAGATTCAGGGATAATGTAAAGGCATAGGAATGTGCTGAAGGACCAATGCAGAACCCTGGCTAGAAGTTTCAGAGAAAGCCAGGCAGAGGAGGAACCCCTTGCCAGTGATTTATCGTGATCTGGTTTTGTGGAGGTAAATAAACCTAGCTGAAACATGGGCCAGAATACGTATGAATAAACTGGGATTGAATTGTACAGCTGAAGGGAAAAAGGAGCCTCCCCAGGTAATAGGGCTGATACCCACTGGTCTGATACCCAGTTTCACAGTCACTCTTGGCCCTTCTATGGCATTCACAATTTCAGCCTAATACATCCATGCAGCCTGCTGGGAGCATGTGAGGCCCCACAGCTTGTGGAGCAGAGCCTAACACAAGTCTAAGACAAACTTGTACATCTCTTTCCCCCCACCCCGAAGTGACATTTTGGGGTGAGGGAGACAAGATGTGGCAGGAGGCTTACTGCCCTCCATGGGGGAAGCAGCATGATTTCCCTTTGGCTAGTGCTCTTCCAATAGCAACAGAGCACCCCAAACCACCCCTGCCTGAATCTGTGTTTGCTTAGGACCTCTCACTCCAAAGCAAGCAGGCAGTTGCTGCTTGGTCTCGCTGGCAAAAATGCCATCCGGGATCCCTCACTTGCAGTCAGAAGTAGTGTGGGAAAAGTGTTGCCCCTACCATGTACTTTCAGCAAGGACCAATTGTACAAGCTAGCGTTGTGCAAGGAAATGCAAACACATGGTGTCATTTCATTTAGCCTTACCTTAGGAGTGGGGAAAGCACAAAAAAAAACAAATAAACAGAAAAAGCACAATTGGAAATGTATACATTATAAGTACAGATAAGGAAAAAGAACAGGAAAAGGAAAGAACAGGAAATATTTAAATGACCCTTCCAACAGAAACCATTCCAAGATTCTATGAAAACAGAGACATATTAGGAAAAATAATCATTGTCTTGGGATCAGTTTTGGTGGGTGTTAGGAAGTCTCCTTTCAAAAACATTCTCTCCACATCCAAGAATGAGATAAACTCTAAGTATTGGAGTACATGGATTTTTTTAAAGTTTATTACTTCTTCAATTTCCCGCACATATAAAAATTAAACCCATATAATTATGCCCCACAGCAAAACATCTTTGGATGAAATGACCAACGGGATGACAACAGCAGAAGCTAAGGAATTTTTATTTACTTATTTATTTAAAAAAAGGGGGTTGTATCTCTCTCCTCTGTACCTTTCCTGCAGCAGACACATAGCTACCTAATTTCTGAGAGACACCATCAGTCAGAGAGTTAGAGGTGAAGGCACTTCATTTGCTTCCCTGTATTATTTATTTAAAAGAAAATTTACCTACTTAAAGACTCAAATTAAGGGCATACATGCCCAAACTTTCCAAAACTACAGCTTTTCTTTTTTTTTTTTTTTTTTCCAGTGATAATTAATACTGCTTTTCAGCTCTTCAGAGTACTGGCTTGGGTAGCTACAAAGTTAGTTTTATATCATCTGCAGATTGATATAATCTGTGCTGACGTGGAACAGTCAGGAAGAAAAACAAGGGATAGCTTAAAAAATTAATGTACTAATTTCTAATCATATTTGTGAAGTACAAGCCATGCCAAAAAATACATTTTTTTACAGCAGCACTCTGCTGCAAGATGCTGGATAGACACACCTTCTGTTCAAGGATCATAAAGAAACACAAAATCATGATAAGGCTGCTCTTACAATATTTTAGTACCTCCTCACAGTTGTTCTTCAAAAGGATTTGGGCTGTACAAAGAGATTGTCAGTACTCAAAGGTTCAGTACACCCAGGATTTGAGGCTTTGTTCCAATATTTTTTTAATGTAATAGGTATTTTATTACACAATGCAATTAACATTGTGCCCATAGGCAGTGTTTACCAATATGAAGCCAAAGACAACTAAATAAAAAGTCCTGAAATGTACATGTTTTGCCTTATTGTGTGTTCAGGACCAAGTTCAAAATGGCTGGGTTAAAGTGGATAGCTGCCACTTTCTGTAATCTCAAACATTCAGACAGAAAAGGTATGGGGAAGCACTGTTTACTGTGGAAGTGCAATTTCAATTTTTAAGGCTTGTGTTTTTCAGGAGCTACAAATGTACTCCTGAAAGCAGAAGTGGAAGTTTAGCCAAGCTGGATGCTATCTCAGAAATGTTACAGAACAGTGTAAAATTTGGTGTTGCTGTTGATAAAAGCCTTCCTTCCCAAAGTCCCTCCAGGTGGCCATGGCATGCTCACACAGTGTGCTTGTGCAGAAGGATGATGCTTCCCTCTGACTCTATGGGCCAATGTCTACTTTTCACAACTGATAATGGTTTGGTAAATGAAAAGCTGACTGCAGTGATCTCCCTTTTGTCTATGCATGTCCCCGCCTTTCACTTCAGAGCTTGGCTTAGCTCAGTTTTGCAGAAGTGGCCTTGGAGGCTCATGGAGCCCATCCTTGGTGTGCCCATATTGCTTCCTCCCTCATTGCAAATCAGCCTGTTCAACTCTAACTCGAGGATCTTCCCCAGCTCCCAGACTCCACCTTACAGAGGTCTTTGGGAAAGGGAGAGAGATCCTGCCTCTCCTCTCTGTCTGCAGTCATCACGCTGCAGGTTCTGGAAATTTCTGAGACTCCAGTACTTGCGTCACTCAAGCCATCTATGTGGCTGCTATGACAGTGTAGACTCTCATTTCCTATCTGCTACAACAGCATCCTTCTCCAGGGCCTCAGTGTTTCATCATGCAATGCTGATGTGCTCCTTGGACTCGGGTGTTAGGATGATTTTTCCAGCCTTGTGCTTTAACCCTGTCATGCTTTCTAACGCCCTTCTCTTGCTCTGTTGATGCTCTTGCCTGAATGAGTTGTAGGTGCTTTATCTGGACTTCTGAAATACCATGATCTTGGTGTGATCTTGGTGTGATCTTGGTGTGATCTCCTCCACACCAACAGAAGACTTATCTCTACCACCAAGCACCTCACTGCACCAACAGGCTGCACATTGCTCATGGGTTATGCTTGCAACAAAAATCCATCTTGGTCTTCTGAAAAAGTCCCAGTGAAATTCCATATGGATCCACTGACATTTTTAGAGTTACAGCAAATGTATCTACCTTTTATTTGAACCACAAGCTGCTGGTGGTCAGCACCTCCATATTTCATACACCTATTTTAAAGCAAATGGTGAAAATGATAACAATGTTTCTCCAACTACCAGTACAGAGTTACAGAGTTTACCCAGTTGTGAGGCAAAACAGCTTTTGCCCCCTTTTTTTTTTTTTTTTTTTTTTCCTTCAAGCTCAGTGTTTTTAGCAAAGGAGGGCCTTGCTAATGCCAGATACTCAAAAAAGTCCTCAGACAGGTTGTCAGACTATGTAAAATTTCTTAAGAAAATTGGTTTCTAACTTTGGAAATGTTGGAATGCTATTTATTTATTTATTTATTTATTTTAGGATTTTGTTGCAAACTCTCAGGTTGAATATCTTCACTTTTTAATGAAAGCTAAATTCTTGCATAGTTCCATGATTGGGGACTTTGACAAAAACCGTACAGGGCCTGAGCTATAAATGTTGAATCTGAAGCCTGCATAGGAAAACCAAATAATAAAATAATAATAATAATAATAATAATAATCACCATCATCATCATCATCATCATCATCTCAGGTTCTATACATCAACATCACCTTCAAAAGCCCTATTTGAGGCATAAGGTTTTTATGGATGACTACTATTTGTGTTTCATTGACTATGTTGTGGTTAACTAACTGGGGAAATTCCACTGCCTATTAATATATTTTTTATTATGGCCACTGCCAGAGTCTTGAAACTGAGGGGAAAAACATTTCCCTCCATTGTTTCAGTCTTTATGTTAGGGGCACGTATCATTTATAAAAGCAGAAAACAATAAAGGGATTTTAAAACTGTGTGTTTTCAGTGAAAATGCTGCTTGTTTTCATCCTTTGCTGTGTTAGCTTCTTCAAGAAATGTGGCATTGGCCACCAATTTAGGGTACACTTTCAAATTTTACCTTGACACCAAGATGCATAACATGTCTCCACTGAGGAATGAGATTAAGCTGGACAAACAGCAACAAATGCTATGCAGATAAGGAAGCTCACTGGTAGCAGTCTGTCCCTGTGAAGTGACAAGCCTGAAACATCAGGTTATTTTTCTTTGCTACCTGTGGATTTAACTGAAGTAAGACCAGTTCTGTCTGAGGACCATTTGGTCAAACTCTGGTATACAGCATCCCAGAGCACACACACAAATCCTTTGAGAGGGGTTTATATGAGCACTGAGCACTGACCAGTCCCCACGAAGCTTCTGGGAGCTGTTCCTGGCAGCATAGTGTGGTATGCTTTGTTGGAGGGGGGCTGGTTGGTTGACTTGTGGCAAAAGTATTCCTTAAAACACATATATGTGTATTCATGGAGAAACCTAGGGTTTCACTGTGCTTTGGATAAATTGGCTGCACTCGGGCTATGATTTCTTCATGCATGCTGAGCAGGGGCACATTCCATGGGTTTGACTTTATTTTGCTGTTCAAGAAGCGATAAAGATAAGATGCTTTGAAATGTCTGTGGCAAGCTCCCGTTCAAAGCTACCTGATGTGGATCAGAGATGCACCTTTTATAAAGAGTACGTGTGACAGTCTTTGTAATTTAGTACATCCTTCCTTGGGATTGATGTAGTGGTTATTATTACATCTTTTTAAGTCATATATCATTAATGAGGGGGAATATCAAGTAAACTAACAAGAGCAAAGTGACATCACCCTGCTGCTAAACATGCAAACAGCAATGTCTAGAGTTGAAGAAAGTCAATGTCAGTGACTGCAACTAATTTTTTGGCTCCCTAGACTTGTAGTTTTCTAAACTCACCTTTCTGATAGTGTTGTCAGAAAATGCAGCAAAAATAAATCTGCACAATGTCTTTTTTTTTTTTTTTTTCCATTGTTCAGGTGAGCACACGTTATTTATTTCAGCTCCAAAGTGCTGTTGATAGCATCCTTATTAGTTTCGGGGAGACTGACCTTGAGAGGTGAGTGCGGCATGCATCCCTAGCCATAAACCCTAGGGTTTAGGACTGACAGCTATTTCTGGTCGGGGATGTAACCTTCTCCCTTCACCACACGGGGGAGAAGTGTTTGAAGCTGTCATCTAGGATTCCTCCTTTCCTGAAATATCTTTCTTCCATAACTGCCGTGGACTTAATTGTCCTTGGCTGAAGGGGTTTATAGGCTGTTGGCTCGAAAGCTTCTGTCCTTCTGCCCTCAACACTCTAAATTGATGGCCTTACCAATTTATAGTGATGGGGAATTTTCAGTTAAAATATCAGTGCTTAATATGCCAAGACTTTTTAAATGACTTTCTTGTGCATTTCATTCTCTGCTACTTCATTGGCAGTTTTATTTCCTGTTAGTAGCTGAGTATGGCAAGTGTTATTTTTATTAGCTTTGTGATTAGTTTCTGTCCTTTACAATATGAGGTGCCTTTCTCACAATCTGATTTGGCTCCTAGCAATGCCAGGCGAAATTACTCTCAAATACTCCATCTGTTGATTTTTTTTCTGGTTCATAAGAAAAAAGTCACCTCGTATGGCCTATGAATTCATGGTTTCTTCTGGTTTCTTACAAGGAAAATGTACTGTGTGCTTTTTCAGGGGACATTTTGCAAGGAAAAGGCATATCCTTTAATTTTACAATGGCCTGTCTTCAGCTTTTTGTCATCATGATGGAGTATATGACAGCACTTTGAGTAACAGTGGACTGCAGAATTTAGCAATATGGAGATTCAAGTTAGACCTCTCCAGTTTGACTTAATTATTGTCTGCATGGAAAGGGTTAAAGAAAGCAGTGTAAGAAAGACTCTAAAATCCTTCCTTTCAGAACAAACAATGGAGGGGGATTCATTTTCCCCTTTGCAGTAAAAAGTCCTTTTTCCAAACTGCATCAGTGAGTTGAATGAAAGACATGTATCTACCTATAACCTTCACCTTTCATTATATTCCTACACAACCCTTGCAAAAATAGCAAATTTAATATCAAGCCAGAAATACGGTTTCAAATGGAAAATACACACCTTGCGTATAGAACTATATTCCTTTTTTTTTTTCTTATCATCCAGTCAAGAAGAAAGACCGCTCTTGCAGATTTTGCTTTTTTACCTGACAATAAGTGATAAAGGTGGAGTGATAGGAGGTGCAAAGACAAGAATAAGTGTACAAAAGCATGAAGGGGATTTAGGAACGCTAGTACTGTTGCTTTCTACAAGTTTTTTTGTTTATAATGCTTTCAGGACTGTCTGAAAACCTCTTCGTGCTTTGTTTACTTGGCCAGTCCATGGACCAGAATTGAAATGATAAGTGTCAATAACTCTGTATAGCAGTAACCACTACATTGATATCCAATTACGGATCTAAAATACAACCCCAGCATTCCTTGCAATTTGCATAGAAATTACAGCACTAAAACTCACTCAGTGAAGTTTATTTGCTCAGATGTTTTTTGGTTATGAACTGATCTTGTGTACTATCGAGAGGAAGCCTGAAAAACACTATTTTATTCACTCTTCAGATGGAATGAACTTGGTTAATTTATTTTGGGATCAGTACTAGTCATAGCCGCGATAGGAGGGGCAAAGCAATTTCATGTCTGTTATCAAGTAATTGTATCTTAACGATGCACTTTTCTTTTTCCCTCTCTAGCACCAGTAAGAGGCTGCACAGGACACTTTGGATGACCTCTGCTCTCCTTTGCCTCGCAGTGTGGCTGGATGGTGCCCTCCGGCACAGAGGGGGTGGCCCAGAAGAAGCAGTGATGGGGGACAGCTCTGCCACCACCTCCTGCCCTCAGCTGTTTGCACAGGAGAGGCTCAGAGGCGGACAGGATTTTGTCTTGGGATAAAAAATACCTGTTTGTGGTTAGGCGGCAAAGCAGCATGTAGCCTTTGGGTTTCTCCCCCCAGCCTGACACGTTGACCACACCACGACCACCCCACAGGTAACCCATTTTGGGGGGGGGGGGGACATCCGCGAGCCCAATGTCCCCCTGACAAGAGGCGAACCCATCAGGACGAGCAAGAACCTGGCAGCAGCCTGGCTCTGCCAGCCTGACTGCGGGCAGCACAGGGCCCATGTTGCAGCGTGCAGGGATCCCTGAGGCCCACGGGCGAGGCAGCAGGCAGCGGGGGCCTTGTCCTGCGCGCAATCCGACGCTAGATGTCAGACGGCGGCGGGCTATTGCGTGGGGCCGCCCGCGGGTGGGCTGGGGGAACGGAATTTGCAGCTGTGGCCTAGCCCACCCGCTCGGCGTGACAGCAAAGGGTGCCCCGCGTTATCAGAGGGAAGCAATCTTCTGCAGGAACCGGACCGTGCTTCCAGATCGTGACTTAGGCTTCAGCACGACTCTGTCTTAAGCTGTGCTTGGGGCTGGTTGAGGCAGGGAGACTCATCTGCGGGTGTAGGTGACTTAAAATTGCATCCCCCAGACTTTAGGGGCTGCTGGGGGAAGGTGATATAGAAATGCAAGTCCTTACTGCAGCTAATGGTGATGTGGAACAATTAAATGAACCCAAAGCTGCGTGTCGTGCTTCAGACGAATCAGGCTTATTTTCTTTACACACAGTGCTGTCCGACTCAGTTTTAACTGTTTGTCTCCCCTTCTCATTAATACCCTCCATTTTCATGCCACACTAGGTACTGAATAATGAAAACTTGGGTTTTCTACAAAATTCCTAATGCATACTTCTTTTTCCTGGCTGTAAAGATCAGTAGTTATATTAGTTAAAGTATGTGCCTTAAAGTTCCACAAAAACATGCAGAATTCTTCTACAAATCATATTTGAAATCCTTGTACTATCTGGTCTTTGCAGACTATTTTGGGCAGAGAGGCAACTCTTTGTCTCTTATTTCTACTAAAAACATTACTGTTACGCAGTTGTGTGAGTTGTCCTGAAGTTCATGTGCAGATTTGGCTGATTTTATTACTAATTGGTTTAAATGGCAATTTGATACCTGGGACCTGAGCCCTAAAATTTTAAAATAATATATTTTGCTATCCTAATCATTGACAGAAAAATAAATGCTGTTTTGATAAGTGCCACAATCTGTTTTTATTCAAATTTTGAGAATGGAAATTATCTCTGATATGGAAGAATTTGTGGAGATGGAGGCATTGCCCTAACAAGGGAAAGAAGCATCTGTCCTAGACATATTTCTGTTATTGGGTTTTACCAGTGTGGCATGCCAGTGCAGATCCATCCTCCGAGATTCTGCAGTGCAGGCATGGCTGTTGTGAATATAATGCCCAGAGGCTGTGAAGTTCAGGTGAAATGCACAAGCAGACTATGATTTTCCTGCTACATGGATTTATAAGCAGAGCTGCACAGGGTAGAAGTAGGAAGGTGAGTGTTTGTGCCTGCAGCTGGTGCTGAATACAGGCTTAGTGTTAATTGGGTGGTTTAGGGAACGAGTGTGCACAGACAGCAATTCAAGGCATTGAAAAGGCTATAGGAGAACACTGACAAACTCTGTGTCACTTTGGGAAGGAATGGCTAACAAGCAATGCAAGGGAAAGATGAAGAATAAAAGAAAAGTGTTTTTCATAGTCTGTACAATTACCACTGAAGTGAATTGGAACATGAACTTCGTGTGGCTTAGTGTTATCAAGATAAAGCTGCATGCACTTCTGGAAGTGAAGTGCTGCAAAGCAGTGAAGCTTGAGTGCCTCATGGTAGCGTGTGATCAGTTTCCACCAAGTCTGGTTTCATGCCCAGCTCCCAGGCCTGACTGCAGCATGACACCAACCAACCCTTCTTCTTTGAAAAAGTGTTTCAATCTGTGCCTGGGTGCTGGAGTTTGATATTATACCCAAGATGGAGTCCTGCCAATATTTTTTTTTTAAGTCTCAGAACAATTCCAAACATCCTTCTCAGCTAAATAGTGGTATGGTGTCTGGAAAGTCAGTCAGCTGCTTCAGCTTGTAGTGTCAGATAACGTCATGTAATCATAAGTAATGTAGAAAATGTTGAATGGAATACCTAAAACCCTAAATTTTCATGATCTTTTACAATCAATAGTTACCTAGGGTAAGAAAAAAGGGTTGCCTTTTAAAAAGGATTACTTAACTACTCAAGCAGAACTATGAAACGAATGAAATAACAACAGAGGGATTAGTATTCAGACCTGTTGGGATGGGGATATGATTTCACATTCTGATTCAATGTAGAAATGAAACTATAGACTTTAAACAGAGAGTGGAATCCAGCATTTTGGAAGCATAGCTAAACTGTCCAATCTCACAAGATTTCTACTATACTTGGCTGTAACAAACAGCATGAAAAAGATCTCAGAATGGGAGGGACCTGTTTCTCAGTTTGAATAGAACTGAAAATTTGCATTAATCACCATAATGCTGGGGTATTTAGGGCTGCCAGCTGAGGTGAATATGCTGTGAAGCAAACAGGATCAGTTCTTCTCTCTCTTTCCTAGGCACTAACTAGGACAGTGATGCCAATGTGCAAGATGCTGTCAGAGCACTATTCTGCTGCATTTGACTGTCTCCATGTTGAGGCACTGGTGAGGCAATTAAAAACTCTGATGCCTGATGAGAGAACTGGTCAGCATTGAAGATATATATCCACGGACCAGAACTTTCATTCAAAATTTTACGTAGCAGTAGTGCAACATGTTCCAGAAGGCATGAAGCTGTCATAACTTCATTTGACTAGGATCACAGAACACGTCAGGTTGGCAGGGACAAGATACAGTTTTTGTCTGTGTGTATATCGTTACATGAAAATGTTTATTATGTATCCTACAGTTGATATCCTTAAGATATTTGCTGGAATAATCTTCTTTCTTCTTCTCAGGGCATATATTCTTGACAGAGGCATCAGAGAGTGAATGCTGTGCATACGAGACATATCTTACATAGAGTGGATACTTGTGAGAAGAAATGAGTTCAAATTGAAGTGCACCCAGAGCTGAAATTTGTTGTGGTACAACTAGATGATCTTTAAAGGTCTCTTTCAACCCAAGCCATTCCATGTTTCCTTTGTAGTCTTTGTAACTGCAAAGGTCAGATGCAGATTAAGTAGGACTGGGAAGAATAGTTGTTCCTACATGAGTATTCCGAGATCAGAGAGAAGGCAGTTTTAATATGTTTAATGTGGGAACACAATTTCAAATGTATTTACAGTGTCTCAGAAAATGACAAGTGAAAGAACCAAAGTATCACTGGACAATCTGGTGAGCTATGCTTCTGGCAGGAACAGCTGAAGTGGCAAGACTGTGTGATCAAACATCACAAAGATTATCTGTTATGTTATGATGTTATGTGAAAGAGGCAGGTAGCAATGTCTTTTGCCTGAGTGCCCTGCAACACTGCTTATCTGTCAAGTAATGTTATTAAATAATTGTTTAATCAAGTAAAGAATTCAGGGCTAGTGTATGATGGTACTAGCACCTGGGAATTGGGCACTGTGAGGAGTGAAAGAAGGCTATCAGCGTGAGGGGACAGTGTTAGAACCCTATATGGGACAATGGAGAAATGTTTCAATATGTAGAAATACATTTCCACTTGGTTTATATAAGAAGGGTTGATTTACATAATGATAAAGCAGACATATGCCCTGTACAACCAGTGTTCAAAGATCATTTCAAAATGACCTTGGAGTTCACAGTCTAGCTAGCCCTTGATGACCCTATGCAGGACTTAGCATTTATTCCTCACCCAAATATGAGTTTTAGGCCTCACCCCAGAAAAGGTAATCCCCAGAAGCACCAGTGAGTGCCAAGGGCACTTCCCTGGTGGGAGCTGGGCGTAAGCTTCTTCTTCCCTCATTGCACAAAACTTTCCACCAAGCCCTTGGCAATGAAACCTCAGTGCAGTGACCCTGGGCTCAAGTACCAAAGGTGAACGCCAACCAGATGGAGGTTATTTTCTCTTGTGTTCTCACCAAAAATCTGCTGTTGAACTAAGTGCAGTCACTGTGTAACAGATCATTGCAGAGTTAGGAGAGAATCAGCCTTTTCATAAGTTGTTGAGAACTGTCCAGTACTCTGACTTGATTTGCATGTTTATGTTTATGCCAAATTAGTTGCATTTATATGGAATCTTTTGGGGATAGGATTGTAACTCTATCACGCAGCAAGTGTGACTCTCAACATGAATAATGGCTTGGTTGTGCTTTGTTTGTCCCATCTTACTCACTCTGAAGAAACTAAGGGCATCTGATCTATTTATTTTATTTTAATTTAATTTAGATCTATAATTAAAAAAATCTTAAAGTTCTCATTGCAGTGGTTAGCTGTCTGTTCACATGAGTGCAACCCCCATTTAAGCTTGGATGATACTACAGGAATTACCCACTGTTAAGTGGTAATAAAAAATCACCCACTATTAGAAAGAAAGCAGTTATTTTCTCTTCCCTTTGCTCCAGTCTTACACTTCCTTTTTTTTTTTCTTTTTCTTTTTTTCTCCTTAAGTTTCATTTAATCATAGTTTTTCTAAGAAGGTCTGCTACATGGTAGGCACATCTTTATTTTCTTGTTCTCTTCATATCTTCTTTTTGTACATCCCTGTCCTTGACCCAGACTTTTTTGAAAACCTTGACACTGATCTCCACTTTCGTTTTTGTTGGTATAGCAGTAAACAGGGCAAGTCAGAAACAACCCCTAATTTTAGAAATCAGGGTAGCATTTCATCCGAACAAAGTGACAGGCAGGCAACTTGGGGCAAAAATTATCTACAATGGTATCTGCGCTGTTTCTTCTGACAGTGATAAAGACCTCTGCAAATTTTGCATGGCTTCCTTTTTTTTTTTTTTTTTTTTTTTTTAAACATATATCTCCAGATTCTCTTTGCAAAACAAAAGTAGTGTCTGTATATAACTCAAAGGATTTCTGTGAAAGGTTATGTTTTACTTCACTTCTTGTAGGTTTTGCAATAGGAAGCTGAATAGCAGCAGTCTCCCTGAGGCCTGCCTGAAGACCTAAGCATTCTCTAAACTGAGAGCCACAGTATTCCACACATGGAGGAGCAGCAGAGCTAAATGTGGGTCTCGTTATGCCGTATTAAAGATAACTTATAATGACCATGGCAATTGCAGCAAGTAACATTAAATATACAAGAAGAACATTGAGCAATTGTTTTCCATGTTTATTTTAGGCCAGTTCTCCACCTCTTCCCCTAAACACCCTTTAAGGTCTGCAGAAGCTTTCCAGTTGTGCAGTACAAAGACCCTCTTTGCCAGCCAGTATAGACTAATACTGAAAGAAACGGGAGAGTGAGACCTTGCAGGGTACGGTTAGGGCCTGCCTGGGAAGTGGGATCAGAGGCAGGTTTGCTGAATCAAGTGTGAATCTGAAGTGTTCTTCCTGGGATTCTGGGGCTGCTTTCAGAATTGGATCTTTCTCATTTTAACATGCAAGAACAATGTTTGTGAACCTGAGCTGCGTATCCAGATTGCAGCCTCCTCAGTATTTCCCCTCAAAACTTGCATATAGACCAAAGAGTGGGAAATGCATACCTACTTGTATGTTTTCTGCAAGAGGAAAATCTTTAATGTGATGCAAATCATCTTTCCATCTCCTTTTAATTTCTCGAATAATGTGAAGGGTTGGAATAGTGTTGATGACCAAGCCCAACACCTGGAATTGCCAAGCACACCAGTCATCAAGAGACAAAGGCTACTTTTTCTAGATAAAATCTGCTCCAGAGTGAAATGTGGAATGTGAATCTAAACTCTGTTTACTGTGAAAGGTCTGTAAGCTAATTTTAGCTGTTGTTTTTTAATTTGATTAGTAGAAACTGTTTCTTTTTCAGTCATGATATTAGTGGGCAAAACAGGCAAACTTCAGTGGAATTCACATAGAAAAGTCCATCTACTTCATGTTTATTCAAAAAAAGAGCATTAAATAAAATGATTATACTGATTGTTGTATGAGTAAATATAAAAGAAGACCCTAGCCATGAGCAGTAACAAGTTTCTTATCAGAAAGTGGAATCCTGGTGGTGCTCTGGTGCAATCCATGAGTCCCCAGCCTCCACAGAGCCAGTGTTTGGGCTCTATATTGAAAATAGCAGCTTTTGCTGTTGTTCAGAGGAGAGCTGTGCTGGCTCCCAGTGCTTTTGCTTCCAAGAGCTCTGGGGGTGCATTCTGTGAGGAACAGCATTTCTTCAAGGAGCAGGGTTGGTCTCAGCCTTGTGATGCAGCCATAGCAGAAAGGCAGGGGACCAGGGGCATTTCAAGCCCCATTTGACAGTAAAGGAAGCCCAGTCTGAAAGGCACTGGCAGTTCAAAGGGACGAATGAGCTGGCCTGCTGACAGACGGCAACCCGCACTGCTGTGCTGCAATGCAGGCAGGGCCACGGCGGTGAGTAATGCAGGCCCTGCAGCGAAGGAGACCTGAAGGCCTTGAACAAAGCACTAAACAGCCAGACAGGAATTTAGGTAAGGCACTTTCATGGCTTCTGGGACAACAGCTGTGAACTCCAGCTGAGATGCAGACAAAATTGCTGATTTCTTGGCAAGAGACAGTAAGCAGCAGGGCCTTCTCTTCAAAAGACCCCTGGCAGTTTATCTTGAGATGTCCAGTCAATGGGGCTAAGTCAACATGTAAGATGAAGGGGTTAGTGATCTCCTTTCCCTCCTCCATGGGCCCAAAGTCCCTTCCTGGCTGATTTATGAGTTCCTGCTGGTTTCCAAATGGCCCCTGATCCTCCCTTGAAACCTGAGACCCACAGGACCCTCCTGAAGTTTCTCCTCACTTAGGGGGAAAAAATCAATTTCCAAGCTTTCTGATGAAAGTTTTGTGCATATTATCCTTCTGTCCTATTGCTATATGTTTTACCCGACGAGAGAGGCTAGGGATTATTACATATCAGCTATCTCCTCTGCTAGGCATCATTTGTGACAACATTTGGGATAACCCACTGTGTTGCTCTTCGCTCAAACGACTGTGCTTACTCTATTGTGGGTACTGCGGGGCTCCTACAGCTGTAGTATCTCTGTGCCTGATAACAGCTTAGATGAGGCAGGGAAAATTATTTCCATTTTACATAGGACACACACAGAAGATACAAACACAAACTGTGTAAGACCACACAGGGACTTAGTGCTGAATAACGTGCCTGAATCCAGCCTATACAAAATGAAAACATCCTAGCCACCTGCACTAACTTCTGTTCTTCACCTTAACAGAGACATCATTGCAAGAGGGAAGAAGACATACTGATCAAGTGACGGCCACTCACCAAAAATCAATACAAAGTGTAGTTTTCATTGGAAGGCTTCCAGTGAAATTTATTGCTTGACATGTTCCTGACAGGTCTCTTGAGAGTGTTCAAAGCTTGAGAGAAATTGATGGTGTTCAAAAATTTGAAGCAGGAAGTATTAGCTGTGTGTGTTTTGCTTTGGGGGGTTTGATGGTGTTTTCTTTCTTTTTTTTTTTTTTTTTTCCACCAGTCCTTATTTTTTCTTCCATTATCTTGGCTCTAATTAAACTATATGGCTGCAACCGAACATGGAAATCTTTGGATGCCATGACACAGCAGCACTGACATTTTTGGCAGGAAGGACATGGATGCACTGGCTTTAATAGAGCATGTGCTGGGCTTGAGACATCTCTGCACTTCACAATGAAGTCCTTCTCCTGAGTTTTGAAAGCAGTGATTCAGGTCTTGGCATTAGGCACGACAAAGAAAATATCCTTTCAATTAATGCTAGGAAACATTGTGAAAAAACTTTCTGAATCTCTGTGTCTTTATTTTGGGAGAGATGAGCTGGCTGGCTAGGAAAGTGCCTAGAGTCACTTCAAACCCATGACCATAAAACATCTATGGGTCTTGGGACTGTGTGGCTTTCAGGAACTGTTTGGCCATATGACATCAAATCCTGAGGAGAGTGGTAAGTAAAGCATCAACCTTATAAGACACTGAGGCAACAGTAATGACTGTTGACTCCTAAGGAGTTTAAAGACTTACATAAAAGCCAGCTTGCTGCCATCAAGACAAATCTAGGAGATGTGATGGGAAGCTGGTGTCCCTTGTTGTCAATGTTGCATGTCAGTAACACTGGCCAAAACAGCTGGACATGTGCATTTTGGTCCAGATGAGGAAGTGAATGGGTGAAACGAGACAGAATGAATTACTTTTGATTAAAAGAAACATCATCTTCTACTTTGAAAGTCCTGAATTAAGTTCCGTTGAGCAAATTTACAGTGTCTTTGTGGGCCTTTTTAGCAGTGCTGCTAGCACAACACAGACCAATAACTTTTAAAATAGAGGTTCCACTGCTCCCAGGAAGGTGGTTGCTTTATCTCCTAAACTCTTGATGGTGTGTTGATCAAGAGAACAATTATTTCTTCCTTATTTTGTTGTGCAGTGCATTTGACACAAGATAAGCTACCTGCAAGCACTTGTTTTGACAGTATGAGTAATAGGGACTTTCTGCATTTTCAAGGCATCAAGTTTTCTTTCATAAGAAGGTGATCTTTGCTATATTTCTTTGATAGGTATCCAATTTCTGAACATTGCTGCATTTTTGGTGGTAGTAATCTTAGCAGCTGGTACTTCGGAATTAACTGTTCTGTGGCTTTTAACCAAATGATGTGAAAAATTGTTACATATGGTCCCCCCTGCATTTTGTTTGTTATGAGCAGTCTCTGAGAAAACTTGCCACTGTCCTATTTCATTAAATAATCTACGGAGCCAAAACACTATTCAGCCAAATGTAGATGCCAATGAAAACTGAGTCACATACACAATGCAGTGAATCATTTGAGGTTCAGCTGTGACCTTGGTCTTTAGTGCTTACAGCTGACTTATATGATTGTGCTGTGCACTGACATGTTTTGCTATGGTTTGTGTTTAAGGCTGCTTACACTGTGTAAGAACAATAATATTTAGAGGATTTGCTCTGTTCTGTATAAGGTAAATCTGAACTAGCACAAGTTTCAATGCTGTTTTCCTAACCCAAGTATGCTGCATGTACTTGGAGCCTTCACAAGTCTGCACTGGAGATACAGCTAGGGTAGCTTGCAAGAGTGTACTGCCTGTGAGGATCTGGGAACCAGAAAGCGGATGGTTCAGCCAACAAAGCAGACACTGGACATAAAGTTTTTAAAGTAATGGGGCTCAAGGGTTCAGGTGCTCAGGAAGGGCAGGAGGCATATCCCCAAACTATGGCAGAGGACTGAAAACTGAGACCAGAAACCTGGAGCACCTGTATCCAGTTCCCTGGGGATCAACGCACATCTGGGCAAGAAAACTGTTTCTCTGCGTTGAATTTGCCTTTAAGGATGTTGTCATTAGGCAAACTGCAGACACGTTGTGATGGCTTGTTTAGCCTGGGTTTTGTTTTACTTGTGCTTTTTTGTTTCTTTTTTTGTTTTGTTTTCTGCACTCAGCCTGGGATAAGGAGAGGCTGGCCAGGCAGATGCATGTCAAAAACAATGCCAGGGCCTGGCTGTCCCATACAATGAGACATTGTGCAAGACTGTGTGAGTGAGCACAGGGTGGGGAATCCCAGAGGACATGCAGCACTTTGGGAGGACATGGCTCAGTTCACAGAGGCAATGGGATTTGCTTTATTAGCAGGGTGCGAGGCATGAGGGTGTGCTGGACGCAGCTACGCTGGATGGGTTTTCTTCAGAATGATATCCCCCTTGTGCAGGAAAATGCTCCCTTGAATATCACCAGAAAAACTATTTGTCTCTGCAGCTGCACCTAATCTGGTAAAACTGATTAAATCACTAACTTAAGGAAAAGTCCGTGACAAATGGACCTTGTAAAATTAGCTGCTAGGGTACATCCGCGGTGCTCGCTGTGCTGTGAAATGCACTCTGCCATCCCTTCCCTTCCTCCCTTTTTTCCTTGGCAAAGGGGTAGGAGTTGCTCAACCGCCATGTAGCCTGGAGCACTGGTGCTCTCCAATTCAGCAATAAGAAAAATTGCCACAAACAGGACAGACAAAAGTGTGTACTCAGTCTGTTCTGTCATTTCAATACTGTGAAAAAAATCCAGACAGCAAGCCTGGAGATGCAATCAGGGGAGCTTGAAGTAAACATGTACTTCCTTAAAGAACTGAAGGAGTTGTGGGAATTTTTTTTTTTTTTTAGTGGTAGTGGTGGTGGAGCAGGGGATATGAGCAATTTTGAGCTTGAAAAGTTCAATTATTCCTGAAAACAGAAGGAAAAAAAAAAAAACAACAACAAAAAAAAACATGCATTTTAATTTTAAAATGCTGATATGTGAGCCTCATCCACATCTCAGCCTGGTCCTATTTTTTTTTCAAACAGCACTAGCTCAGTTTTCTCTGCACAACTGTATAGCTGCAGCACAGATAGAAAAGCCACTGCAAAGAAATAGAGATCACCAAATTGCCTCCACCAGGTGTGGCAGCATGAGTTCCTTGTGGATGAGTTTGGCCTGTTTTTTTTTCACTTTTGTGACAGTAATGGAGTTTCGCTGTCTGCACAAGTCAGGCTGACTTTCCCTGTGTGTATTCTGTCACAGACTGCACTTTTCACCAGTGACTTATCTTCTGGCCTGATCCTGACAGGTATCTACTCTGTTTTTCCCTTGGTCCTTGCAGGCACTTGCCTTGGTTGGAAGAACTCAGTGCTGGTCAGAAAGAAGTCAGCTGAGAAATGCATACTGCCCTCATAAATGGCACGAGGTCAACTGGGCTATTTTATTTTATTTTATTATATATACATATATATATATATATATTTTTTTTTTTTTTTCAGGGGGGACCATTGCCATTAACTTTCATATACAGTTTGGACTCCATGATAACATAAAATTCCTCCAGTGACTTCTAATTCTCTCTCAATAACTGAAATGTAGGGTTATTGTTCAAAAGACATCTGGTCTTGATTTAAAGGCTAGGAAATTAATTTAAATTTAAGGAGACTTTCTACAAAAAGAAAAAATCCATCAAACCAATCAGTCTCAATCTGATTAAGACAATACTTCAGGATTTGTTTGACAAAATATTTATTCTTTTGCGGAGTAAGGGAAGAACGAACAGGCTCTTTTTTTTTTTTTTTTTCTTTTTTTAATTTTGCCTTGAAACTATGATTTTGTACTGCCAAGTTTTCATTGTAATTACTTTTTATACTAGAAGTCAGTCACTAATTCAATATAAAGCCGATGTAACAGGAGTTTCAAATATATTTGAAGTGAGGTTCTTAAATACTGATCTAAACTCTTTATGAGCACAAACTGTCATAGAGTTATAGCTATGTGAGTTCAAAAATAAATTAAGCTAATAAATGAAGTTTGGGAATTAAATGGCACATCTTGACTCGGTTTTCATTTTCTTTATTCCTTAGCCCCAGCACGTGTCTCTCTCTCTCCCTCTAACTAAATGTAACATGTATCATAGGTCTGGTACTCAGACAGAGCAGAACAGCAACTGAGACTCTGCCGTCCTTCAGGAAGGTCAGAGGATTGTATCATGGCTCTGTCAGATGGGTCTGACAGGAAGATGTGTCTCAGCAAATTTACATTCCTGCGACAGATTCTGACGGCAATTCAGAAGAAAAGCAGCAATCAGGGTAACAAGCCAAATGGCAAATGCAGGGTTTCAAAGTTATCCTGGGAGGTGGAACCGGTTATTTACATCTGTGGTGGCATCTGGTAGCCCTGATTACTGGGCTTTCCTTCCCAAACCCCATTTCAACAAAAGAGCAGAATAATGTTTCCAGCCCAATTTGCAGAGTGTCAGAGTGCTGAGCTCTGTAGTGACCTTGTTCTGAAGGTAATTTATTGAGGTCTGCTGGGACCTGAGTCTTTTCCTTGCTCATCTGGATGGGTATCAGAGCAAGCCCTGGCTGAAACCTGGTGTAAGGGTGCAAATGCAGAGGAAGTAAAAGGGGAGGCAGGTTAGGAGTTAAGTACAGAGACAGAGATGTCAGGCTCCCACACCCCAAGCAAAACGTGTACTGAGCTGGCCTCTGCTTTCTCCTCCCCTTTTGGAAATGGTACCTGCTGGAGCCTTGGCCCCTGCCGATATCGCTCTCCCAGTCCCCACATTTCTGAGAAAACAGAGAGACAGGCAACGAGGACTTCCCACCTTCTGTAGCACATTGCAGAGCCAGCCTATTTTATTTGTCCGGTGTGGAAACATCACCAAAAAGGCATTTTTCTTGTAACAGATTGGGGCAATGTTTTACTCATGTCTAGATCTGACTTCCTGAGCAGAAATCATACTTTTATAGACAGCCATACATTGGAATTCAGAAAAGAAAATACAAGGGTTGGGGAAAATATTTTATCCTTTAGCTTCTAAAAAATATAATATTTTCTGTATTTTTATTTTTGGCAAAGACTGAAGTGGATGCCAGCCAGCAAGTAAGTAAAATACAGTCAAAGACTGTCCTTGTCCACATCTAAAATGGACTACCAAAAATGTATAATTTTTTCCAACATTTTTGTTGGGCGGAGTGCGGAAGGTGATTCCCCCTTCACACCCTTACAAAAATGTTTATACAGAACAGCTTTAGTTTAACCTGAAAGGAAAATTCTGAGAGTGCCTCAGAAAGCCTGTGGTAGGAAATAAAAACTGAAAACAATTTCCATTAAATTGCTGGCTCTGAACATGATGTCGTGGGCTTGGCATATATCGTGGGTTTAGAGCCGAACAAACGGCCCTACAGAAACCCCCCAAGTTTTAAACTGCATCTTCACAAAGTGTCTCTGTTACTCACCGACCTCGGGAAAAGGAGAGGAGGAAATGCTTTGCTGCCTTGGGAGGGCACAGTAAATAAGCTTGCTGTCCTTTTCTACCTCCTCACTGAAAAGCAGAAGAATAGTGAAAGGATACTGTATCTAACGGAAAAAAAAAGTGCATACCATGACAGACACAAAGGGAGTGTATAAAGGATCATATACTTTTTCAGAAATAAAGCGGTCCTTTGTAAGAGGATCGAGGGCTTGGATTTGCCTAGTTTCTTACAGCTGAACCAGCTCTGGTAATGCTCTGCCCTCCTAACACAGCAAAGGAAAAAAACCAAACAGGTCTAAATTCGGTTCTGGGGGAATGGTACTGAACTGAGTCCTGAGTTGACATGTCCCTGGTTTTTTCCCTTGCTGGGTTAGGTTAACCCTCGTAATTATCGACAGAGACATCCCCAAGTGCCACAAGGGCTGGGAAGCGATCCCAGCTGACCTCCTTGCCCTGACTTGACCTTGATTTCTTGGCTGTGGACACACACCAGCAGTGTGGCATCCAGAAAGCAGCTCTGGGGACAGCTTTGGCTTCCTGGGCTGGAGGAGTGGTGCGGTTGCTTGGCCACGTGCTTAAAGTGAATTTCATACAATCATAGAATCGTAAAATCACTTAGGTTGGAATAGGCCCTTAAGGTGAAGTCCAACCATCAACTTGACACAGCCAAGTCCACCACTGAACCATGTCCCCAGGTACCACATCCACATGTCTCTTAAATACCTCTAGGAATGGCGACTCCACCACTTCCCTGGGCAGCCCGTCCCAGTGCCTAACCACCCTTTTTGTGAAGAAATCCTTCCTGAGATCCAATCTAAACCTCACCTCATGCAAATTGAGGCCATTTCCTTGTGTCCTATCATTTGATATCACTTGAGAACATTGAACCACCTTTGAAGTTGAGAATGCAAAGCTAATGCATTTCAGCCCAAAAGTGAATACAAACATCCTTTTAAGAGTGGATTTTGCCTTTGTTATGAAAGGAAACTGTTTTATTTTCCTGTATTCATGAAACATGTGCAGTACATGTGGTGGTAATGAAGATAGCCTTCCACAGACTTACCAGGTCCTTGCTAAGTGTCTGAAAAAGTGATGAGTAAAGGCACCTCTTCCCATCCAGCCATCACTGTTACAGCTGAAGCTACTACTTTGACTGGTATTTTGCTGGTGGTTGTATGGTGTGGGAACATGGCAAGGCAGAGTTTGGCCAAACAGCTTTGTCTCTTTGGCCGTCTGCAACTCAGATTCAAATATTATCTTGCATATTTCATAAAATGTTAATAATAACAATGCCTTAAATAATTAAAGAAAGCAGAACTGCGGATGAAGGTGTAATGAGAAACAGAGCTTTACCAGATGCAGAGTGTCGGTTTGTAGCAGTCTGGTACATTTCTCTTAATTGTGCAGGTTTTGTATGAGTAGGGAAGGTTGGGCCACACCAGTTTCTCTCCCAAGTCTCTGTTTGTGCTAATCTATAGGCAAGTACTACTTCACAGATATCTTGTTTAGACTTTGCATTAGGAAACTGCAGTTCAGCATATCTACTACCAGTCAGGCCTCAATTGCTTCGTGTAATTAGCTGATTAGCTACTGTTAGCAAGCCTTACAGCATCTCTCCCTATCTGTGTTCTCTAACAGCTACTTACATACTTGGATATTCATAATGTTGTCCCAGAATAAGGCAATGGCAATACTCTTTACTTTGTCTGAAGGTTTCTTTTTACTTTTTCTGTGCAGCCTGTGAAGCTGCACTTCAACCATAGCCAGAAATGAAGCAAGGTTCCTTATCACATTTCCTGGAAAAAGACAGAAATTTGAAGTTTCACAGGAGAAGTCTGTCCAAAGAGAAGATATCCTGCTGGCCATAAAAGCAAGTATGTGCAGAGAAGGGGTTGGAGGGGCTGTGGCTGCCACCTCCCTGAGCAATTGCCTGCTATGTCTAGCCATAAAAGCAGGGTCCTGCAGGCTCTGCTGACTTCTCCGTGCTGGTTGACCACTCACTCCTGTGCTTCGCGGCTGAGATACTTCAGAGTCCTTGTCCTGAAATGCTGAGCTTGGTTTCTTCGCTCAGTGAGTTAGATCAGCTTCGGAGGCAGAAACAATAAATATACATACTGCTTTGCATTGTTAATGATTATGAATACGCATTTTCCAAATGGGTAGGGAATTTTTAAACAGCAGAATAAACGTCACAGCTTTATGACTAATTGTTGCAACAAATTCTGGCTGAAGAGTTATGATTAATAAACCATTACTTTGCACTTGGGAAAAGTAATGGATTTATTAAGATGGACTTTTAATCCCTGGCATTATGGAAATATAGCAGTGCTGCTCAGTTTCTTCTCAGAGTTTTTATTCATAAATATAAGTAACATTTCCTAGATATAATTTTTAGTTTTGCTAAGTATAGTTTGGGCAAAGATTTTTGTAAAAGTGTTTATGGTTTTGGGTATGGCATAGATGGAGTTCTACTTCAAAGTTGTGCTGAAATGATCGCCTAATTTGTAATGGAAATTAAGTTTAAAAGACAATGCAAGTTTATGTATGAATTACTAAGCAGCTGTGACATTGGCTTCATGCTGACACACACATTTTGTCCCTAGTGTTATCGTATACCTGTAAATCACAGCTTTGTGGGGTACACCCTTTCCCAATCTCTTCTGAAATACAACTCTGGGCAGGGGCTTTTTAGCTCATATGGTGATGGGTCGCTGAAATGTGTGTGTCTGCACTTATCGGAAAGGTGCTGCCCTGGCAGCAGCTACACAAGGAAAGTCCTATATGCCCCTGAGTGCAGTGGGTGAAGATAAGCACAGAAGGCATAAGACCACACAATCTCCTTTGTATTTTTGCTTTGCTTTCCTACTTTCCTTCCATGCATTTTCTAACTGGAATGGTTCATAATGTTTTAGACAGTTCCTGTCAATAGCACGTTGTTTTTTCTTGTCCTTCTGACTTCAGGTTGATTCACAGAGCTGGTGTTTGTGCTGGCACCTTCTGGAAGCAGAACAAGCTGCCACCTAAACCATACCAGCTGTGTTTTGGGCAACTGGCAGGACATGTCCTTGTCTGCCACAACTTCACTGCTGCAACACTTGGCCTACTTAGACAACAGTAGAGCTGGGAGTGCAAGCCAGACCTTTGGCTTGCAAAGCGGTGTAAGGCTGAGGTGGTGATCAGAAAAAAGCGGGCTGAGGTGGTGATCAGAAATCACCAGTATCTCTGAGCAGAGTGCCAGCATCATACAATTAATTTGTCTGGACAAAGGCTTAGAGGTCTTTTCTGGTATTAATGCTTTTCTCAAGGCCTTGTCTTCAACCTTCCATAATCAAATAACGATATTCAGAAAGTATGGAGAGGGCTTTACTAAGACTTACCCTGAAGTCTGCTTCCATCTAGGGAACCAAGATAGAGATTGTGCTCATCTCTGGAAAAAACTGGTCAAAGTAGCTCAAACTCAACCTTGTAACTGCTTTGAATCTTATAACAGCAAAATAAATAAATAAATAAATAAATAAATAATAAATAAATAAATAATGGAGAAGGAGAAGAAATGTTCTCACTAGAATAAACTGAAAGCACTGCTGGGAAATACCACATCTGTCCTGAAGAGGAGCAAGTATCTGGGATTTCATTATTGCACACATCTGGGTCTTTGCTAGGCCCATGACTCTTTAGCAATCACAGAATGGTAGGATCATCTAGGTTGGAAAAGACCTTCGAGCTCATTAAGTCCAACTGTTGATGACTGTGGTCAACAATGTCCAAGGTCAACAAAACACAGCCCTGACTTAAACTGAAACCTTGGAGAAGTTTTAAACAAGGCTTTTCAATGGGGCTGAGCAGCCAGGGTGACAGTGCTAGCACTGCCAATGTGTGCATATGTGTTTGCATGTGTACACACATCCCTGTCCATCTGTCTGTTTTCTCCCTTTTTCCTGATAGGACATTTTTAGAAAAAAATGGAAAAGTTTAAGTCACATTTTAGCATGCTGTCAAGTGACTGGTTATTCTCCTAGCACTCGTGGGAGTAAGAAAACCCAGCTCAGTGTCAAGGTGATCACCAGGGTGCCTCCAAAGAGCACGCTGATGCTCAGCACATGGATACACAGCATGTCAGTGTCCAGTTTGGCACTGAAATTATCCTCAACATGCCTGGTACCTCTGTGGTGGTGATATGGGCCGTGCACTCATCCTGGTGTGGCATAAACCCATGGGAAGGGGTGCTAGGGATGGTTTCCTCACTTTGGTTTGCACACTGTAATAATCCATTTTGCAGTGCAGGAGCTGGCTGTGATTGCTGGGGAACTGAGTTTCCCAATTCAAGTGTGTTTTGGTGAATCCCATCCCGTGCTGGGCACTTACCCATGTGGGGAAGGCAGAGCACACTGCAGAAGTGCCTAGATGAACTTGTGACTCTCCTTTCCTAGTTCCTTGGCTGTTAGTTTAACATTACGTTAAATATTATTAATTATATAACATATGTGCAATGTTAAACTAACAGCCAAGGAACTAGGAAGGGAGAGTCGCATGGGACTTACATATATATATACATCAGAGGCATTAAAGCATTTTAGAAATGAGGTCAATCCAATTACAAACTTATTAAAGATATTGATCCTCCACGTTTCTGAAATCACCACTATTACAGGCGTTACTTGAAAATCTGTGAATCTGTGAGAAATACCAAATTCCCTCTAAAAAGCTTGATTGATTTCCATGTACAGTTAATCTTGCACAGCAGATTACTGCATTGCTACTGCAGTTTACAACTGCTTGTGAAAGGCCTCTTGAAGAATATACCACAGAACTGAAACACAACCAAGTTCATTTGTGCTCTGAATCAGTGACAAAACTTAGGTGTTGAAAAATGCAGAGGAAAAACTGACATCTATTTAAGTAGTATTAATTAAGATTGTCAGTTTTATAACACATTTGAGAAGCATCTTAAAGAACCATACTGTGTTTTGTTTGTAGGGCAATTCCATTTTAAGGGGTATACACAAATATATATATATATATATAAATATATATTTTTTTTATATATATATTTTTTTTTGTCACAGGAGATCAAGATTTATAAGCCATCTTCAGAAATTCTTGAACACAGATACAAATTTCCTGGAAGTATTAAGCCTTGAATATTGTATTTTCAATGCCAGAAAGACCGTCTTTCCAGGTGTAATTAATCCTTGATGCTGTCATTTTATGATAATTATCTTTTAGAGAATATGGGTGTTAAAAATCTTTTCATAGCTCTGTGTTTTCTAACTGAGGATGTTCTTGTGCATTAGGATATCACCCCTTGGTGTCATAAAGGTGAATGTGTCACTGCAGAGGGAAGAAGCAGAGAAATGAAATGAAAAGTTAAAAGTGCCGTGGCCGCTAGTTTTGTACTGAGTACTGTATTTTTCAGAACCAAGTATCCCAGGAACCTCCCTTGAGACACGCTAATGCAGTAAAGCTCAGCTATACTTGATTGCAGTCAGTAACAGCACAAAATCTTATTTTAACTGGCTTTATACAAGGAACACTCGGTGCATACTAATAATATTGTGTGGTATTGATACCTAAACAAAGAAAATTATTATTAGTTTTGCATAACAAATGGAAATATTACCTGGATATTTTGGAGGTGGTTAGGATATAAAAACCTGATGGAAACAGTATGATTGCAGTTCAGCATTGTCTGGTGGGGACACAGTCTGATGAGCTTGGAAGCTACTCTCCAATCTTATTTTTGTAGCGTTGTTTTGAGAGGCTGTGCACAGTGTTAAAATGTACTTTTTGAGGCTGCCTAGCTAGTTTGGGAGCCCATACATTTTTACAGTCTGACAGCTCACCAGTCCTACCCCTGCCAGACACTTCATCCCTTCACTGAAACTTCAGACACTCCATCCTTTTTACTGGGCACAGAGGGCTCGGAGCAGAATGGAGGATCCACACGTGCCTCCAGCTGGACACAAAGCTCAAAGACAACATTGCATATTAAATTTGTTCTTTTCATGAAGTTGATAAGAGAAAATACTATTAATTTCTGAATGCAAAGCATGGGTGTGTATAAATATTCATGTAAATCCAAAATCGTCTATAAATCTCCCTGGATATGATGGCAGCCTTATGGACTTCATGAGGAGCTGAAGGAGATCTGCATTACGAGTGTGCTGCATCCAGTGCTCCTGGTAGCTGGGAAGCAGCAATGTTATGGAATATCTCTGGGCTGTTTTCCCCGTGGCTACATGCCTCTAAACAGCACTCCATCTGTGCTTTGTCTGCACTGGCAAGTAATTCAATACAACAGGAGTGGTTCAGCAGATTAAAGCAGTTAGTGCTGAGATTCCTACATCTGTACAGTGTGGGATATAGTATTTTTCATTGGGGTGGGATTTGGTCTGGTCCCTGAGCCCAGTGTCTACTCCACTTATGTGGTTTGAAGATGTCTGAAGGACAGAGGGTTGGATCAGACCCTTACATACCCCTTTGGGCTGGGCTGTATTTGTTGTCCACCTCAGCTTGAGCTTCCAATTTAGTTTCCTCTGAAGGCAACCAAACTCGTGCACATCAGAATTGTTCTGCAAAACGAGCCAAAGTGCAAGAAGTGCAGATGATCAGAAGATACACTTCAAAAATGCAGAGCTGCCTTCAATTAATTGTGTTGATTATTTTTTAATGTACATGCAGCCATATGTAGCTCTGACCTTAGCCTGTGTGTACAGCACTGCCATTGAACTAAAGAAAACATTGCTATTTTAGTTAGATTCACAAATTTGGAAACTTTTATCTTGCAGATCTCTAAGTTCAAGGACAAGCTAAGTAGGGTCAAACAAGCAGCTTAAGTATTTCACTCACTAGTGACCATGAGTAACATAAATATGAAAGCCGACCCTGTGCACATGGGACACCCTGGTGTGCAAGTGAGTGTCTGTGTCTCTGATATTCGCTCAGAAAACCTTAGTAAAATGCCTTATCGGGTCATTACGCAGAAGATAAGGAGGTTGCTTGCCTTATTTACAGGCAATCAGAGCAAAATGAAAAGTAAAAATCTTCAGATCAGGAGCACTAACGAAAAACTAAAAACTCAAAAAAAAAAAATTCCTTGACGAGAGAAAGAATAGTCACTGCTGCTTCATGTTTGGTATCATAGAATATAAATTAATTTTGCATTGGGATTCAGAAGTTTGCCATAGTAAGAATCAGACACTGATTCAAAAGTCACTTCTCTTGAAATGAAGACTTGTTCTTTTCTCTACTCTTTGTTTGAGTTGGAGCTTAAAATTTTTGAAATCTGATGTTTTTCCACATAAAAGACAATCACATACTTAATGTTCTCCTGTTGAAGAAATCAGAATGAAATTAACTAGAATGCAAAGGGTGTTTTGTATGTAAATACAGTGAAAAACAGCATAGGCATTAAGAAGCTGAAATGCCTTGCAATATGTTTTTTGATAAGGAATAAAATCAAAACTCTCATTCAACTAGTATCAAAGCATACCATTTTCATTTTGTTTGCCAACCTTTAAAAAATAACAAATCTATCAAACAACCACTGGACACATTGGAAAATTCACTAGTGCATAATTCATTAGCTTAGTCTCATGTTAGAACTGTTGTTATTAGTCAAACAATTGCTTGCCTCTGGCATAACATTGAAGTAATAGATGGACTTCACATTTTACTCTGTAGTGGCTTTATAGATTGAGACATTGTGAAACAAAAAGGGGAAAATATTAGACTTCTAATGAGAATTTCCTGCTTCCAGTTTGAGACTTAGCAAAAAAAAAAATATATTTCCAAACTCTTATCTATTTCAATTTGTTCTTTGTTTTGTTTTGTCTGTTTTTAAATTACACATTTGAACTTGTTTCTTAGTTATTACTGGGCACAATACAGGGAAGGCAAATGCATTGTGGAAGACAAGGACCTGAACTATTGTTCTCTGTTTCTTTCTTTTTTCTTAAATAAACCTTTGTGACATCCCTATTTTCAAGTGTATTTCACTATTAATGGTATATGAAGATGAGTAATTATTTTTTGATAGTAATTACTTTTTATAATTTCACCCATGCCTTTACAAACAATGACTGGTTCATACAGCTCTCTTAAAATTAAGACTATGCATTTGTTAATTTTGTATTTTGATTTGAAACCTGGAGAAGTCTTTTTTTGTTGTTGTTTTGTTTAACATAATAAGTTACCTAACATTGGAATTTTATTGCTCTGTAGTGTACCTGTTCAACTTTCATCACTGCTTCTGAAAAGAGGAGAAAATGGCTAGTGTGAAAGATCCAGCATCTTAAAACCCTCAAGAAGAAGAACAATTAGCTGTTGTCCTTAATGAACAGAAAACTACTAATATCCTTTCTGTGTAAATGAGAGAATGGCTAAATAAAATGGCAGCCTACTGCTTCATTTAGTAAGTCTTCAGGTGAAAATCCAGACATTTCTATTTCTGTGGCAGTTCCATCAAATGCATGTCTTAAATCCAGCCAATTCCAAACATGAAGACAGCATCCCTATTTTGAATAGTGGGATGTAATCCAATGGAAGCTGCCACTATAAATGGAAAGCCTAATTACTGAGAGACTGTTCCTACCAAAGGCAGTTTTAATTTTATGCCTAATGTAAAATCAAAATGTTACCCACTTAAAAATTGTTTTAACCAAGTTGTTAAAAAATCAAGTATGTTCATCTCAATCACGCATTAATTTTATTATAGATTTACCTTATTCTGAAAAATGGATCACTCATTTTGAAGCTTTTTTTCATTTAATTTTTAAGGACGGGTGATAGACTGAGAGTTTTTATAAGATTGGTTTCTAAGCTAAACAGTGAACCGTATGTAAAATTTAGGGTTTAATCTCCAGCACAGAACAATAAAATAATGCAGAAATTGTGTGATTACAGAAGCTGAAAATCTGTCTCTATGCTTTTAATAACTAATTCTTTGCTCGACACTACGTGATATACCAAAACGTGATATGTTATTCTAAATCCAATTTCTAGTAATGCAAAAGCAGAGTACTATACCAACCAAGTAAAAAAAAAAAAAATCCTTGTATATATTTTATTTTATTTTATAAGATGGGAGAAAACACAAAATAGAAATTGGCACTTGTATTTCTACTTTCAAAATGCTTCAAAGAAACATAAAACAAAAGTCTTTGGAATATGGTTCTCTTTATTCTAATTGTAAATCTTTTTCACAGAGTAGTTATTTTCTTTCTTTTCTTTCTTTCTTTCTTTCTTTCTTTCTTTCTTTCTCCTTTCTTTCTTTCTTTCTTTCTTTCTTTCTTTCCTTCCTTCCTTCCTTCCTTCTTTCCTTCTTTCCTTCTTTCCTTCTTTCTTCCTTCCTTTCTTCCTTTCCTTTCTTTCTTTCCTTCTTTTTCTTTCTTTTCTTTATTTCTTTCTTCCTTCCTTCCTTCCTTCCTTCCTTCCTTCCTTCCTTCCTTTCTTCCTTTCTTCCTTTCCTTTCTTCCTTTCTTTTTCTTTCTGTCTTTCTTTCCTTCCTTCTTTCTTCCTTTCTTCCTTCCTTTCTTCCTTCCTTTCTTTCTTCCTTCCTTTCTTCCTTTCTTTCTTCCTTTCTTTCTTCCTTCCTTCCTTCCTTTCTTTCTTTCTTTCTTTCTTTCTCTTTCTTTCTTTCTTTCTTTCTTTCTTTCTTTCTTTCTTTCTTTCTTTCTTTTTCTTTCTTTCTTTCTTTCTTCCTTTCTTTCTCTTTCTTTTTCTCTTTCATCCTTTCTTTCTTTCTTTCTTTCTTTCTTTCTTTTTCTTTCTTTCTCTTTTTCTCTCTATCTCTCTTCCTTCCTTCCTTCCTTCCTTTCTTCCTTTCTTTCCTTTCTTTCCTTTCTCTCCCTCTCTCTCTTTCTCTCTCTCTTTCTCTCTTTCTCTCTTTCTGTCTTATTCTTTTTTCCCCCTGACTGGTAATTGCTTTGTTTACTATGTTTACTATGTCAAAGTATTTTCATACTTTGATCTTTTCCATTCCTTTTTGTCTTTTCTGGGAAAGAAGTAGAAGAGCATCCAGTCAATAAGAAGAAATCATCATATTGAAAAGAACAACATGATTTAATTGTTGTCATTCATGGGCATTAAAATACAGATGCATTGTGAAATACAAGATAATGACAGAGAACATGAATTGATTCTAATGACAGAATTTTCTCCAACCAACAGAAAACAGCACAGACTTTTATCCAGTTCTTAAGCTGCTTTTTAAGATTTTTTAAGCACCTAGCTAGCTTATTCAAAATAAGAAAACATCCTGACATTTGACATTATAAAAGGAAATGGAGTCAGTAGCTGTAAAAATAAATAGAATTCATGTCTTTTTGCCCATTTGTGCCCATTTAGCTTGTAATCATACACTTTATGTTTTTTAAACCTGCTTACATTAGAGCTAATTATATTTTTCATACAAACATATTTTCATCACGCTATCCCATTAACTTTATCTGTTATAATAATATATAATATTGCATATCAATATACTGATCTAAAACTAGCTTGATCCCAAGTTAGACTACTGGGCTTTTTGTAAGTAACATGACGAATGTAAATTCACAAACTGAGACTCCATTACATGAGCATTTGATTCCTAGCAAGCATTTATCTTCAGTGCGAACTTGCAGCTACAGCTGAGCGGTAACATTTTGCCGCTTGTGCTCACACGGCAGCCGAGGGCCACTTGTTCCTTCTTGTGCCATGGCCTCACCGTGCTGCCAGACTGGAGCCGTGGGGCGATCCCCAGAGCCGAGGGGACACGTGCGTGGTACGAAACCCCCTCGGTCACCGGCACAGGTGATGCACAAAGCAGGGTGATGCGCTACGCCCGGGCTGTCACAGCGGCAGCCCCGAGATGCGGGCGCAGAAAGCATAAGCAAGAGCAAGCCTGAGATTGCTGTGATTTAGGACCTGACCAGCCATCCCCAGCATGTTGCAAAGTTGACGAAAGGCTGAATTCGCCTTTCCTGCAGTGCCTTTGGTCTAGCAGTGAGGGCACTTTAGCCAGCCCCACAAGTGGGTTGGAGGACTACATTTTTATGCAGGCACATAATAATCCCCAATCCTGCAAGAAAAATGTGTCTGGGTGAAACCCTGTGAAGGGTTTCCCTGGAGAGGTAAAAAAAAAAAAAAAAAAAGAAAAAAAAAGGAGAAAAAAAAGACAATAATAATAATAATAATAAAAAAGAGATTCCATGAGGGTCTCTTAACTGCTGTGCAGTAGGAAAACCATGCAGCCTCCTCCAGATCTCTGGGGAGGTTAGAGCCAGCTGCATGAAGGGCTTCCCACTTTACAGCAAGTCTGGATCTAGCTGGGATAACAACCATTATGGGATATTCCCTATGGCCTTTCCCATCCCACAACCTCCCTGCCCAAGCTCCAGAGATACTATCTACCTCTTTTTCTGTACTTCTGATGGTTGGACAGGAGACAACATGTATTCTTATTGGTCACAGTACAGTCTGCACACCCTATTCTTTCTCCTGCACAAACATATATTTTTTTTATTTCTACTTTCATTCCTGTTTATTTTTCTCCCAAGTGTTTGGAAAATATTCTGAATGGCTTGAGAAAATGTGTGAAATGGACACTGATTTTAAAAATGTGTAAAAATTACATGGGTATAGGGGCCTGGCCTATAATATCTCTCAATTTATATCTGAGTGATAGATTTTCAAAAAAATTCAACTTACAACTTGAACAAAAAAGGGGAGGGGGTGGTTTGGCACCAAGATTGGTTCATCTGTGTAGTATGAGCAAACACTCATACTGTCAGTGACTAAAGAGGATGGAGAGTTGCCTCTGAGCTTAATGGGAATGAACTCCAGTACAATACGTCTCATACCATGGTATCTCTATGCTCCAGTCCTACCACGTACTGTTCCTGGTTTGTTCACAGATTTTTTTAAACAGGACCACCACCACATTGGGAATCAGATATATATAGCCATGTCCATGGGAAAATAACTAAACTGTTCACAAAAGCCTACCAGTCGTGTTCTACTTGGATAATACCACCGTTATCTCATTTAGATACGGAAACTACGGGAAGCTACAAAACTTTGCAAAATACAAATATTGGTCCTCTGAAATCTTCATAGTCAGTAAGTGTAGAGTAGGAAAAGAGTTCTACATTTTTAAGTGGTAGAACCAACACTGGATAGAGAACTTCAAAACCGCCTAAGAGATTACTCAAGACCAAGATTTTTATTTTTATTTTTTTTTATCAGTGGCCTCTGTTTTTTGGATATCCAGCTTGAGACACCGTAAGTGGAGGAAATTTTCAGAAAGCCTTGAGCACCCACTCTCTGAAAAACTGGTTGCATTAAGGTATCCGAAGATGAGCACCAAGAATTGCTGCATCCAGAATGAGTTTGCATCAGGAATCCAAATTCCTTCAAATTGGCATTAAGGGAGGACCTAGTACTTTAGGCAGCTCTGAAAATCCTAGGCACCATGCACAGTGCATGTTTATCTCTGACACTGGCAGATATAGGTAAACATCTTCCACCTAGACCACTGCAGATTTAGAGAAAAAAACGTATTTCAGTACTTATTTCTGCTAACTCTAAGGAGGATTAACTAATTCAGGGCTAGCGATACTATTTTTTTTTCACTGATAGTTTAAAAAGCAGATGTATTTTAGATACATATGAGATGCAAGGAAATAAAGTATTTTTCTCTTCTAAACATTAATAGCTGATTTCAGATTTTATTTAATAACCTTGTTCTAAGACTTAATCATTTTTTTTCCAATTTTTATTTCTTGTGATGTGTAAATAGCTAAGAAATCTAAATATCCTAATATTCTTTCATTAAGACAATAATATTTCAAAAGCTAATGTAAAGTCAAGCTGCTAAAGTTTATAATTTTTCTGTCCAGCAGTTCATTTATACAACTGCCCTGAGTAGATGCTATATACTGCTCAGCAAATGGCCTAAAGAGTTTAAAAATAACGCAGTAAAGCTACTCAAAGGTAACACAATACTTCTCAGGCATCTTTAATTTGAGTTAAGAAGAAAATAGGGTTTTCTCATTAATTAATTATTCACTCCTTCATCAATGATTTATACATAATAAAAACACAATTGAAATGTTCAGAACTAATTGTGCTTGTTCATATGCATTGGATCATAAACCTATTTTTCAGAAAGACAGGGTTCAACGCTGAAACAAATCTTATTTTTGTGGATTGTTTTAGCTGCTTTTATTAAACTGTATATCATTCCCATTTGAAAACAGTCTTTTCTAATCATCTGGCTTGCTGTGGTTATTGTGTTGGCTTTTTTTTTCTTTTTTTTTTTCTTTTTTTGCAAAATCTTACTGACCCCCTATAAACAAAAACATTATCTTATTTCAAAACTCCAGATATAATCAATTTGCAGTGTATCTCAAACTGGTAAAAATATGTAAAATTTGTGCTTTTAAAAGCTTCTGCTTTGAGTAGCCTTACATTCCATAATTGTGTCCTAGCAATTCTCAAGCTCTATTGCATGCCCCATTCATGAAAATTATATTTTGTTGGGATGATGTAGCTTAAAGACTTTGGCTCTAAAAATTCCTTACCTAGAGCTTCCATTAAATTATATTAATTTAAAATATCTATGGAATGATACTTTTACAAAAATATTAAAGCAAAACCAAAAACAAATTAATGGGTTGGGTTTATGAAAATCACTCTTTACAGTAAGAAAGGTTTATCACAGTTTTGGTAACTTGCATGAGTTCGTATCGAAAAGAAATCTTTCACATGTTCTTAATGAATGTAAATCTAGTGTGCTCTAGGTATTTTCAGTTGTACGCTCTGAAACAGTAGACACCATACAGCTTGTGCTTTTTATCGGGGAAGCCTACAAAGCGAACGGCGGCTTCATTAGGGCTGCAGCGTTTTCTTGGTCTGGAGATCGGGTAGCGGACGCTGCCGTCCGCCAGCCAGCCAGCGTCGCAACGGTCATATCCCAGGAGCTTCCAGGCAGCAAATATCTGGCCAACTTTGGCGATCTGAGCGCCGTCCTTCAAGCAGGCCTGTACAGCCTCATCATAGGTCAGCTTGGTTGGGTGTATTAGATAGTAAAAACGACCTAGCGAGAGAAAGAAGAGAGTCTTAAGTGTCATGATGCGATATTATCAAGGTAGGTTTTGAGTAGAAATGGGGATGTCCCACTGCAGAATCAGGCCAAACAGTGGCTGATTTGGGACTCTGAAAGTCAGTTGTTGTGCTGTGAATAAGGTTTTAAGCTTTTCTGTAGTGAATTGATAAATATTGGGATTGGGAGAAAAAATACAGCAGGCAGAGAAGGACAATCTAAACAAACATATAGCATTATACTCATTTCTGCTAACTTAACATGTAATGGCATCTCCACCCTCACTGGCATCCAGTGCTAACTGACCCGTTGTAATGTATTTTTCTCCTCTGGATGTAGAGGTATAATAACAGGGAGAAAAAAGGTGGGGAAGAGGGATGCTGGCAGATAACCTGGTTTTCAGCCAGGTGCTTGCTCTGCACCTAACGTTAAGGTGCCAGATGCATTTACCAACAAGGTGCCAATGACAATCCAGTAAAATGCCCGAGGATCCCACAGATCTCAGGCAAAGCAGACCTCATACAGCTGCATCTTAGCAGTAGAGAAAGGAAATTAGTGAAATGTCCAAAGCAGTGTAATTTTACATCATGCTCTCAACATAAGACTAAAGCCCTTGTGAGTTTTCTTCTCAGCAGCATGACATAGCAGGATTTGGCCACTGATAGCACTTGGGTGAGGGTGGCTGCAGCTAACACATGCAGTTTTACTCTCTAACAAGGCAGTGACCTTGTTTCTGATTAAGTACAAGCACAACTTAAACCTCTTTTTTTTTTTTTTTTTCCTCGAAGAAAGAGGAAAATTGCACAGCTTCTCAGAAGCAGAGTTTGAAGCTCTGCCAGATCAAAACCATGCCTGCCGTAAGTCCTCATTAGCAGCATCACAAACTTTCACAGCAGTTCTGCAACTCTGTTTCTGTTTAGGCATCAAAGGACATATCCTTGCCTTATGATCGCATTGAGCTGATAGTGCTACTAAGAAAAATGTGACTCTGTCTCAAGGTAATGAAAACATATGCCAGCAAGTAACATTCAAAGAGGAAGTCCCCTGTATTAATCCAGGAGCAGCAATAATACCAACATTAATTTCACTTATCAAGGCAATATAAATTCATTGTTAGCCTTTCACTCATTATACTTAGGTTTATTTATCAAATTTCCAAATAAATTCACAACATTTTCAATCTGACTGTTCTGTAAAAGGGGGAATTTGGCTAAGAAACAAATCAATTCATTCATGTGGGGCAAGCACTATCTCAGCTTCTAAATTATGTACTCTGAAATAATATCCATTTTCTTCCTCTTAATATATGGTTAAAAACAAACTGTATCCTGCACAAATTACTTTCTTGGTAAAGGAAAACCAATGGGAAAGAAGAAGAGTTACATCAGCTCTAGATCCCAGCAAAAAAAACACAGTTTTTTTTTCTTTTTTCAAGTGAGGAAATGTCAGGTCAGATGAAAATATAAAGATAATTCAATTAGCTTTGCGTGAAGGTTTGAAATTTTATACTGTGACAGGAATCATTAAAAAAAAAGCATTTACATTGTGGCTGTAGTGGAGAAGAACCTTTTAAACAATTTCACTGTTGTCAGAAACAATATCTACAGTGTTTTCACAGAAAACTGTTGAGAGCAGATTATCCACACCTTTGTAAAATGCTTGGTTGACTCCAGCTCAGCAAGTTGACAGCATTTACAGGGTGTTGCTGAAGAAAAATGTTTATTAAGTGGAAACCTGTTCCTACTAGGTTATTAAGAGGTTTCCCCAAAGCAAATAGGATTTCAGACTTAAGGGAACAGGGATTTGGACTGATAGTATGTAAACTTCACCTAGCTTATTAGTTGCTCTTCAAACCATATGTCAGTGGAATGTAATTTCCTAGGGATTTGCAGTAAGGTCAGGCTTTTGACATATGACATCAATAATAAAAACTCCTATACTCTGCCCCTTCCCTAAATAGGAGAACTTTAATAGCAAGCCCCACAAGGGTGGAACGTGCATCCAGAACATCTGATTAAATAAAACACTGTCAATAAACTGAGTGCAGATTTGCTGTGTTTTTTTTCCCTGCCAATAGGTTAGAAGGCCTCCTAAATGGCAACTGCTCAATCTTAGTTTTCATTAATTCATGTGGAAGGATGGAAGGGGAGGGGGGCATTAACCCTCTGTCTCTCATTAATAGCTGGTAGTTAGGTCACTCCCACAGAGGATGAGTGTGCTTGGCTTGAATTCTCACTCCAAATCAAAGGGCAGGGGTTTTATACAAACCTAATCAAACTCCATTTATTACAGCCATTTTAAGCTTTTGCATGTAACGGAACGGCTTAGAGAGGAAAACCTGAGCACTTGACCTAAATAGCTACATCCTGTGACTGTGGGAGCCTGAGGGATGCATTGCCAGTGAAGATTCCTTCCAACCTCAGCTCTAAATGGGGTGTTTTGAGGCGAAGGTTTTTTTTAATCAAAACTGGGTGTAGACAAAGTGGGACAGCACACTCAGAGGCACCAAAAGGCAGCACCACCCCACCTGCTATGTTCTGTGCAAAAGAGCTAACACAGAGATGCCTGTGTGCTCAGGGAGGATGCCTTCATCCGCAGCTAGTCATCGAATACCTAAGGGTTGGGGCTGAGCCCTAAGACTGATGCAGGGCATGGGATGCCCCTTGAAGTCAGCAGTCTGCATGCAGGCTGAAAAGCTTATGAAGGAACGGGTTGAATTGTTTCTCTGTGCAAAGAGTAAATGCAAGGTTTCAAATGGCAGCGAGGGGCATTCCCAGCTGGCAGCACAACGTTGGCTGTATCATCTGCTCCACAGACCTGTACAGCTCAGGACACCTCACAGCCACAGAAACCGGCTGGGCAAGGCTATTGTTCTCCAAAGCTGAACATATTGAAAATAAATTCCTTCAAAAATAAGGTCACAGTAAGCATGCCGAAATACAGTGATCAACTCCGGTGACTGATTTTAAACCTCTGCATTAAAGAGGTGGGAACAATTTTTGAAAAACCTCTTCAAGACCTCCCCCCGACTCTAGTGCACCCGCTTTTAGGAAAGGGCACATAATTTCACTTTGCATAGTTTTGTTCCCCTTTTTAGAGCAACAGTTACGTGTTCCCAGAGATCAACTACTCTGCTTATCTGGAACGGTCAGCATGCATTATTGAAAAAAGACCTTCTACCACTTCCTCCCCTGTAAATGGTGGTGGGTAGTTTATCACCTGCATTACTGAAGTAAACAGGTGGTTCACAGCTGCATTTTCAACATGATCCCTAAAATTAATTCTTTGTATTTTTAATTTTGTTAACATGAGATTTTTACCCAATTTTGCTGGAGCTGATAGCAAATCAATTATGCATTGCAGTTCTGTGTGCAATGTACATAACAAAATGCACGTTAATGAGCTGAAAGTGTGACACAAGCCCTAGTTATACCCTTTTTTGTTTGAAAGTGTTTAATTATAAAGGAGTTGATAGATATGTCTATCGGGGCAACCCTGGCTATAATGGGGCAACCCTGGCTATATGTACAGATTGAGCAACAAGACGCTGGAGAGCAGCCCTGCAGAGAGGGATCTGGGGGTTGTGGTTGACAGCAAGTTGAATATGAGCCAGCAGTGTGCCCTGGCAGCCAGGAGGGCCAACCGTATCCTGGGGTGCATCAAGCACGGCATTGCTAGTCGGTCGAGGGAAGTGATTGTCCTGCTCTACTCTGCGCTGGTGCGGCCTCACCTCGAGTACTGTGTGCAGTTCTGGGCACCACAGTGCAAAAAGAGTGTCCAGAGGAGGGTACGAAGATGGTGAAGGACCTAGAGGGGAAGGCATATGAGGAGTGGCTGAGGTCACTCGGCCTGTTCAGCCTGGAGAAGAGGAGGCTGAGGGGGGACCTCATCGCAGTCTACAACTTCCTCACGAGGGGGAGTGGAGAGGCAGGCGACCTATTCTCCGTTATCACCAGTGACAGGACCCGCAGGAACAGTATTAAGCTGAGGCAGGGGAAGTTTAGGCTGGACATCAGGAAGAGGTTCTTCACCGAGAGGGTGGTCACACACTGGAACAGGCTCCCCAGTGAAGTAGTCACTGCACCAAGCCCGTCTGAATTTAAGAAGCGATTGGACTGTGCACTTAGTCATGTGGTCTAAAATTTTGGGTAGACCTGTGCGGTGCCAGGAGTTGGACTTGATGATCCTTATGGGTCCCTTCCAACTCGGGATATTCTACGATTCTATGATTCTATGATTCTATATTTAGCTTGCCTAACACTTTCCAGTGTCAGAGATTCCCATGGTTTTTCTGTGAAAGACTCACTGCTCCCATTGAGAAACCATTTGAAATTAAGTAAAGAATAACCCTCAGCTGTATCATTACACATTCTTTGTCCTATGCCATTTTGGGTCTGTGGGACTTGAATTCCTGCTGCAATACTTGTACAGAAAAGGACCATCTTTCCTGCACAGCCGTATGGTCTCATTCTTGAACTCTGAATAGTAAGCATATAGACAGAATTATGATAATGATACTCTTTGTATAGTTCTCTCTCTATATATATCATTACATATTCCTATAAACTGGTAAAATGCTGGTACTACAGTTTTCAAAAAGCAGATGATCCATTTTGGGGTGTTTGACTTTACCTGCACAGCCACAAAAGACAAAAAAAAAATCCTCTGTGAATGACCTGAATGACACAGTTACACAGGCAGAACAAAATGCTCAAGTACTGCACTTAAACTAGTCTGAGAAAAGACACTGTAGAGGGTAATTTTCATAAAGTACTAAGATTATTTTATACTGCATTGCAGAAGAACTCTGCTGAAACAATTTCACTGTGCAGTTAAAAGGAATGAGTGCAGAATTCATTTCTAACAGCATCAAAACAAATTTTTGTCATTATTTCTTGGTGTACTCAGTTTACCACAGAGGGACTCCAGTAGATCCAGAGTGAAAACACTGAATCTGGACTGGAGCTCACTGCATTGAGGACTATATTTTCATTTTTCACCTTAATGACTGAATGTAATTTTGTCATCGTGTACCTTTCTTCTCCATGTAAAACCCAAGCCTCAACTATTTAAAACTGAGGCTTTCTTTCTTTCTTTCTTTTTTTTTTTTTAATCTTCCTTGAGATCGTAACGTATTTTTGAGATTTCCTTCTCTAAAAAGAACCCAATGTCAACCTCACACACCCTCGTTATTCACAGCAGCAGCTCATACAACTAACACTCTTTGAGGTTTTTTTTTTTGTGTTTTTTTTTTTTTTTTTTAAGCTAGCCTTACATGCCTCTGATCCTGGGGCCCCTGGCGTTTTTCCAGCTCCCTCACATAGAGCTGAAGGCTTCTCTGTTTCACACCGTCAGGAGACTCCAGCAGTCACTGCCACTGTTGGAAATGCATGGTGTCCTAACCACTTCTCATTTTCCTTGGCTGTTCCTGAGCTGAGAGGATCAATATTGTGTGTTCCAGAAATAGCTCAGTGCCCATAGCCACTATCTTTGGCAATTGCAACCTGGTGGCAAATAGGGTTATTATCAGGTTTTTCCCTTTACAGTGAGAACACTAATGACATTGTTAAGCATGTATAAGCTATCTGAACTTCTGAGATGCCAGTAGGAAGCTGGCATTCTGGGAGGGTTCCTGGGATTATTGTGGATGTTAAGGTGCGTTTGGGATATGAACAGTGGAGAACATAGAAGGGACACAGGAGGGTATGTCCAGGTTTTCTGCTGGTAGCTTGAGAGACTCCTATGGTGATGAGCTACAGGGAGACGGGGAAATTGGCGCTCAGCTCTTTACATCATCCTGTCGCTGTGTGGCATTCTGTCTTGCAGAGCAGTTTAACCAACTCCCCAAGCATGAGATCCATTTTAATGGATCTTTGATTTCTTTGATCTCTTTGCCACCTGTATACCTTGTCCTCACCTTACCTCATTCCTCTTCTCTCCTTCTCTATCTTGCTGTATTAGTGTACAGACAATATTTGTCTATCAGTACCTTTTTATCTTTTTTTTTTTTTTTTTCAGAAATGATTTTTATCTTCCCATAAGAGATACTGTTGAGCTACTAGTACGGAAAAGGGTGGTCATTAGTGAGCAGTGATCACAAATGTTTGCCCTGCAAGCACTTTAAATGGTGCAGCTGTCAAATTTATTTTTTCCCCTAGTTCATTTTATTACTTAGTGCTATTTCATTACTACAGATTTAAATCTGCATACAATGAGCTCGTACAAGATTTCACCTTGAATCAGTGGAGCAAGAAAAAATATGAGCCAGCATTTCACGGAATGATGTAGCATGATAAAAATCAGATAAACATTTGTTTCAGAGTACATCCAGTCTCATTTTTGATATTGTTGGTTTCAGGATTTGTTGTTTTGTAGTTGTTTTGTTTGTTTGTTTGTTTTTGTTTTGTTTTGTTTTTCTGAGAGGGTGGGACAGAACATCTCTTCTAAGAGCAAAGCTTATGTTTATTTTTTTGCGTGCTGTAGAGCACAAATGCTTCAGTGTGAATAATCAATCTGAGCACAACACAAAAAAGGCCATGCTCCTTGCTCTGGTGGGGCTGGACTCCAAACAGGAATTACCCATGAGCATGATGTTGCAGAAGATTGGAGACTCCTTTTGCACTGCTCATTTGCAGTGCTCCTCTCATTCACAGCCACGCTTTGTAAATCCTTTTCAGGCACTAGATTAAATGATAGCAGGCTGAGATCAGCTCATTTCACACCTACTAACAGTTCTGCTACTAACAGTAGAAATCTTGCAGTCACTAAAATAAGGTTTAGAGCAAACCAAGCTCAGAGCTAGAGCAAACATATTTTGGTTTTGACAGTGTACTAAGATTAGATATCTAAATTATTAGGCACAAGAGCCAGAAACAGCTTTACTGATAAGGAAGTATTAGTCATATTAGACTTGGTGTATGAGCTGGAGCTGCTTGAGACAACACCAGAGATGAAGTGGCAATCAGAACTTTGTTTTGGTGACATTTAAGTTGTAAAACATCATAGTTATAATTGAATTCAGTGGGGAAGTTCAATTAAAGGAATTACTGATTTCTTCATCACTGTAGCTGAAAGAACCTGGGCAAATAGCATTAAAAAGGTATTGCATTAATACTAATGGGGTGACAGTGGAGATATTAGAAACTACTGCCAGTACAACTCCAAGTTTTAAAAATTATCTGTGTGAACATGTGGCAAAGACAACATTACTCTGGGCATGTCTTGGTAAATTCAACAGCAATATTTCCCAAAGCTGACGCAAACTTTGGCCAGCTAAGTGTCATCTGCTGCCCTTTGCTGCTGTCGGCATCGCTTTCTTTTCTGAAATGGCCGCTTGCGAGGTAGAAGCGAGCCCAGCTCTTACCATTGAAGTTTGAGGTGAAGCAGAACACATCGTAGCGGCTCTTATCCTTGTCCCAGAAACCGTAATTCCTGACGCCAGGCACCGTGTTCTTCCCCCCACAGGGCTCCCTGGGCTTGGTGATGGGGTACTGCACGGAGCCGTCGCTGAGCCAGCCCGCATTGCACCAGTCCAGCCCGGACCTCCAGGCCTCGTAGAGCTGATCGAAGGAGGCGATGATGGAGTCCTGGTCCAGGCAGGCTTTCTGAGCCTCGTGGAAGTTCAGGTTGTAACGACCCAGCCGCGGAGAGTAGGGGAATACGACACCTGAAATGGCAGAGAGGGGACTAGCTGAGTATCTTCAACACCAAAAGAGCACAAGAAGGAGAAGCAGCATTTCCAGTCATCAGAAAGAAATAAAGGTTAACCCAATAATGTGTTTGACTGCTCAATTGTCTTTTTTCTTGGGAAAAATGCTCTGCCAGCACATCAGCTGCGTAGTCTGAGAAGGGGATGCAGCCACCTCCTCACCTAGTTCCTCTCCAGGTAACCCAGTGGGGACCCCCCCAGGGCTGCACGTGTGGTCTTATCTGGTCTTATCCTCGTGCACGCAAGGAGTGCTTAAAGACGAGAAGAGCTGGAAGAAATTTTGCAACTAAATGCTTCTCATCAGAAAAGTCAAGTTTACTGGCTGCAAGATCAATTTCTCTTTAAAAATATTAAAAAAAAAAAAAGCTTAATTCTATTTCTTCTTTTTCTTTTTTTTTTTTTTTTTGTGGGATTTGGGGATTTCCTGGCAATCACATAAAAAGAAGAAATTGTAGCATGGAGACAAACGAACTATTTCTTCTTTCATGTGAACGTTAAAATAAAATGTTCTGATTGACATAAGAGTGCTGTGCTCTTTTCCTGGACTCTTGCCAAGATTTCCTGAGAGTTCAAGACTGTTGGATTTTTGTTTGTTTGTTTTTATTCTATTTCACATTGTCCCAGGAACAGGAAGGCATTTCATGCCCAGCTTAAAAAGAATATTTCAAGGCCAGTCTGGTAGGGGATATAATATCAGGGTCCTGAGATATTAAAATAGGAAATCTATAGGGAAATAAAATCCATGAAATTGTGTGTGGTTCTAGAGAGTCCTTTCTGATACTCTCCAGCTGCTTTTTGGCAGTTCCTCACCACTCAAGGAGGCAGAGCTCCTCACAGAGGGCATCAGGGAGCAGGGTCCCTTGAGCAGACAACAGGTTTCCTCATTTAGGTGAGGAAACCATTTAGCCATGCAGCACCCAGCGTGCAGCAATGCCAGACAGACTTGATAAGAAGCACAGACCTGCCAGTGCCTCCTTCCACCCCTGAGGAGTACCACAGACCTTCCTGCTGCTTACCAGTGATAAGCAGCTGCAGACAGGCAGGGCACAGAGACCTGGGGACAGAGAATGTCCACACGGAGGTGGCGGACGTAGCTACAGAGCAGTTTCAGCAGCAACATTCAATCAAGGTTATTGAACTTATCTCATAGACTTTTCCACAGGATATTTATATACATATATCTGCATTTAAAAGTTATTTCTCAAAGCACGAAGGATGTTTCAGAAAATGCTGAAGAACCACCTCCCCATGTGGCTCTGATAAAAGACCGTACAAAGAAGAGAGAGACGTGAAACAAAAGTTTGGATCAGACCACACTAACTTTGGCAGGGTTTAGAAACTTAACTCAGATCTAAATTTTATAGTTGGCTTCAGCCCAATCTTCATAATAAGCTGAAATAAAATGGCACCAGACAAGATCCAGCTCAGAATGTTTATTCTCAAATACCCCTGCACAATGGAGTGCTGTGGGATGCAGAGAGTCTGAAGACAAGATAACACATTAGGGGATGAACCAAAAACTTTAAACTCTGGTACAGACATCCCATCTGTCTCTCTTTTTCTTTTCTCCCTGCTGATGAATTCTCCCTGTAACAAGTTCCTCATCTCCAGGGCAATGTAGCAGAGGATATTGAAATTACATTACAGTCATGCAAGACTGTCAGCATGCAATGAAGTCATTCTTCTTCTTGAGCACTCGGCCCACTTTGGTGTCTATTCCACTGGTATCTTATCGTCTCCTTTCTTTCCCTCCTCTCCCTCACTCATCTATCATCCAAACAGTGTTATTTTTGTTAAATAAAATCTTTGTTATTACTAAACTTCAGTGACTCGATCCAAGAAAATAAAGCATGCAAATGTAAACTTGGCAGGGTAATAACAAACAAGATTTTGTTCTCCTCCAGCAATTAACTGGAGAGTCTGCTGACTTTCTTTCCTTTTGTAAATCTTTCTTTAAAGTACTTTTCAGTTATTAGTTGTCCTGAACTATAAAGCATGAATGAATTGTAACGCTTCATGTGCTGCTAACTATAACTTCATAAATAAGAAGCTGTAGCTATGGCATGATTTCTCAAACTTTGTTTTTCCTTCCTCCCTCCTGCCCCTTTAAAAAATAAAAATAAAAATACATTAATTCTCCCTTGGTGTTAATGGATAGAAATAAAAATGACTGTGGTAAAAATATAGCAAGCATCAGAGGAGTCCAAGCTTTATTGCTTTATCAGAAATCCAATACTTATTGTTTTCCCAGAACTACATTTCCCCAGACAACTGACTCCTTGTCCAGTATATGTGCTTGATCTGCATGTCCACGTAAAAAGAACCCTACCAGAGGTGGATGCTAGAAACTGAACAGCTAAACTTATATACCTTGCAATTTGTTGGAAACTGTTCAAACAGATTTGGTTCCTTAAGATTTCTAAAATCTGCTTTTTTTTAGACGGTTAAATATGTATGTTCATTTGTTACAAATGTACTCGAGCTTGACAGTTTAAGACATAATGTCTTAATAACATAAATAGGCACAAAACTGTAATATTAGCTTTGGGCTACATTCGGGTAGACTGCATAGAAGCCGATTTTTGTTTGGGTTCAACTGCAGTACAAGCCTGCAACTGATTAGCACTAATTTCACCCTGCAGATGGGGGTGGCCATTGGTGATGTTGTACAGCTCCATTGACTCGATATGTATTTTGTGTAGCTTTGCATTATTTTGAATCGTTGCTAATATTGTTTTTATCTTCTTCATTTCCCTATGAAACTAACACTAAATTGATAGGTAGATCTTACTATTCATCTTCCTTTTGGTACAGTTTAGCAGTTCTGAACTTCACTGCACAGCATCTTCTTTGGTCTTGGATCTTATAAACCATCAGAAGATAATCCATCCCATCTGTTCTCGAGTGGACAAAAGCTGTCTGGAGGCTCGTTTCTGTTCCCAAACTACAGACCAACTCAAAAACCCTGACTCCAACCCTGTGTTTTGCCACCAGACAGAATACCCACTTCCAAATGTTAACAAATTCGGCTCAGGAAACGGAGGGAGAGGAAAAATTCCAGCCTCAAATGGCTGGAAGTTAACACTTAGTGCTGGTCACATGAAAGCTCCAGATAATATTCCACAGGGGAAGAATGGTTTTGTTCTTCCAAACACTGTACATAACTGTAGCCTGTTATGTATGGCTCGCTCTCCAGCTCACTACGAACAAAAGCTGCTGATCCCCCTGTTTTCTGTAGGCACGTCCTGCTGGCAGTCTTCACATGGTATCTGTATGCAGTCAGGCACTTCCAGCCATCTACCAGAAAACATGTCTATGCAGGGAGCCTCTTTAAAACCCAGAGAGCTGTGGTTCCCTCACGCAGTTAGCTTGTGGGAAGACGGAGCTGAAACCCATAGCTCGACCCTGGTGATTCAGCTCCTCACCCTGAGGAAGCTGTTGAGATACTTGTGGAGCCTGAATGAGGAATATCAACTTAGAGCGTGGACTTGACCATGTGGCTCCTCTCCCAGACTTGCATTTCTCTGAAATAGGACCTACACCCACGGTGGGACAACCCATGCTAGAGGATGAACCTGAGACACATGGATTCAGTACAGAGCACACCTGTCAGTGAGCAGCAAAGATCTGACCCAGCTTGCTGTATGTATCTGTGGCAATGCAATCACAGACCCAAAAACGACTTTTGTAATGGAAATTAGGACTTGCACCAAATCAGAAGGCAAGACGAGGAGGTTTAACATATCCTCCCCGTACACAAGCCCATATTTCCATGATGCCTTACATTCATTCAGGTGTACAACTCTGCTACTGTGCTTCTCATTATAGTTTATGAAAGGGAAACCAGGAGAAGGGAGAGAGAGAGACAAGAGAAACTGTCTTGCAAAGCAAAGTCAGAAGTGCTTTTGTGCACAAGTGTTGACTGCTACCTTTTCCCTGATTGAGGAATTTTTTTTTCTCTATTTGTTTCAGAGGGAGAATTTATAAGAGGTCTATGAGAACCAAATGTTCAGTTAATAAGAGGAAAATAATCAGAGAAGCAGAGCTCAGTCCTGCTCACACAAGGAGTACAAAAAAGCATGATATTTGTGTGTCCTTTGCAAGCTATTTCAGATTCCGATATGCAGGTAATTCCTAAAACTCAGTACAAATGCTTTGTAGTTACCCAATCACTATAGGGACATTCACAGTGCAAGGAGCTGTAATGGTTATCCAAGGCAAGATGAGGAAATAAGCCTAGAAAGCACAACTCCTGTAACAATTTATGGGTGTCTATTAAGCTCGTACCATATGCTATTAGCAGTTTTAAGAGTATTTACAGAGAGAGCAAAATCTCTGTTAATGCATGTGGAAAAAAAATTAAAAAAAAAAAGAAAAAAGAAAAAGAGAAGTCTTTTTAAAGCCAGAGTAAAGAAATGGGCTTCCTTGAGTTCTAGCCTAAACAGAAAAGTAAGTTTTCGTGTAGCCAGTGTAAACACCAGGTACAGTAGGGTTTGCTATATGCTATACTGTAGGGTACAGTTTTACTTTGGCAGCTTCATGCACTTGAAGGCAAAATTTTCCATGTTGGATTTCTAAAATTCTGTGAAAAGCTGTAAGTCCCTCATTTTCCTTCAGAATCCATCTCCACTCCTCTGCCTGTTGAGTGTGTTGACTATTCAGCACAGGCTCCATGGTGGGCCACCAGCTGTGAAGAGGTAGCAGCCTCCCCATGAAACCGGGGCCACTTTAGGTGGTGTCCATCCATTCCACAGCACCCCTGCACAAAGCCATCAGCAGGGTCACTTGCTACTGACCAATGCAGGCACACCAACTAGACTTGCCTGGCCCGGGGCCCTTATTTCCTTTTTCTTTTCTACAGCCTTTATCAAAATTTGAAGACTGTTGTCTTTCTTTGCTCTCCTTAGGCTATTCAGTCCTAATTCTTTTAGCATTTTCCTTTCAGGTCATCATTTCCAGATAATTTTTTGTTGCTCTATTTAGATCTTTTACTTCACTGCATCCTTGAAGTACCATTTCTCACAGTAGTGGCAGTACATGTGTGTCTGCAAAGACCTGTTGTCCTGACACAGAAGGAATTACATGGCCTGACGCAATTTATTCTTGCCAAACTGTTGTCTTTTACAACTAATGTGTTGTCTTCTAAGCACTTACAAACGGTGTGCCTTATATCATCAGTTTTACTGTAGACAGAACAACACATTGTTATGCAAAGAATGTTTTAAATAGCTTTTGGTGTATGAATGTAACAGCAACATGCAAAAGAAACAAATAAAACAAATTAGGGTAAATCTGATTAGAAACTAGGCCTAGATTAGAAATGATTTCTGTAATAATTTGGAAGATTTTTTTATATGGAGCTCATGAACTTGTTTGATCTATTTTTGAGCTACAAAGTCTGTTTTGGAAGGAGATGCTGCTCTTTTTCCCACCCCATCTTGGGCATAAAGGCTAACATACCTTCAAGCAAGATCACAAAACCTGCTAGTTTGGGGTTTAAGTGAAGCCACCCAAAGTGTTAATTTCTATCAAGAAGCACAGTCTACAGAGATTTTTAACAGCTTTATCTAGATCTGCATATTTCTGGTACTGTTGAATGTATCAAATAATTATTTTATAGCCTGTACTGCAAGGCTACTGTGTTCAGTTATCATCTATCCCTGAAGACAGGACCTATAAAAAAAAATCCTAACAAATTAAAAACCTGCCTTTGGCAGCTTAACATTGCTCCACTTTCTCTGCCACCTGGCCCATGAATCTCAGTGCCATGAAGGAATAGTACACTCGATCTGTGCCTGAGCAATATGAGCAAGGGTGCTGCTGGAGCTTTCACCTGCCCAGGAAACCAAAGCACACAAACCTGGTATAGGGAGATTCACTACAGTGCCTCATGCTCATAAGAGAGAAAAACAATAAAGCACTGACATAAAGAAAATTTAGTGAAGAACAGTAAAACAACAGCATAAAGGAAATTTACTATAAGCTGAGAATTCATTCTTTGCTTATGACTCGGGCAACAACATCTACTTTCCATAGGAGGCCTTTTAATTTGTTCAGCTTTTGGTACTCTCAGAATGTTTGAAAAAGAATACAAAGCTCATGATCCTTATTTTATGCACAGGAGCATGGCATGTTCAGTTCATTGAGAAAATGGCTTTGCTGACAAGGTTAACATAAAATACGTCCCACTCTCTTCAGTTCCTGCCACTTCTATCCACTGTGCCCAGTGCAACACTCCTGCCCTTAGACCCTGCATCTAAGTCCACAAACAGGATGATAATGATAACTGTTGTTTTTAAAAGTGCTTTTTTTTAAAAAAAGGAAGGAAGGAAGGAAGGAAGGAAGGAAGGAAGGAAGGAAGGAAGGAAGGAAGGAAGGAAAAGAATGAAAAGATATTATGAAAGATTTTCTCTTTCATAATAACAAAGAGAATATGCAAAAAAAGTTGTGCAAGGTATGTAAAATACAGATGGAGCCTAATTTCACTGTTTTTTTTCTTTGTTATTGTTGTTGTTGTTTGTTTGTTTTTCCAAAGCTAAAAATAACCAGTTATTATGGATAGCTTATTTAATGACAAACCTAGGAGGCCTTTAAGTTTAATAAGAATAAAGTTCTACCACATTCAGAGAAGATAAAAGGTCCATTGAGGTAGAGGTCAACTATTTTCATATAGATAAATTTACATGCTTTCACCTAGCCAAATTGATGCTGTTTGTACAGTGAACTCACACTGGAGTGATCAGCTGTTTTATGCTGCTAGCGGGCATTCCTGGGTGTAAATGGTTTTGTCTTGCTGCCAACTAACATCCTGAGGGCCACCATCTCGGGACATCAGGCTACTGATGCAGATCCTTCCTACTGTGAGATTAACGTTATTGCTTATAACAGATGAAAGATGGTAGTATGGACTAATATATTCTCATTGTTGTCCAAAGACTAAAGTAAATTTTATCTAATAAATTTGATTTTTTTTAAACTTATTCTGGTCTGCATTGCCCAAATGCATGAAACAGCACTAAAAGCCAACACTGCATAAACCCACAGACAAGATGAAAGATGAGTGCAGGGGCACACAAAAAGAGGGATACACTCCATCCATTATGTATATCCATTATGCCCATTGTAAATATACACTTGTAAATAAAGTACACTTTAATCATTATCATTTTAGAATGAAACTTCAACATAACTTAGACTTGGATTTATTTATCCTAATCATTACTAAGTTGTTTTATTCCAATGTGACACACTCACACACTTATCTCACCTCTTGAAAGGTTAACTTTTACCATAAGGTTTCCTAAATTAGTATTTTCTGTCTGATTAGGAAATGACACTCTATAATATCAGATATGAACAATTTGACACCCATAGCTGACAAAAGTCTTAAAACAAGACATTGTTCTGTACGGTCGCCAGACGCTCATTAAAATGTGTGAACTTTCCTTTGAGCAGAGATTGGAACATACTTGGCTAAAGACAAATGACACCTCTTTGCCCATCCTATCCAATGAATTTCCTTATTTTGGGTTTGAGGCAGGAGGAAACAGGAAGGAGTGGTGGTACTGGAGAAGATGGGCTGGAGTTGGCATACTTCAAAGGCGGATGCAGTAGGCTAGAAGATGTGTATTGGGAGGTAGAACCTAGATCTTGTACCCAATAACATGGTGCTCTATCACTAAATGGTCATGGTAAAAAAGATAGAAAATCTATTTTTTGCCATTGTGTTCAAGAGATACCATTTCTCCAGTGCTTACTGCTGACTAACTTGGGGGTTTGTCCTCAAAAAAAGAGACGTAGTAACTCTTGGGGATGTCAGGGCTGGGAAGTCTCGCTCTGTTCATGTGCTTTTCAGGATCTGTGTAGTGATGGGACAAGGAGTAATGGCTTTACACCAAAAGAGGGTAGATTTAGATTAGCTATAAAGAAGAAATTCTCTGCTCTGAGGGCGGTGAGGCCCAGGCCCAGGCTGCCCAGAGAAGCTGTGGATGCCCCATGGCAGTGCCCAAGACCAGGCTGGATGGGGCTTTGGGCAACCTGATCAGGTGGGAGGTGTCCCTGCCCATGGCAGGGGGGTTGGAACTAGATGATCTTTCACGTCCCTTCCTACCCAAACCATCCTATTGTTCTACGATTCTATGTAGATGTCTACCTGAGCAACCTCGTACTGCTCATTAGCCCATTTGTGAATTCAGCACTTAGCTCTGGGCAGTGTCAAAAACCATATAACTGTTATTTCAAAGGCACGATGCTACGTGGCACCAGAACAGGTACCAAATGTGTGGTGTGATGAATATATTAAAGATTTTACACTGGCTCTGACTGTATTACATTGGCATAAGATATCAATATGCCATAAAATGCTGGGAAGTCCCAGTATATGACTGGGAACAAGATGCACAGTGATTTATCTGGACAAGCTCGAAGGTGGATGGAGGTATGTACCTGGGACATGAGGAGCCTGTCAGAAGAATGTTATTGCCTTATGCCATGAATGAAGTAAAATGCTTTTTCCTTCTACTCATTTCTGTCTTCAGTCAATACCGAGTATTAGGTAACTTAACCTGTGTACATGACCAGTTATCTTTATCTCCTAAATTTGTAAAGAACAGTGTATGTTCTTATTAAGAACCAATTATGTGGGGTGAAAAACAATCTAAAAGGAATATTGTGCTGGCATGAAAACTGTGTAGGGCCAGGGCCTTTCTGTACCCAGAAATGGAAGATATTAGCAGCCTCCAACCAGGGAAGAAAAAAATGGATGTAAAGAAGTACGCTCAGCCCGTGATATCTATTTGGTTGCAACCAACAGTGAACCAGTCTTATTGAGAATTAAGTAAACAACCATCGTAATGTGCAACAGCCTGCAGTGAAAGATTCATATACCTCACCGATTTAATGGGTCTTGCTTTTGATATTTTTTTCTTCTTCTTTTTTTTTCTTTTCTCACCTCCCTCCCATTTTTTTTCCCCCTAACTACCACATAATGCCTGATACACACGTCGGTAAGTATAAGGGCAATGGGGACAGGGAGACATGTCAAGCAACTCGTGGTTTATTGCTGAGAACTATACAGTGCGTTGGGGAAAAAGCCAAATACTGATTTACCTTCACTGAATCTCATAAAATTTATCTGAATTTCATAAGAGTAAATGAAAGATGATTTTTTTTGTCCTTTTTCAATCCATTGCACCATTTTTTCTAATGGTTTGTACTGTATTGTTTAGAAGAATATTCCTGAGGGAAGTGGCTACTACAGTCTACATATAAGAGTTGTCTTAGCAGGATATATAGAGATGTATTTAATACAATTGTAAAGCTGGAAAAAAGACAAAACCATTGTCTCTGTAAAATTATTTTAAGATTTTCCCTGTTGTAAGAAGATTTTTATCTGCTTGCTAATATAAAATGTCCCAAAGTTCTGTAAAATGGCTTTTAGGGGAATACTTAATATAATTTTGCCCAAGTCTACTGCAAAAACACGTAGCAATTTCTGTAAAACTACAGGACCAAATTAAAAACATATGGAGTCCTTCATACCGTGTTTGGTCAGGGGTTGATTTTTTTTTCTCTTGGCTCCCCTTGCACTAGGCTCACTGGGAGCTGAATATGCTGTGGGCTAGTGTAAGTTATAAAAGTTCTAATGTTCTTCTAATTTATGATAGCTGCTAGAGGCTGTCAGGCCCAGGTCCCCAGAGCACAATGAATCCCACTTCTCAGCTTGCTGCTATTGCTGACAGCACAATACCAGCAGTATGAGGAGGAAAAGCAGGTATTCCTTAACACCACGCAAATCTAAATTTAGGTTCAGGCATTACTTACCTTCCAAATTCAGAGCTACCACTGCCGTGTCATCCTCTAATCCTTCAATCACCTCGCACTTATATCTTCCATAATCCTCCAGCATTATGTTTGTGATTACAAGGGAGGCATCATTTTCACTGCTTTCTCTCAGAAACACTCTGCCCTGGTACTTTCCGTAGCTCTTTCTGTGGTGTCCCATCGCAACAAAGACGTCCACTTCTTTGAGGTAATCTGAGGTGAGTTTGGTCCACTTGACCCGGATTTTGTGGGTTCCTGAGCCAGCTATTGATGTGTGTTCATGGTAAAATTTACATGGCAGTGTGACATTGCCACCTCGCTGCGAGAAGATTTTGGCTTGTTCTGCTACCACAAGTAAACGGGGTCCATTTTCTTCTAGGATTCAAGCAGAAAAACAAAAAAGAGAATGAGTCTGCATTCCACCTTGTGCAGAACGGACATGACCATTAGCTATAAGTCCACAGGATCATTTCCCTGCAATAATTTTGTACCTGTACAGCAGTAAGGCATGCAAACTAGTTATATACAATTATTTACGTAGTCACACATATACAAGCTGGTAACAGGCATTGAAGTGAGATTCAATAGCAAGCTACAGCTTTACTTCCCACACTGTGTATGTGGTAAGTGAAATATGTGTGCACAGAGTGGTCAAAATGGTTTGCAGCACTGTCCCCTGTGTAGGCAGAGGCCATCCTACATAATTCACAGTCATAATGATAGAGGTGCAGTGATATATCGGTAGGGTTGTATAGTTGGTGTATGAATGCTATCATCCGAAAACTGCTCAATGCAAGCATCGTGTATTTCCCTGTGGTTTGTTCCAGAGCTGTCAATCAACACTGCCCTTTTTTCGTAACTCAGTTTTTATATGCAAACTGAGCTTATTCAGGCAAAGCCTCTAATGATATGGGATGCAGCAAATCATTCTCACAGAACAGGAAAAGTGTTGCAGTATCAAACAGCGTTGTCTACAAGGACACGGAAAGTGTCAGCGTAATTTAAAATGGCCTGTTTTCTTTGTGTATTTTATTCTAACCTTCGAGCTCCTCTGCTGACATACTTCTGCTAACGTCAGAAAGTCCAGTTTATCATCAAAACAGTAAAATCCTGTCCTTTCCTGCCCTCTTTCCTGATCATCTCAATCTTTTTTTCCCCGTCTTTTTTTACCGATATCCTTCAAACTTGTCGCCATTTTATCTTTGATGTTTTGATCTGACTTTCCACACCGACCCATATTTAGCTGACAGGCTCCTGTCCTCCTTACCCTTTCCCCAGATTCCCTGCTCCCTTTTCTCTCTAGCAGGTCACTACTGCTGATGCTGCTCTGTGTTTAGGACAGTCAGCTGGAGCAGGTGCTCGCTTCCAACCTCATCCCTCTGGGGCTTCTTTGACAGGCTGTGTTGCCTTGGGAAAGCCCTGGAAAGCACAGGTTTGATGGTGGCAGCCAGAACATGTAGCCAAATGCTAGAATATTTCTTTCTTTCAGTAACTCTTGCCTCTCCTTTCATACAAAATTGATTTAGCAAAGCTCAGTGCTTCTGTAGATATTGCTGTCCTCTGTCAGTAGAGACATCGACTGAAGCTGGCAATGAATCACCAGCACTCAGCTTGCTAGAAAAGAATTACTGACCTCACATAACTGATTACAAAGAATCACAGAATCACAGAATCATTAAGGCTGGAAAGGACCTCCAAGACCATCTGGTCCAACCATCCCCCTACCAACCAATGTCACCCACTAAACCATGTCCCTAAGCACCACGTCCAACCTTTCCTTGAACACGCCCAGGGACGGTGATGCCACCACATCCCTGGGCAACCCGTCCCACTGTCTGACTGCTCTTTCTGAGAAGAAATGTCTCCTAATTTCCAACCTAAACCTCCCCTGGTGCTACTTGAGGCCATTCTCTCTAGTCCTATCGCTAATTGCAAAGACAAGCCAGTTGAGCATGAACCTGCATCTGCATAAGAAAAGATGCTAACCCGAATGTGTAGTTCTTTGCCAGGATATGCTGTGTCAAGTGCACCACTGTTACTGCATAGGATAGACTAGCCAGAGGTAAGGTTCCTCCAGAATGAACAAGCTCAGGTGCTGCAAGCTGGGTTAATAAGATAGGAGACCCTCCTAGCTAGTGAAATTGCTAACCCCACACCATCCCATGCAAGTGACCTTCTTGTCCTTCGTGCTGGGCAGGGGCAAGGGGTGCTCTGGCAATAAGAGGGCAGCGTCCGAGGAGAGAGATGGCCTCAGGCAGGGCATGATGGGAAGAGCTGCCAGCCCTTTTTTCATGGGAAGAGAAGGAAGAATGGGAAGGCAGCCAGGATGGCTTCTCTGCTGCTTTCCCCGTTTCCATCAGGGACAAAGAAGTCCCACAGACTTCTGTCTACCTTGGGAGGAGGAATGTTATGCTTTTGGGTGGTTATTGCCAAGAAACCTGAATCAGAGCTCAGCTATGTTGTGTCTTTAACACTGAAACAGGCAAGCTAATAAATATTAGCAGAAAGGACAAGAGGGAGAGTCTGACTCAGGTTGTTAACGCTCACTCTTTCTAACAACAGCTCGCCTTTGCCAGCGAGGGCTGGAGACTTGCCCGGAGCACTGTCACTTCTGTCCCAGGTGCCAGCATCCCCGCGCGACCCCGTGTCCCTCCCGGCTGCCACCCTCCTGCCCTGAGGCCCTTTGCTCAGGGGGTGCCTGAGGTTGTGTCTCAGTAAGAGCCAGGGATGGAGGGGATGGGAGGCTGGGGGGTGAGGGGGAGGCACAGCTTCTTCTCAGGCTGGAGCATTCCCTGGGCCCCGATGTGTTGTAACACGGTGACTTGATAGTGGGCGATGGGGTGCTGTGCTTAAAAAGAATAATTCTTCCCCAGAACTACTTTCTTCATAAGTACCATGAGAGAAGTCGTGAGGTGAATGGCCGAACAACTGTAAACTCTGCAAACTGCAGATAACACCTCGCTAAACTGTTGCCTCCAACAGGACAGTTTGGGTCCTGTCTGGGGATGAGACAGACCAAATGCACGGCCACACAAGAGCCTCAGACACCACTTCAAAATGCGCTAGCCTTGCTGCCCCTCAGTGGTGCCAAACCAAGGAGGTAAACACTGGAGGAGAAAGGGTAAAGAGGAGAAAGGAGGAGAAAGGAGAAAGAGGCTGTAGCCTCTGTTCTGCTCTCCCTTTCCCATGTCTGACTGCTATGCCACTATCAGTGCTCCTCCTATCGTCCTTACTCTGTACGTGCCTTGCCTTGACTGCAGCAGTTGACTGGTTCCCAGTTCAGGGACAGCAAGTGTACTTGCTCTCACATTGCTACCACCCTCAGTTTGGTCTCACTGGCTGGCTTATTGTCTTTTTTTGTTTGTTTAGTTTTGTTTTGTTTTCTTTTCTTTTAACTGGCTTTTGCAGTCAGGAGTAATAATGGCAAGCCAGGTTTGGAAGGAACAGTGTGGGGCAGGGAGGATGAGTCAGGCTGCGGCCCATGGCAAACAGCTTTATTCACTTTATACATCAAAACTGTCCAGAATCTCATGCTGACCCTGGTACAGAACTTGATTATTCCCATATTTTAATGGAATAACTTACAGAGCAGCAATGAAGGGAGAAAGAACATTTTTTTTTAGAATAAAAATAATCTTGTTGATGTTTTTCTTTGCCCTTAGAAGTCTTCATAAATGTGTTTTGTCCATTAAAGCTTATGTATTGCTTAGGTGTTCCACACTGTTAGCAAAACCATTAAGTTAATATCATTGTGTCATGCTAGCTTAAATATGCTAGCTTAAATAAACATAGAGTTGTTTCTTGCTTTCTTGTACTGGTATCTGGGACCTCAGCATAACTCATGCTAAAATATCCTTACTCTTTCTATAGAAGTAGCATGTCTTGTTATTGTACTATGCTTGTTTAAAAATTAAAATATTTTCTGTGATAAAAATAATTCCCTATAATTATGCTTTTCCTCTGATGTCACTTATTCACACTGAATAATACATGGAAGGAAATATGTTAAAGGGGCTGTATTAACTCAAGTTTAAGTTTCTAGGAATTCTAGCATTGCAAAAAAACCAGCAGTGAAATAACAGACTTTGTCTCTTCTAAACTACTGCCATCTTATACCTTAAATATACTTTAAATGTGCATTTAATTCAGTATAGATAAAGAAATTGCATGAAGATCTGGCTGCAGTTCTCTCATGTGGGACCTATCTCCTTGACTTACCTCCACAAACTTCCTGGCATTAAATCTATATTCAACCCTATGGCTACTGCCCAAATTTGGGGCTAGTTCTGATTTTGCACTAATAGCAGGGCAAAGGAGCAGAATTTAGTCACCATGTAGTTAGCATTGGTATCACCACCTTTCAGCCCTTGTTAGCCCCAAAAGAGGGAGCAGAAGATGAGTACAGCAGAAATCATGGCACTGTCTCAGTACCTCTTCTGCTTGGAAGGAAATGTTCTTGGGTTGGTTGGTGTGGCATTAAGACTGACAAAATATCACACAGAAACAGTGTGGAGATTCTGAATTATCTTTAAATGTTACGCATGGGAAATTACACTAATGTAGCACGGTGAAGGCAAATTAATAATTTAAATTGATGTTTAATATGAAACCTGCTTCTGTAATAATTTTTCATGACACGAGTATACTGGTACCTACAATGTGCCAGTAATGTAACAGACCTAGATGTAATGTCTAATAAGCAGACCTGAATGCCTTTAATGAAACCGAGATGCCAACAGAAGGTGAGGTTGTTCCGTGCTGACATTTCTATTACATGCTGTTTCAATATGCCACACTATGAAGAGGAAAGAAAGTTGTGCTGATGTGAAAGAAGCAGCTTGACTATAAGAAACTGCATGATGGATTTTGAGATAATCTAAATTGTCCTAAATGGCAACAAAAATATCAAGAAATTTTAAGGAAAAATAATGCAAAAGCATGGGATTTCAGTTAGGATTATGTTTTTTTTTTGTTTTTGTTTTTTTTTTGTTGTTGTTGTTGTTGCTAAAGAGTTGGTACCCTCTAAGGTGTACACAGTTTATTGTGGTGCTAGGGAGGAGAGCACATCTCATTTAAATACAGTTCTCTCATTTGCTTTTATCACACAAAAGCTGAACTGCAAGGACACTTGTATGCAAACAAACTAACAGAGAGCAAGGTGTAAAGCCTATCTTGAAAAGATGATTTGGCCAAGTAGTCTGGGATAATAGCACAGCCTGACCAAAATCATGAAATGCACTACAAGCTTCAGGAAAGGATATAAAGTCACAGAAGAGTTAAATGCAGCTTTAGATATTCCATAAATTTTGCTCTTTGATAGTGGAATAAAACCACAAGAGAAAAGATATAAACAAAGGAAATGGGCCAGGAGAAAGAAGCAGAAAGTAAGACTGGTAAAGGTAGGGGGAAAAACTGCCTAGCAGATGCAAAACTGGACTGAGGTCCTGTTTCACTGCATTAACCAAGGAGGGGAAGAGAATTGGATGGCCTATTGCCGTGAAAGACTGAGAAAACAGAAACCCATGCTGCTCATGAGAAACATGAAGAGAAGATGAGGGTTTCTGGCTGGAGAGGATCCTGAAGGACCTTCAGTCTTGGTTGATGTGTATCTGGACAACTAGTACTACCATCTTCCTGCTTGGAATGGACCAACAGCGACTACACAGATCATGTGTAGCGGCAAGGAATTTTTGAGGATATTCAGAGTGGAAAGCACTCAGCCTGGAACTTACTTTATGGATGGACACTTGCTAATTCACTGATTACTAGTCCTCCGTGACCGAGACACAAATTGTTGGTAAGAAAAACTCTAAGGGAAGAAACTGGGGGAAAACTTAAAGGGAAAACATGGTATCTATGCCTACTGCACTGCTAAACCTGAGAGACAACAGGAGTTTTTATACTAATGGAGGGCAGTAAAATGGTGCAACCAGCCAGATCTTCTGGCTCCTGACACAGAATTGCTAAGGGAGCCAAAAGCATGTTGAAATAGCCGTCAGACCAGAAGATGGTATTAATCAGTAGCTCTTCAGGAATGCCAAGTGAAAGAAAGAGGTGATGAAGTGGCCGTCTGCATTAGTACACAGACCAAAAACATGTCAGGAAGGACTGTGAAAGATCTTACTGCAGCAGTGAAAAAAGTCTTCTGAGCAGGCAGAGGTTCATTTTGGAGTGTGGAGTGACCACACAGGTGGAGGTGGAAGACAACAGAGAAATGACGCAAGTACTAAACTAACATACCTTACGTTTTTAGTAAGGTTGGCTTTGATGTTCTGAAAGTAGGATATAGTTTAAAGTACATGAGTGCACTGATACAAAATAAGAATGTAAAGATGAAATTTGAGCTCAGAAAATATAGCCTGTTCAATGAAAAGCGTGGAAGAAGTCACCACCTGAAGTACTGACATTACTACTGGCACTTGGTATGGCAAACCTGAAGGCAGAAATATCAGCTTGCCTATCACTTCAGTGCACTGTAGTGTAGCCTGTCACTGCACTACAAGAATAGTACCATATGTTTCTGCACAACAGCAACATAACATATACACATATGTAAGGAAAGTAATTTAACTGTTAACAGGCCTATTAGTCTGACTTCAACAGCAAATAGGACTTCAGGAAAATTTTTGAAGAAAAATTGTTGAAGAAGAAAGAGAATTAGAGTAAATCACTGGGAACATGGATAAAATGCAGCATATTCTGACCAAAGGGTGTCAGATTAATGTTATATCAATCATATAATAAAACTAAATATATAAAGCCAGGAAAATGTGATTCATTGATTGCTTGGATTTCAGGGAAGTGATTTGGGAAATATAGGAAATTAGGGTGGAGAACACAGGTGTTTGATGGAAACTTTGCTAAATGTGTAAAAACTTCATACAGAGGAGACTGCAATTGCTTGGGTTAAAGCATAAATGATTAGCCTAGAAAAAAGCCAGTCAACTTTCTCCAGTATCATTTCTGAGACTCTTTAATATTTCCATTTTTTTTACCTTATAAGGTAAATAAGTAAATGGGACTATTGAATGAGTAATGTTTTCACATAATGTATATAGCCTCATTGAAGGAAGAAGGATAGGTATTTAGAACATGTGAAGACAGAAAAAGGGTGGACAAAGTGACAGAATTTAATACAGAATACAAAATCTAGATTTTTGAGGCCTAATGTGAAGAATTATTGATATGAACCTTGTACTTATTAATTGCAAGTGATAATGAGGAACAACTGCTAAATATTGTCTAACATGGTAGACTATCAATCTGCACTGCACCATGGCCAGGAAGAGGGCAGATTTGACCTCAGGTCTAACAAGCAAAGCATTGTTGTCAAGAAAGTAAAAATACTGATGCTAGCCTAAGATCTTATCTGGAATGAAATCCTGACTGTGCGCACTCAGGAAGTTTGGATTCAAACAACAAGCATATGGATGAACAACTAACATCAGGCAACTGGTGATTACACACTCAGGGAAGAATTTGAAAAAGTTTTTTCACATAGTAGCTGTGAGGAGATATGTTGGTAAATCACTAATGTTCTAAAGCGAACATCAAAGAAGAAAGATAGTTATTTGAAGATAACGATATTAGGAGAAGCATAAGGCTGTTCAGTGGCTGTGAGCAAGCATGTAGAATTGGAAGAATGTCTCTCATGTCAGAATAGGGTCTATAAAACAGCCTTGCAGAGATAAGGTTTGAAACCCAGCTTGTTTAAAAATGAAAGTAACTTTATGAGATGTTAGATGCTGTAAAAAAAAAATGGAATAGAAGACAGTTTAGCTCATTGCCTCAGGAGATCCCTTTTAGCTCTGTGTACTTGACTACAGAACATTTATCTGCACCTTTTGTCACTCCAAAACACGTAATCCAAGAGAAGTTTAGCTCCGGATCCCTTGGATTTCACCTACTCAATACTATACTCCTTAATATAATATAAAATGCCTTTTGTATGAAGCTATAACATATGTTCCACAGACTTCCCTGATTTGCAGCTCATTTCCAGGTGTAGATCATCTTGTATGTTTATGCAGCACTGGGCAGAGTGAAATCCCTAGCCTGTTGTGATTCCACAATGCAGAGAGGAATGAAAAAATTAACAGTAGAAATATCAAGTTCTGAACAGTTTAATTCTTTTTGATTTGTGGTCTGTGTATTTCAGAGCCCAAATCAGCTGATAGCAAAGGTTATGGCAGAGCTTTATTTTAAGCATCATGCAGCTTTCCTTGAAGGAATGAGCTCTCAAGGTTCAGAAATGTTGAGTTTTCGTGGGTAGGGAGAATGCTCCATCTTGCAACTTTTTTCATCTGTGAACTATTCAGCACTTGCAAATTGCACTGTACACACCCTGAAGGACTAGTAATAAGCAACATGTATGACTTGCAAATTAAACTAAAATAAACTTCTCACTACGAAAGTTTAAGATACACAGACTAAGGAAAATTAATTTTGATTTGGTTTAATTATATCCAATAATTTATTCTCCGAACATGATAAGTAAATTTCAGAGATAAGAAACAGCATTACACAAGGAAAGGCACACTATATATTTAGTTGACATGAGTGTCAAATTTGAAATTTACCCTGCCTGGGGAAGGAACATTTACCATCTCACGATGGTGATATTTCTTCATTTTGGTATACACATTCATTTGACCTTCATGCTGTAAGCTTCTTTAGAGGAAAAACCAGGTATCTGTTATTCCTTATTTGACCTTGACAGCATGAGTGCCTGTTTCAGTAGGTGCAGCATGCCTTTGACTTCTGTGACTTACCTGGGAACTTCTAAATGCTCGGACTTTCTTAGTATACATCTCTAACTTGGTAAATCATATTTATATACAAATTCAAATAAAATAATTTGCCAGCTGATGAGAGAAAGGAATCAAAATTGGGGGTGGGAGAATTTGTGCTGTGTTTCTTAGTTTTGCAAGATTAATTTTAGTCATCCTCAATAAACATATAAATGAAGGCAGGAATATCAGTTAGTTCTGCCTGTCCTTACTGCATAAATCCTTGTTGTTTTCTTATACAGGATGACCCTCAACGACTGAAGCTGGGACTGAAAAAACAGCTGCATTGTACTGCAGACTCAAATCCTGCTACAGCTATAAGCTCTAGGATTCAAACCAAACAGGATTATGCAGAAGGGCAGTATAATACTTGGTGTGAATTAAAGGTGTGAGAAAGGACGCATTTCTTTCTGGGTAAGACACTTTTTTTTTTTTTTCTTTTCCTGATGTTTAAATTGCCCAGTTATGATCTCAGATGTGCTAAGCCTTTTTAAATAATAAACAGCAGTAATTTTCTGTGATGTGAAGAATTATGTATGGCAGTCTCTTAAAATGAAAAATATTTCACAATAAAGTAGTTATTTCAACCCACTGCAGTTACTTATTACTTTAGGATGCATACTTTTCTTCTTTATCTTAAAACAGGCTGTCCTTTACTCACTAATCTTTGCAAGGTTGTGACTAATTGCTGTTAAACAGTGCAACTTTCTTGTTATTGTGTTGGGATTTTTTGTTTGATTTTTGTCTTTTTACTTTCCATGTGAGTAATAATAATGAAACAGAACAAGAAAAGTAAAGGTTCTGGTCACAGGTAGCAGTATTTTAAAACATGCAGCAAAATAAAAAAAAAAAAATAAGGATCATTAAGCACGTCATTCTGTCTTCCTGAGCAATCTGAAGATACTGGTATTTTGTCATGTATTTCCTTACCTTGGATGTGAATAATTTTCTCATGCTCCAGGCTTGAGTTGTCAGGGTGAGGTTCAGCCCAGCAGATAGAAATCAGCACCAGAAAGAGGAGACTCATCATCTTTATAGTCAAAAGAATCTTCTTCACTGTAAGGGCAGCACATACAAAGAGGCTTGTGAATTTTTGGAAACCTTTACAGTGTTGGACTGCACAACTTGTTACAGCAGTGATCTTTTAAAGGATCTGTAACATAGTTAACCCATTCAGCTCAAAAAGTTATAACAGGTAGAAATTTCTTAGTAATGAAGACTGGACCCTTTTAACCAGACTTTGATTAAATAAAACTTGCAATCCATATTTAGCTCTGCTTATGCAGAAATACAACACAAAAGAATAAAAGCACACACATACACACACACACACACACACACAGATAGCCATAAACTAAACCCCTTGCAGCACCATATGTAAGCTGTACTGGTGTTTCAAAAAATGTTCTAGTGTGCTTTTGCATTTCCAGACCTACTCGAGCTCTGGTCCAGGAATACAGTTAAAACAACCGAAGCTATTTCTAAGTCTATATCCCAATATGATGCAATCTGCTGGTGGTAGATTTTTAAGGTAAAAACAATCTTCTCACAGGTTTTGGCATTTCAGACAAGACTGCAAATTAACATAGCAGTCAGGGTGATAAGTTTGCTTAAGCTAAGCAAGAAAGATGACAAAACATTTCTGAGGCTGATAGAAAGGTCTATTTTATTTCAGATCCACTTACCACTTTAAAAGATGCCTAAATATACAATGAAATGTTCAAAACCATGCACAAAGTAGGTTAGAGTTGTATATGCTACCACTGCAGCTGCCCTGACTGATTTTTCATTCATTTCTACCTAGAATGCTGACGCACTAACTTAGTGTGCCAGGTAGGGTCTCTGCAGTCAGCAGAGCTGAGCGCTGCAGGGAAAATCTCTGCCAGCCTCTGAGTAGTAATTAGGCAAATGAAGACCTGAAATAGAAAAGGAGGCATAAAAGACAAGAAGTTTTATATGGAGGGCTCAGACTGATGTGTGTTTTATAGCTGTAATCTTAATGACCCTTATTTCTTGAAATAAAAGATAGTTATTTCCCAACTTTGCCTTTCAAGAGACTAGTATTTCTTCCCCAGTCTTCAAGTAGGGACAGCATTATTAATATGCTTTCTCTCTAATGCAGAGAAGTGTAATCTTTTTTGCTGTGCCTCTCTCGGAGCTAGAAGCACATCAGAGTTGCAGGGTACTCTCAGTCAGAGCTGGAGGCTGAGTCCAAGCTTTCCAAGCAGCCCCAGTCTCTAAGCAGATGCCAGCACCTACAAGCTTCACATCTAGATGCAAATATTGGAACCCGGACAGCCTCTGCTACCAACCGAAATGCAGAAATGCTATTGCCTTTTATTCTAACAGCACATGCATGTTACTTGCCTGCCCTTCCATTTCTTCAAGCGAGTTTGGGTGGGAGCTCAGTGCCCATTCAGCATCCCTTACAGTGGAGTGCCTAGGGGTAGGACAAGTGATTGCTGCATGCTGCTTTCCAGGTGGTCCAGCTCAGAAACTCCGTGCTCCCCAGCCACTCCTTCTTTCCTGGAAAGCCTGGCAGCCCGATGACCTCCATTCGGGAGAGCAAGGGCAGATGTGGCTCCCACTGCAGCACACCAGCCTGAGCCTGTGCTGACTGGGGGGAGTCACCGGTGTGAAGCAAAACCACACTGCTCTTCTTCTCACACACCCCACACTGGGCACATTTGCTCTAAAAGGTGGAAATACTGCAGGTCTGGAGCATTTTTTTTCACTTATTTTTGGCTGTTGACTAACAACTGACGATTCTTTTTCATTGGTTGGGAAGAGTTTTGTTGATTTGGAAATAGTCTGGGTAACAAAGGAGCTTTGATTTTGGAGAGCCCATGCAGAGCCTATGGGGGTGTGCCCATCCCAATCTGCAGCCTGGAGCCTAGGCTGGATGCAAAAGCTCCTGGACCCCGCAGGGGCTCTGCAGACCTGCTTGGGGAGCGCCTTATCAGCTCATTAAAGCTTTGCCTCTATCGTCACAAACTTGCTCTTTTCCATGGCACCAGCGAAACAGAACAGCCAAATAGCCAGGGGACTGGTAGTACAACCCTATTTTGGGGGACAGCATCCCCATTTCTCCTAAACTATGTATACACAGGGATTAGGGCTCCATCGTGGAATAAAGACACACCTCCTGGTTACACAAATGGAGAACTCCACACATGGCCCCCTTCTTTGTCAAGGTCACCTTAATGCAATGGGGAAAAGCCCTCCACTCAGCAGGAGTTTCCCTGAGAATATGATCTGCAGAAGAACTTTGTTCAGGGTCAGTCTGTTGCACTGAAGGTGCCATATACAGCTTTTTGAGATATTTCTGTTTCCTTCGAATAGAGACAAATATTACTCTGTGCTCAAAAGTTTCCATGACAGCATCACAGAAGGAGGATGAGAGACATATAAATGCTGGACTCTGGATATCTGCTCTTTCCTCAGCTGTGTGGATGCAGCTGAACAATTTCATGGGTCAGAGGCCATGGATATGGTACAAAATCAACCTCTGAGGTACAGATTGACACGGATTTGGGGTGAAATACCCCAAATGGTGGTACCTTAGCTTTGTGAATAGACAAAGTTCACAGTGTCTGGGCTTCTGGTTTTCCATAATAGCCAAAGACAGAAAGGGCAGCCTCATGTGTTCACAGGACGTGGAGGGGCAGGCACACGCAGTTAGTGTGTGTGTGTGTGTGTGTCTGTGCTTCCTTTCATTCTGGTGAAGCTCATCTGTGCTGCTCAGGTGCATCTCTCTCTGAAGTGCCTCAGACTGCACAAAACCAGCAAGAACTTCAAGACTACCTCAGGGGGAGCAAATGCTTGGCCCACCTTTTGTAAAATTTACCTATTGCGTATTTCCCAAAATCACTGAACGCTTTATGCTTGAGGTCGATCAACGCAGAGCAAACTTTTAGCTAGGCAGAAGCATCCCGTCTGTTCCAGCCTCCGTTAAAGGTGAGCAGCCCATTCACTGCCACCTATGGTGTCTGAAGTCGGGAACACCCAGACCTCGTGCCACATTTCTCCTGGCACTCCCCGCGATGGGAGACGCGGCACACGGCCAAGGCAATGCAAAGCAACTTTGCCAGGCCAGGAATCTGAGCCCCAGTGTTTTGTAGGTTATCCAAAAAGCAATTAGCCAAAGAAATTTACATCCTCAGCTCTAGCCAAAGTAACAGCAGTCAGGCTCCTTTTCTGCAACAGCCTTGAAGACCTCAGGGGAAAAATGATAGGTGTGGAAGTTTCCGCATTAAAATTAATAAAGTCTTGGCTGGAAGACAGTGAGTTTTCAGTAAAAAGTGGTAATGATTAGTCATATTCAAGAAACTTGCACTGGTTTCAATTACTGCATCTTTCTGCATCAATCTGCTGTCTCCTTAGACAGGGACAGAGGAGGCTGAATAGCAGTTTACAAAGGGGGAGCACAAGGCTTAGGGCAGTGGTCAAGATGACTGTGCATTCAGCTTCTAATTTCTCTAAACCTGTCCATTCTTAGATACAATTTGAAACTCTCATACTAACCATCATTTTGTTATGCTTACGGAACCATAATTCATCTACCACAGGCAAATCTAAAAGGTGATAAAGCACCAATGTTTGCATTTTAATGTAATATGCTGAAAATCAGCAGAGTGCCTTCAAGTAATAAAACTGTGTAAGTAAGAAGCATTTCACCGAAGAACGGAAGAGTGAAAAATGCAAATAAAGGCACATATCAATCTCTGTTTTTAATACAAAAACATATTTCCTATTTACTACTACAACTACTTTTTAGCTGCAGAACATGAGAGCATCCACAATGTTTGGCCAAAGGTCCACATTGCTCAATATGCTCTCCCTGACAGTAGTTAAAGGCCATGGGAATACCTCTGTTTACGGGAGTTAATTTTTATCTTTTATTAAGACATGATGACGTCCCATATCAAGTGCTTGTGCCCCTGAGATGAAAGACCTGTGGAAACCTGAATTCACAATGGCTCAAGAGCATATGGTAATACGACCATCACCTCCTCCGATTCAGCTGCAGACATGGTCACTCTGGTAAGATGGGTGCTTGAATAAGATTTGACTTAACTCATGCAAAGAACTGGCTGCTTTTTGGGAAATGCCCCAAAATGCTGCTTTGGATCATGCAGGACTGCAACTGCCTCACTGCTACCTAGACATCCCCAAGAACCACAGAGAAGGGTACTACAGCAAGATACAATGCCATCTACTCAAGTGCATAGCTCTACGGTGCAAAGAAGGTATAGGAAGAGAGGCAGGTGACATGAGATACCTTGCAGAACAAGGTGCACAAGGAAAAGAACCAGTGCACAAGGACAGAGAAAACACCTAACTCCTAGGACAGACGCAGGAGCCTCCTTCATTAAGGGCTCTGTCTTTCTGTGGATTTCTTAGTATTTTATACAGTGAAAACCAGCAAGCAAATGCAGCATTCAATGGCATCTAAAACGGGTAACAGAATTAGTAAAAGCAGTCTAAATAATTTAGTGTTGAAATAACCCCAAAATCAATGGACTATTCACAACTGTGCACAAACCTATTGTATGATATAAGCCACTACAGGCTCCCTCTTGTTGCAGATCTGATCCATCTGAGAACTGGTGCTAAGCGCTATAAAAGAACTTGTTAGTAAAATAAAATATATGTATTTTCAGGGAGAGGGTGTCAGCTACAAATAAGGAAAATCTCTCACTCTTAGACTCCACTGGTAGATAACAGAACAGGATGAAGACCAACCTAGACAGTACTCATACAGTCTCCTCAATAGCCTTTCCTAAAATTGAGAAGATGGAGTAGTACCTCAGTCTAGCTGAGTGTCAAATGACTGGCCAAAGTCTGCTGAAGCTCATACCTTCTACATGCATGTAGACACCTAGGTTTAGGCAACTGGGCCGACCCATAAGAATGGGATGCAGCTGTGGATTATGTTTGTCTGTATGTGAAATTTCACTTAGGAGTCCAAACAACTAATATTGTTAATTAACTAATATAGTCAGTGTATATCTAGCCAATGCCATCAGCGGAAGGCAGATGGGTGTTTTGTTGACCTAGGATGCCTTTGGTGTATTCACTTCTGTCTTTGAACAATTTCTTCCGCCCACAGTACAGCTTCTGGAGAAGTGGGAATTGTGGACCTGAATTTGCAAGCTGAAGCAGAGGGCACGCCTTGCATGGCCTCTCTGGCTGAGTGGCCTGACAAGAGGCTGATTTGCAAGCAAGGTACAGGCACAATGCATTCAGTCTAGGATGCAGCGCTCAGGACTTAAAGGGGACTCAGAGACAGAGGTTTCTAAAGTGCAGCTCTGTCTCAGCATCTCCTTACAGGAGGGGGCTGAGAGTGCCTCTCACGATTAGCATTTCTTCTGGCTAGATCTAGACAGCTTTCCACTCAGCGTGGCAAACAAGACTTAAGAAAGCCAGTACTCATCTCCCCATGACTGCGCAGTGTCAGCTTTCTGACTCACCTTGGTAGCTCCAACACACTTCTTTTAGATCTCCTGATACCATGTGGGCATCTGAAGTAGGCAATAGCAACATCAGCCTCTCTCTTGAAAGGCACCTAGCCTTTTATAAGTACTCACAATCTCCTTCAAAGAACTTCCATTCTCCAAAGGCAATGGTAAAATACTCAGTCCCAGCTACAGACTAAGACCTCAGTTAGAAAAGTCAAATTAAAATCCACTTCTAGCCTTGATATGCCCTTACACTTTTGTCTAGATTTCAATTTTCACTTAAATTACTGAGAAGAAAGGTTCTTCTTGGACAAAAAGTCCCCCAGGCTGACGGAACTAAGGCAAGACATGTTCAGCAGATCGCTCTCCAAGTTAAACTGTTCACACAAAGGAAGTTTCACTGATGCCATGGCAAAAGGAAACGAAATTAACGGCATAACAATGATAACATTTATACGCTCTATTATCATGACTTAGAGCAAGCTTTCCATGACCTCCTCCCATGCTACTTCATTAGTTAAGGCAATTTAGAAATTTGTGAGACTGTCTAAGTCTTGGGGCCATCTAAAGTGACAGACGGTCAATGTCTGGATAACAGGTTGTCATAGTAGTTCCCTAACCATAGGCAGAACACTTCAGTGGAAAAGCAGCATGACCGTTCAAAGACATCTGGAATCCCCTAAAGTCTATTAATTCCCTGGGAAGAATGCTGATAAATTGCTTGCAAGGAGAAAGAAAATATCTTTGCAGTCTTTGAAGTGTCTGCCTTGTATTAGAAATGAAATATATTCCAGATACACAGGGTAACAATGGTAACAATACTTTGGACATTATTCAGGGTATAGCCAAGGTCATGTGGTGACTAGAAGTTAGAAAATTCAGTACTCTAGGCTTAATTCAAGCACAGATAAGGCCAATATACTGCACTGAAGGTCTATCATTGATGGAATTCTGGTTGTTCACTGCTTTAAGTAGGTTTCTTTCTTATTCTTTACAATGGGGTATATAAAAATGCCCTGAGTTCAGGAATCTGGATGTTTTTACTTAAAGTAAAGGTGATGGTATGTTCTTTGATAACATAGTGCAATGTCACAGAAAGGTGACTGCTTTTTGCTTTGTAAAGTGAATTCACTTGTTTGCAGCCCCTTTCTTTAGAGAAAGTTGCTACTGCAATCTCCACATACCAGTCGTTTTCAAAGAATGTATGCAATCCAGCTGAACAGCTGGCTCTCCAGCTAGATTGTGCTTGTATTCTGACATTTTTTTGGTCAAAATACCTCTTTCGGCCTTAAGCAAGCATGCAGGTTGCTGAAGGTCAGTAAGAGAACTTGATCTCTCCCTCTTACTTTTCTTGACCCTTGGTCATATTTACAAAGCTAGCTTTTCATCAGTCCCTCACTGCTTCCACGGGTATCTTCCTATTACCTACACCTCTTCTTCAAGGTGTTTCTTTTGTTGCAGGTGTACTTCCTGGTAGCCTGAATAACTTGTGCAAGGCCATTTAATTTGGGAAGTTCTGACAGAGTTTTTTCAGCATCTCTATTTTGGCTTATACTTTTTGCTTTGGAAATACAATGAAAATTATTGGAATGGTAAAGCCAGAAAACAGTCCATATAATGACAGTACCTTGAAATATATACAAGTCAGAGAGATCCCATTTGTTTTACCTGAGGGAGGTACATCTCTATTCTAACGGTCCCATGTTTAATTTGATGAAGTTCTCATTCATCTTCCCCAGGTAAGCTGACTGTCCCAGCAATATAAAAATGAAAATTAAAAACATTAACAGTGCCTTTGCATCCTTGCAGGATCCTGCTATGTGAGAAAACAGATGCACTGCAGACTTAATTACCAGTGCCAGCCTGCTGTAAGGAATTAATATCAGGGCACCATTTTTGGTGTGGATCCTGGTGCAAAGCATAAAATGAGACCTTTTTTCCAGCCAACCAAGATGGCTTGGTCCTGACCTCCCTCTTCCCTGTGGCCCAAGAACTGCTCTGTCTACATTCTCAAGGTCATTGCAAATGACTTTAACAAGCCATTCAGTTTCCTAAGGAAATAGTGACAGTGATACAATGCCCCGCACATTTTTTAAAATTGTTGTTAGATGTTCGTAGAGCAAGTCCCCACAAAATCACTGCTTCTCAGAAGATAAACAATTTAATTTTACAACAGTACTGTCTCCATCAAACATCTGCTTCTTACTGCAAGGATACGTATGTGTTTCCCTTGGAAACAAAGACTTAGCTGTGGGTGCAGCCAGATCAAACCCATATGGGGATCAGTTGTAAAAGCACAATTCTTTCAACAATTTTTAATTGAATTAATCAGTGATCAATGGCAAAACATACTTTCTACCGAGATCAGTTATTCTGCGGAGGAGGAAGGTCTAGAGGTTAGGGCACGAGTTCAGACTCTGGGGGGACACGAGTTCAGCTCTGCCCTCTCCAGCCCCTCTGGGGGGTCCTGGGGGGCACAGAGGTGGCAGGGGGAGTTAGTTATCCTTTATCTGAGCCCCCTCTGTGACACCGCCTGACAGTATTTCATTGCTCAGAGGGCATTGTGGAAGTCAATATATCAGCTTTTAGAGGGAGCTCACACCCCACTGCATTGACACACTCAGAACAGAAGGACTTCTTCATGGCCGATTATAGGCACTACACACATTAAAAGCACCACGTGACAGCTTTCCACATGTATACAAACATATGAACATGCAAGTGTCTGCCTGTACCAAGCTTCCCCCTGCTTTTCTTAAACATCTTCACAACCTAATGTCTTAAGCCTTAGAAACACCTGTAAAGCCTGAATCACACATTTAGTTAATTTCTCATTAGTTAAATTCTGTTGCAAACTAATAATTAACATTTCTAAGATCGTGAGTGTTTGTAAGACAATATCTAAATAAAGGCAACACTTGCAAACTTTATTGCTCAACAGTGTTGCCCTGGTATTATGCGTACACTTTTGTTTTGTTTTGGCTTACAAAACAACCGACAATAATGGGAATACCACAAGCTCATAGTATGATCTGAAAGCTGCTCTTTATTTTGAATCAAAAAAATGAATATCCCTTTCTATTTTACAGCAGAGACTTTCACAAATATCCTTTGTCAGTCAGATGTGAGAAAGATGCCTGAAATTAGTGTATATTCAAAGCTCCATACTCTGTATATCTACCAACTGCAGATATTGGCAAATAGTGATTAAGTTCTGCTCTTCAAACTAAGTAAGTTAACAGCAACACCAAAAAAAAAAATAAATAAATTACTGGAGTGAAGAGGAAAAGATAATCATTGAAAACTGAAGTTGTGAACTGATATCCCTGAAGAAATAGATATGGGAAGCTGGGATGGTTCTCTGCGGTGAGCAAGCCAATGGAGAACAGCTCTGCCACAGGTAGATCACACCAAGCTATTTCTGTGTGAGAACTTGATATCCCTGCCCTACCTGGGTACCAGGAAAACATCAAAACATTGGCTACGGCTCAACATGGGAAATCAATATTTAGGATACAGAATTAAGAGTTTAGTATAAGAAGGTAAGGACTTTAAAAAATAAAAATAAAATAATAAATTTAAAAAAAAAAAAAAAAGAATTTTTGCTGCAAGGCATCACCTAATGAGTTCAAAGAGCATTCTCAGGACTGGAGTTGTTTACATGGAGTATTTTAATTAATGAACTGGCAGAACAAGTGGATACCCGCCAGTTTAATTTGTGGATGACACTATGTCAGGTGGCCTCTCCAAGGGCTGCGATTGACACTTAAAGTTTTGGCAATGGAGCAGCCAGAGAGCACCGCAGGGCTGGAGCGAGCACTCTGCATCACCATCGCCCTGGCAATCTCCTGTCCAGCTCCAAAGCACTGACAACGCCTTCAGACACACTGCCCACACTGCCAGCCCTCTGTGATCAAGATGTAGTCAATTAAAATGGGACACAGGCAGGCAAGGGTTTATTGGGGCGATTGGAGGAAAGGAAAATCTTATAAAGGAGACTAAAAGAGCTTGTCTTTGTTGGCCTGGCAAAACACAGCTGAGCAAAGATATAATTGCTGTCTATAAATATATCACAGGGTAAATGCCAGAGAAGAAAAAGAACATTATTTCAGCTAAAATTTAGGAACAGAACAAGCAGGGCCATAAATAAGTTTAAACTGGAAATTAAATAATTTTAAACTATAAAGAACTGTCACAGTCTTCCTAAAGATATTTTAGGGGGGAGGCAGGAAGCACAGTTAGTTTAAAGGTGGAACTGGCTTACTCAGTGAAAAACTGCCTGGGATGATGGGGAACTTGGGCAGAAGAGGACTGGGTTATGGCACAGGGCATTCCCTTCATTCTTGTAGTCCTGTTTTTTGTCAAAGGCCTCAATTGAAGTATGTTAATAATCCTACTTAAAGCAGAATTTTTTCCTTTCCTTTTATGGCAGGTCCAAACGCTTCTATCGCTATTAAAGACATGATCTAATATACTCAGGGAAGGCTTCCTATCACTCTAAATTCAACTGCAAGCAAGCTCTCAGTAATTCTCGGCACTGGCAGCAAAGCACCCTTCCCACCCTTGGTCCTTCTTATGAAAGATTTCCCCAAACAGCTTTTAATGATCAGGCTTCATATCTGGCTCCAGTTATTTCCCAAGTAGACTCTGCGCCTTACATACCGATGCTGTTGTCCCTGACATGGATCATTAAATATCTGCAGAGGAAATGGAGACAGATGTGGCTGGCACTTTTGCAGTGCTCAGTCACATGGAAGGCTTGGCTGTGTCTGCTGTGATGATTATGTGCAAAATGCAAAGATGACAGTTCTGTTCCAGAAGTGTGGTGGTGGGGGCAGTGCAGCCTGTCCACAATGCATTTTAGTTGTGATGATTTTGAGAGCTACAATGATGTAAAAATAAAGGAGAATGCCAGATCCATTTCCACTCAGGGCCACTCAGTAAAATGACACAGGATATTAAGCTGAGAAAATAAAGAGAACTTCCAATACCTACTTGTAAATCAAGGACATAATTGGGAAAAACCAACAACCAAAAGACAAACAACCAAACAGGAGCTCCTCCAAACAAACTATCCTCATTTAACATTTTCATGAGGAACTACTATAATGGTTCAAGTAAATTTCAGAAAGTGTAAAATATAGCATTAACTGAATAATTTGCAATTGTTTGATTGAATCATAATGCAGAACATAACCTGGTAAATAAAACTCTCTTAAGTTGTGTAAGCAAAACAGCTTGCAGAGCATGCAGTTTTGCGTATCTATTACAAGAACAAAAGTACATCATATTTTAGTTTCAGATATATTCAGATGCATAAAGATGTGACTGAAGAACCTATCCAGGAAACACCTACTGCCTGCAGTACAAAATTAAGTAACCCTATAAGAATATACTAAGAATGTGTGGAAAACTACAGACAGCACAGAATTGAATTTAGTTTGCACAGAGATAGAAATTGAGAGAAAAAAAAGCCTAAGGATGTGTTTTAATTCGTTGGAGTATAACATATAACAGAAAAGATCTTGAAAAATTAATGCCATTGTTAATTGAACCCTTTTGACATTTATTTTCTATGCCAGCAATATATGCTGACTTTTGGTCAGTTCTTCAGATAAATTAAACCTGTGTAGGTTTCAGGAAAGGAGAAAAATAGTAAAGACCCAGTAACAGGTTTTCTAGACAATCTCTGAATAGGAAAAGTCAGTTAACAAAGCAAGTGTATTGATTTGGATTATGCAAGACAAAGCAATACCCTTGCTTAGTCAATAATAAGAATACCTGCAATACCAGTAGGCTGAAAATGAATGAGGTTTCAAAGATACATAAGTAGGATATCCAGTTTAAATAAATGGCAAACAGATAGGACTCATACATTTTGCAAATGCCACTCAACCAAGTTAATTATAAGGATCAGCATTGCTACAGTCATCCAGAACAAATGCAAGGCTTTCATTTGTGCTTTAATGTCCTCAAGGTTATGCAGGCTATTTCAACTTCACAGCCGTAATTTCCAGTTCTCAAATAGCACTTACAGGGGCTTTGAACGCCCTCCAGCCACTGTTACCCAATCCACATCCTCACCCTCAAGCTTAAGAGGCGGGTTTGTCACACCGTGGGGGTTGGAGGGAAGCCCAGGAACAGTGATATGCTACAGATAGGGATCTCTTACTGAGATCTCATACATGTGCAACTTAAGATGTTGGAACAGTGAGCCAGAGAAGGAGTACATTATTCCTGCTTTTTATTATTATTATTATTATTTTAATACATATTATTTCCCTAAGCAATTGCTGCAGGTGAATTCTGGACACTGGGCAAGGCTAACTTTTGCCTCAACACAATACAGCCCTCCTCATGCACTTTTTGTTTTTCAGTTACCAAAGCTCCACTGATATTTTCACACCAGGTAACTTTCCCAGAGAATACAGAGAAAGATTGCTTGTCAGGACAACAGGAAGATTTCCACAATAAGCTCTACTCACTGCAGATGCAGGTGCTGAAATGGCAGCCTGGGGTGAAGAACTGAAGAGCAATGGAAACCACGCATTACCAGCTCAAAGAGCTTCTCTGCAGTGTTCTCTGAGCGAAGACTCCCTGTCCCGAAGTGCTGCTAGAGGGAAGAGACACTGGTGTGCTAATGATGGGCTATTTTCATTACCCTCCTTGCCCCACAGGGAAGAAGAGGAAGCAGGAGGACCTACATAGCTCTGCCCTGGAAAGTCAGTGCTCGTTTCTTTTCTGATGCTTCAGTCTGTACAATGGAATACTTGTAAGGTTTTGGCACACCACAAGTAACATCATCTGTCTTAAGCATTTATCAGACCAGGTGAGACCTGCGCCAAGTGTCAGCAAGGTCTTCTATTTCCTTCTTTCACAAGTTAGGACTGTGATTTTCAATTGGGACATTAAATGAGAGGAGAGGAGAGGAGAGGAGAGGAGAGGAGAGGAGAGGAGAGGAGAGGAGAGGAGAGGAGAGGAGAGGAGAGGAGAGGAGAGGAGAGGAGAGGAGAGGAGAGGAGAGGAGAGGAGAGGAGAGGAGAGGAGAAGAGAAATGAGAAAAGAGAAGAGAAGAGAAGAGAAGAGAAGAGAAGAGAAGAGAAGAGAAGAGACGAGACGAGACGAGACGAGACGAGACGAGACGAGACGAGACGAGAAGAGAAGAGTTCAGCTGGAAGGGACCTTCACAGATCATCCAATCCATCTGCCTGACCAGTTCAGGGTTGACCAGAAGTTAAAGCACAGTACTGAGGGCATTGTCCAAGTGCCCCTTGGACACGGACAGGCTTGGAGCACCCAGCACCTCGCTAGGAAGCCTGTTTGCCTGGTCAGCCTCAGGGTAAAGAAATGCTTCCCGATGCCCAGCCAGGCCCTCCCCAGGCACAGCTCTGTGCCGGTCCCGTGTGCCCTGCCAGCAGCTCCCAGGGAGCAGGGGCCGGCACCTGCCTCTGCGCTTCCCTCCTGAGGGAGCTGCCGGGAGCAGTGAGGCCGCCTCTGGGCCTCCTCTTCTCCAGGCTGGGCAGCCCCAGTGTCCTGAGCCTCTCCTCACAGCACGGCCATCCGGCCCTTGGGCCGGGCTTGCTGCCCTCCTCTGGGTGCTTCCAGGGGCCTTAACACCCGTTGTAGGTTGGGGAGCCCACAGCTGCACACAGTGCTCCAGGGGAGGCCTGCACCAGCTTTTATATTGTGAAATATAAGTAAACTATGAAATTGCCTAACTGAGATACTGGCTGCTGCTTGATCCAGCTTTCATCTCGGTGACTTGTACAAACTTCCTAAGCTTCAAAAACTGCCGAGCTCACAGGGCATGGGACACTGCTCCAGGGTCTCTCACTTACCAGCAGCTTCAGCCTTGTGGGGTCAGCTCCCTTCCACTTCCTTCTCAGAGGCCAAATGCACAGACTCACTTACATCCAAATGCCAGGGCTGACAGCATAAACGCCATTCGTGAGGCTGTTTGGCTGGGGAACGATTTTAAAGAGCCACGCAGCAGGGGGTAAAAACACCCCAACACCCAAACCTATCCCTGTGAAGACCCCTATAAACTAACCCTAGCAGAGCTCCACCTCCCAGCCTGAGGGCTGCCAAACAAGAGACTGGGAGCTGTGCTAATCCCTAATTAAATTTAATCTACACTAGAAAAGGTTTGTTGATTTAGCTAGATAGGCAGAACTGTATTGACAGGTCAGTCCCAACATAGGCATGCTCAGGAAAAAAAAAAAAAAAAGCAAAAAAAAAAAATAGCATAACTGGTGGCAGCTTGGTGAGCAAAGTAAACTGTTATGAAAGCAGGGGTTTCTCTCACTTGTGCAACTGCATCAGTGGTACACACCACACGAGCAGCTGCAGACCTGCTCTCCTCTTCCCTCGCAGCCCTGCAGATGGTTTGGACGCCTCAGCCAGCCCAGCAGCTTGCCCCTGCTCCTTCCATCGGGGCTACCTCTCCGGCTGCTGCTGCTGGGAGCAGGAGGGCTGGAGCTCTGCCTTCCACAACAGTGGAAAAGGTGAAGCCCATCCCAGGTCCCCCATCATACGTACACTTGTACACAGACACAAACTCTGGCCATTGCATTTGCTTTGAGAGAACAAAATACGTTGTCCGACATGATTGCATGAATAAAAGCTGGTAAGATAAACCAGCATGCAAGAGTTCTGTCATCCTCTCTCTAGAGATGTCCACACAAGACAAGGAGAAAAATTACCAAACACAAGATCTGCAATAAAATAATTTCTGTCTTCCATTTTTACTCCTGAAGCATTAAAACACATTTGCCTGCTCTGAAAAAAAAAAAAAAAAAAAAAAAAAAGGACTACTTACACAGTTACTATGGATTCCCTAGCTACATACTATTATTAATCTGCTGCACTCTGGGATCAGAAACTCAGTGGATGGACTTGAGAGGTCCCAGATGCAACTTCCAGCCTTCATGCTTGTATAATGGTTAATTTGCTTCTAAAATAGGTTATTCCACAATGAGGAGAGTATATCATATTAGGGGATATACCTAGTATTACAGCAAATAATAGTAAAGAAATTTCACTGAAATTAGCAAATTAAAAAAAATAGTATGGTTTGATTGGCTGACACATTATAATAATCTTAAAAAATCACCTTGTCTTTTGGTCAATTTGAGGAATGTATACTCCATTAAAAATACTTCCATGAGTATCATAATGAATTTTTCTGAAAAAGCATAAATATAATAAATGAGCTTTTTAATAACCTAGCTTCACTGAAATTCTGTAGACAGTAGAAATCTATTTCTAAGAAATCAGGTCATTGCTCTAATTAAATCTGACATAGACAAAAGAGCATACATATAAAGCCTTCATTTAATGAAGAAAAATTTTGCACCTCTAACATGGCAGTAATAGATTGCTTTGAACACTCTTATTTTCATCTGAAATTTACATGACAACTTTTGAGGTGTAGGCATGGGTCTGTTTTGTATAAATGTAGAGCAAGGGCCGTTTTCCTTGCACTTACAGACGAACTTGTGGCATTCAGCTCTGATCTCTGTGGTGCCAGGATGGAACAATTCCTGCCAGCAGATGCCAGAGGCATTTTTACTCTCAAGGAGTCACAGTGTCTCAGTTGTGCTGCAGGGAAAAATGATTTAAGAAATGTGATACTTCCTCTTCTGTGGGAAGGGGAGAGCGACTGCAGTAAAAAGTTTTTCCCAGCACCAGGAGTGTGGGTGAGGAGCTGGGGGACAGGAGAGGAACGTTTTTTGGCTGAGCATCTGCTTGGGACTTCAGTTATAGCTAGGCTTTACACTGGTGACCCAAGGGAACACCTGAGCTCTTCTTCAGCTGTAATGCAGCTCGCAATGCATTGATGCTACAGTGAGCAGAGCAGGCTGTATAACTAGACTTCAGCTGCAGGAAGTACTACAGAAAAAGAATTGCAAGTCTGCTGTGGTTGTGCACCATTTCTTAGAGTTACTACATGAGTATGTGGGTGACCTTTATTTCACAACTGGGACATCAAAGGCCGTAAAGTTAGATGCTATTTAAGAGCTGAGAAATTCCCTTAATTTTTACTATAAAAGGACTGGCACACATATTTTATTAAGGATTTTAAATTGGTTATAATAAAAGAAAAAAAGCCTTCAACACCAGTCCTGTACTGCAAACACCTCTGTTTAAATGTCTCAAATTAGATTTTGTTGGAAAAATGACACTGGCACACTCATAAACCAGCATACTTTCCATTATAAACTCATTTCTAGTGTAAACTTTGAATGTACAAGCTATAAATAGCACCTTGACTACAACATAGACTTTCATTGTGTGCCCTGAATTCAGAAACAATATTTGGACTTTAGCTGATTTGTTTCTTTATAATTCTTCATCACTTCTATCATTTATTTACTATTTCTTTACCTTTTAATAAAATCTCATAAGAAAAGCTATAAATAATGTTCTTCAGGCAGGAAACAAAAGATGTGTCTGCAGTGAAAGGCCTTACACTTTCTGTTCAATGACAAATACAGTGCAGTTTCATGTTGTACCACGGCATAACCAGCAGTAAATCCCATGAGAAAATCCAGGTCTGCGATCCAGTTTCCATAAACTTAATATCCAGCCTCCTTGTGCTCCCTTTGTACACATTTTGCTGTTAAGCACCTCCACTTTGTCTGCCAATTGTGATTTCATCCAAAGTATTTTTTTTACCTTTCCTCAAAACCTTTCTTTCTCCTAACGCAATCTCGTAACCATTTTCCAGTGTGCTTCCACCTGCATGCTCACCTCCAGCTTAAGCACTCTCCTTTCTTGTGTTTATTTGGTAAGAAAATAGAGAAGAAAATCTAACTATGTATAATTGCCTAGAATATATAGAAATAGATCCTCTGGATGTTCTAAAACATACAGAACAACACTACTACCTGGAGAAAAAAAAAAAAAAAAAAAAAAGAACTACCTGAAAAAAATCACCCCTAAACCACCATCAATAAAAAGCAACCTAAAGTAAATCTTCCTAACTTGTATCAAAGTATTTGAGACTGCTAGTTTTCCATATTTTACATGTACGAAGAAAAGGGCAGTAGTATATATGTAGGCACAGATTCCAGTTTGTTGGCTATCAGAAAAAAGCAAAAGGGATCTAACTTTTGGGGCCCGGCAAAACAGAGCAGTGGATGTTGTCAAAGAAAAATATTGTTTGTTTTTTAGCATGCAAGAGGAATAGTTAAGCAACATTGCTGCTACTTATTGGTCAGTGAAGCAAAGGTTATCGGTTTCACAAGTCATCCTCAGCTTACTGCAGTAATATAATATAAATTCACTAAACATTTTCAGCAGTGCAAGTTGGCTGAGGTGGTATCATGACCTGAAACTGTTTTTTGGCAAAGCAATCCTTGCTGGTCTGTTACATGTTGTCTCACAGTGGCTCTGTACAGTATCTCTAAGCAGTATACAGGACGCAGTCATTGCACAGATGCTATAAAGGGAGATTGTTGCCATCTGTATGTATGAAAGTACTCAGGATTCTCTGCACACTGGAGATGTACAGCCAAGAAAAAGCCATATGATTCCCCATTCCTTCAAAACTGCTGTGTTCCAGAACTTAAGTTTTTATTTAAAAATAATTAAAAAAATACAAAAATAATTTTAACTTCCTCTCCACTTTTGCAAAATGAGTTAATGCTGCTTGCCATCTTTGTAATGCCATTTAAGATGTAGCAATGAAAAGAGATTTGTAAGACCTAAGTATTATTTTCACAGTAGTGAAGAAAACCTTTACAATATGAGCTTGTGCTAAGCAGATCAGTGGTTACTGCCTGAATCTGCTATGGTGTGCATTGTATCTGCCCACAGTGGGGACAGTCCATCTTGGCTTTCCTGAAACTCCAAGGTCATAAACGTCCTCCCTCAGATGCTAAAAACCCAACAACCTGGTATAACAGGTTATTACATATAACTTAAATTGTATAAAATCCCTTACATCTTCCGGCCCATTTAAATACACTGTTTAAAATTATAGAATCATACAATCACAGAATGGTTTGGGTTGGAAAGGACCTTAAAGATCATCTGGTTCCAATGCCCTGCCATGGGCAGGGACATCTCCCACCAGCCCAGGCTGCCCCCAGCTCCATCCAGCCTGGCCTTGGGCACTGCCAGGGATGGGGCAGCCACAGCTCCTCTGGGCAGCCTGGGCCTGGGCCTCACCACCCTCTGAGTGAAGAATATCCTCCTAACATCTAATCTAAATCTCCCCTCTTTTAGTTCAAAGCCATTCCCCCTTGTCCTATCCCTACACCCCCGGACACAAAGTCCCTCCTCAGTTGCCCTGTAGCCCCCTTTAGGCACTAGAAGGCCGCTATAAGGTTTCCCCAGAGCCTTCTCTTCTCAAGGCTGAACAACTCCAACTCCCTTAGCCTGTCGTCTCAAAGAGAGGTGCTCCAGTCCTCTGATCATCCTCATGGCCTTACTCTGGACTTGCTCTATCAGGCCTCTGTCCTTCCTTTGCTAGGGGCCCCAGAGCTGAGTGCAGGGCTCCAGGTGGGGTCTCACCAGAGCAGAGCAGAGGGGGACAATCTCCTCCCTCACCCTGCTGCCCACGCTGCTGTTGGTGCAGCCCAGGGTATGGTTGGCTTTCTAGGCTGCAACCACAACTAGCCACTCTTTGATGCTTTAACAGAGAAGATCATGTGTTCTGGTAACTCAGTCCTTACTTCAGCACTTGCAAGAATAAAACTGTTAAGATAATAGCAATATATCATCTAACCTAAGGTGCTAGCACTGAATACAAGACACTGACATGACAGATGATGTTTATGGCCAGCAAATGGAATAATTTTACCTGCTCTGAATATGCAGTAAGGAATAGCAAAAAGTTATTCCCATTCAGTCTATGAATTTACAAATTAATCGTTCCAGAAGATATATATACTTTAAAGGAAGGATGAATTCATATAGTAAAAAGGAATATTATTGGTCTGTGAGTCAATGAGCCAGAAGACATTAACATATGCAATCTTTACTGTAATTATTTAACGTTTTGCAGGACACTGTATTAACCTTTAGAAAAGTAAACAATGGAAAGTTGCATGGCTGGTTTCAACAAAGTATGAGCCAGAAGTGCCTTTTTTGCCTTCTTTACGTGCAACAATAATCTCATTGCTCAAAGCACCTTGACTAGATTTTCAGTTGCATTCTACTTTGTGTAGATGTTTATATCTTTGCAAAATGAAGACAATTTATCTTAAGGTAAATAATGGGGGTTCCCTTGCACTGAAAAAGCTGCACAAATGTCCATATTTGGCAGCATATAATTCTTATTACTATACACATTTTTACAGTTTTAACTTTGATCACTAAAATGGGTATAGATTTACATGGAATCATATAATCATTTAGGTTGGAAACGACCCATAAGATCATCAAGTCCAACCAGAGACTAGCTGTATGAATTTTGTTGTTGTTGTTTAGTTGTTTTTTTGCTTGGTTGGTTGTTCCGTTGAGTTTCTTTTCTTTTCTTTTCTTTTCTTTTCTTTTCTTTTCTTTTCTTTTCTTTTCTTTTCTTTTCTTTTCTTTTCTTTTCTTTTCTTTTCTTTTTTTTTTCTTTTCTTTTCTTTTCTTTTCTCTTCTCTTCTCTTCTCTTCTCTTCTCTTCTCTTCTCTTTTCTTTTCCTTTCTTTTCCTTTCTTTTCTTTTTTCCTTTCCTTTCCTTTCCTTTCCTTTCCTTTCCTTTCCTTTCCTTTCCTTTCCTTTCCTTTCCTTTCCTTTCCTTTCCTTTCCTTTCCTTTCCTTTCCTTTCCTTTCCTTTCCTTTCCTTTTTCTCTACCCATATCTCTGTTTAGCAGTTACTTTTTTTTTTTTCCAGAAGCAAAGCAAAATGCCTAGAAGCAAAGCAAAGAAGATGACTTTTTTTTTTTTTTTTTTAATTGTGTAATTCCCCCTGCTGCCAGGCCATCTAAATTCTTTTCTGTACCTACATTCCCATTTTCATGTCCTTACTTTCTTGTAGTCTTTAATATGCAGCCATCTCTTCTTTATTTGGAAAAATAGCTATCTGCGGAACTGGAGAAGATGGCAGCCCCAAGCAATATCAGTGCTGAGAACTATTCCAGCTTCTAGAGAAATTGCTGCTTTGGGCTCAGTTAGTAGCTTGCTATCATTCAGTGTTGCACAAAGACTCATAAACCCCTTTGGAACCATGAATTTAGTATAAAGCCAACTGTGTGGTATCAACTGAGCAACAATTCATGACATTATGTACTCTCCATGCACTTTCTCTGCTGTTCCTTCATTACAGTTCCACCCCAAACCACTGGTGATGGCCAGGATTAGGCTGGCTTGCATGAAGGCATATATATACTTTCTGTGATACTGTCAAAAGAAGAAATCAGACAGCACTGAGCCTGATGCAGCAATATGCCTTGCTTGACTAACTGGTTGCACAGTCACATTTTGTATGTGGCTCTATACCACTACCAGATAAACCAATCAGGTTACCCACATGAATTCAAAATATCCCTGTGAAAAAGGTAAGCTTTACCATCCCATTTTTATAGACAGAGAAATGAAGTGCTAAGAAGATCCCAACTTATTCAAGGTCACAAAGGAATTTAAATGAGCGGGAAATGAAACTATGTTTGTCAAGCAGCAGTAAAATATCTTTACAGTAAAAAGTCTTAACTACCCAGTAATTCTTTCTTGCCCATCGCAAATAATAAATAATTAAAAGATGACAATTAATATCTGTTTTCTGATGCCCCAATCTGAAATTGATACTGTGTCACATTCTCACTGCTAGTACAGCAACCACAGTTCTCCCTTACACAGCAAGGAGTTAAGATAATGATTCCCTGTAAGTCCTCTGTGGGCACTCCATTGAGCACCGAGAAATTACCAGTGGCAGTGGCAGGGAGATGTAAGCAGTAAGGTGCTGGTCTTCAGATTGTCAGCAAAGTTGCCTGACTAGTAATCAGACTATAATTCCTGTAAGAGTGAAATGATTAACTATATTAGAAAGATACAGCAGGCACAAATTTATCCCAAATGGTCTATTTTGTGCCTATGAACCTCCAGCTATCCTCTTCTGTTATTTTATTTCAGGAGGAAGAAAGCAAAGGTCAGAATCATGGACAAATCTGCTGGTTCATTCCTCACTATCCAAGCAATACACTACTTGAATATATTCGAAGTCATTTTGAGATTAAAGATAACACTTCAAAAGGCTCTTTGAGTGCTGAATCAGCCATTAAGTACCCATAGCTTCCTGAGTCAATCTAGAGATGCTGATCAGTTTAATGCTAGAGAATTGCATTAAAGGTCAAATCCAAGAGCAATTAAGGGCTGCATGATAGGAAATTGAAGAGTCAACTGAGGAACATAATGCAAATAAGCATCATGTTTTCTGTATGTTGCCTTTCTTTGCTTCCTTCTCTAGATTCAGCTAAACACAAATTAAACAGGGTTGTTCAGCATTTGACAGCAGTAGCTAACATGCTCAGAAGGGGTGAGCTTCCTCTTCACATCCCTCTATTCTTTGAGGAAAAGCAATATTGCATTTTTTTGATTCTTTTACTTGTTCTTTCTCTTTGTGTTTGCTTTTCTTCCTCTTTCCTTGAATAACACCTGAAAATGCTGCTAGAGTGGAAGTTTGGCATCATTTTGTAGTATCTTGTCCTCCTTTATTCTTGGGTTTTTGTATATCTAAACAGCCATGAAAGAACCCATAGCTCATTTTTGCTAAAGACTCTCATCTCTTCAATACCATGAGTACACATGATACAGAAGCAAATATGAGTTTGAGTGTAAAAGTACAAATCACGTAATCACAGAATAGCTGGGGCCTCTGGAAACTGTCCAGTCCAATACCTCAGTTCAATCTCTCCAAGGATGGAGACACCATAACCTCTCTGGGTAACCTGAACCTGTTCCAGTGTTCATTTAATCTCAAAGTCTTTCTCATGTTTAAACAGAATTTCTTATATGTTACTGTGGGCCCATTGCCTCCTGTTGCTGTCATTGGGCACTACTGAGATGAGAATGCCCCTTTCAGCCTTATTAAGCCAAGAGATAAAAAGTATTCTTAGACTGAACCATGTGGTTAGGACTCACTAATTTACTTCTGCAGTTGATATATTCAAGTTTGCCATTGTAAGCACAAAAGCCAAAGAGGGTTTTCTTAGTATAAATCAAGACTCTTACCTAATATGATGACTTTAAAGCTGATGATCTATTAAAACAAACCCATAAAATATTATGAGATTTTCCAGAATTTTCTGTTGTGCTTTCTAGTGACCTGCCATGTTTAAGCTTCCATGACAGGGAAATATGAACCAAATTCTCCTTAATGTAAATCCATGTAGATTTTCTTAGTGCTACATTTTCCTTACTGAAGTCTGGGAAGAGCTTATGGACCCATAAAGAACCAGAACTGCCTTCTAATTTATTTATTTTTTCAAGTCTGCAAGACAGTGTCCGTTTCTAAAAAGAAGATGAGCATCCTGAGTTGTAGCTGTTGACTAACAGTCTTTAATTTGTCCTTTTGTTCATATTTATTTGCACATTGCACAGTAACTGAATTTGCCAAACTTTAACTGCAAAAGAAGCATATTCTTGCTTCTGCTTCTCCTATGGACTACAAAGACTATCTATAAATTCCCTTGAAGCAGACACAATGGGACCGGGACTCCATTGCCAAAAAGGCCATTGCCAAAGGTGGCATTTGTGTGGGCTTAGAAGACAAAAAGCCAACATTTATTGAACTAAGTCTATTGATCCTCAATTTCTAATGACATTGGGTCACAGTTTAAGGAATATTCAAGCCTGATATAAGAAATATGTTAAATTGTCTGGTGTCAAAGGAACTCCAAAGGTGGTCCATTGGAGACCCTAATCTTCCCTTTAGATATATTTGATAGGGTGCCCTCCAACATGTTGGCCCCATTATAACACCACATCTGTAAGATTCTATTTAACTTTCATATGAGAAACTCAATATAAACTGGGCAGTTGGCACCAATAAAAAAAAAATGCATAAAAGCTGTAAATCATAGTTCAATGGCAGTTTCTGGAGTAATAAAAATAAATAAAAATGAATCAATGAATATCACTGTCTGCAGAATGAAGGTTGTTTTCTGAGATGACTATTTTGAACACTGTGAGTCACAGAAATAAATATAGATTTGCTCAAACTCATAATCAGCTAGAAATAAAGTCGTATTTTCCCAATATGACATCAGGAGAAGGCTGAAGTCCAAACAAATGAATTGCAATAATTCAGTAATGGTGCATTCCTGAAACAACATTCTTCAGACAAAGTAACAGAATCTGCATCAGTCACCAAATGTGACAAAAATAAGTTGCCCTCACAACATGATTTGACAGGATCTATGTCTTCTGCTCTGGAAATATATGCTTGTACTTTCTCTTGACATTTACAGTGTTTTCCATAAATGTGGTAGCTTTAATTTTCTGATAGGCAACCTTTATTTCTTGACTATGTGCCATCCAAGTGACTTTATCTCATAATTCTTTGCATATTTTTTGCTGTTTGACACTTCTTGAAACACAGTAAATCTAAAAGTTTTATCAGCTTGATACCCAAAGTACAATGCACTGGTGAGGATGTCTTCTTTTGTCTCCACTACATTTAAGGACAAATTGATCTCTTCATGAGCCACAAACTATTAAAACTCATTAACCTCTTTCAATTTTGTTAAATATTCTTTTGCAAGTTCAGATGCTGAACCAACACATAACTTTCAAAAATTTTTCTCCCAAATAAAACTGTCTTTCAGTCGATTTGTAGAGAAGTTGTCCAACAGAGAACAACAGGGAGACACTTCCTTCAACCTTCTATCCATTTTGTCCAACCTGCTACTGAAAACTGAAACAGCACAGACTTCACAGGGTTCCCAGATAACTTATGCCTGAGCTTTCTCATCTTTACTTCCAGAGATCTCTTTCCCTGGCCTTTCTTCTTGCAATTTGCACCCATTGCTTTTCTCTGCTATAGACATGGAAAACAGACTATTCAGCACCTTCTTATGATTTAAAGACTTCTGAAGGCTCTTCTTCAGTGCATTCACATTTAGTCTAGGCTTCAATAATTGCATATTTTTAGTTATTTATTCCAAGTTTTGTTGTTTGTTTGTTTTTCCCTAAACTATCAAGTTTGTAATTTTTATTACCTTAGGATTTTCTTTAGCTGGTCTCTACAGCTCTGACAATACTGTGCCTGACACGATGAACAAGCTCAGATGAGACCTAAAGCTTTACTGAGCCTTGTACATTGTTTTCTTTCTGCCTCAGTTTACCATACAGTATTGATTGAAAAGGTTTTTGGTTTTGTTTTCTCCAGTTTGGCAAGAACATGTTAACTTCAAAGCATAGCTTCCAAAATACATTAAGGTCTCCCAGTTTTATGTTGTCTAAAAACTTAAGCATCTTTTCTCTTCCATTGTCCAGGTTACTAACAAAAATACAAGAGTACCAAATTTGACTAGCTCTGGCAAAATCCCATTTTAGATGTGCTTCTGTTTTTACATTGAGCTATGGATTTCCTAACCAATTTTGAAAACATGCTACACAAGTTCTATCAAGACAACACCTTCCTAGCTTCTTCATGTAGATGTCATACATGCGACTATTGTTCTCCCATCCTACCAGGGAATGCCCTATTGGACTTGAAAATTTTTCTTGTTGTCTCATTTGATCAGAGTGGAACATAAATTAAAACACAGATGCAGTCAGATATGGAGCTTGCTTTGGAAAAATCTAATAGCTCTATGCTTGTTTTAGCTGCTCATGGGGTTAACAGAAAGAAATGTCTGGAAACTAGATGCAACAACCCATTCATTGTCTGAACGACCAGACATTGATATTAAAGAGAACCACCCAGGCACATCGACGAATGTTTTATTATGCTTTTGATCTACTCTGAGAGATTCTTGATTTAAAATTACATTTTTTTTTCCTGCTAGATTTCCCAGGAGTCATCATTGTGTTGTGTGACTTATTTTATTTTTTATAATTGCACTGCACCTTTTGCTCCTGTACATACATTCAGCTTCTGCTTGTTCTTCTCTACTTTTTATATGTTACATTATTAGAATGGGACCAGCATGTCACACATCTGGAGTGCAACTGTTTTTTCTCTGGCACATGATTTACAGGCTCAAAGGAACTGTGCTGAAAGACACAAAACCACTGCAGCATCCAAGTGTTTCTATCCATCTCCTACTATATCCACCCATATGTGCAGGGCATAAGGGGACACATCACCCCTGCCACGCTGGGCAATAGCCACTTGGTGAATGACTCTGAATGTGGTGTTTCTTGCCCTGGCATTCAGAGGTGTTTCTAGTCTTTAACAAAAGCTAAAGCTAATCTGTTGGCTTCTGTGCCTTTTTTTTTTTTTTCATTTCTAACTACTTTTCAGAAAATAGATCTGCAGCCATATTACAATGCTTTATCAAGAATGTTATTCAATATTTAAGAGTAAAATCATAGTACTCTCTGGTTATGTTTATCTATTATAATAGCCGGATTATCATACTCTTTAGTCACTGTTTTAGCTGGACAAAATATCGAAAATGTTTGCAACATCAACATCTTTAGTGTTCTACCAGTTCCTGGCTCACAGAGATGACCATTTAGTCCCCCAAATGCAGTATGACATATGTGACCAGACATCCAACCACATGCACTACCAGATAAATACACAGTCACTTCACAAATGAATCTTTTATTTCAGTAGCCAGGTAAACTACTGAAAATGTGTTCTAATTAAAAATAAATAAATAAATAAATAAATAAATAAACTTCATAATGCAAGGTCTCCACAGCAACAACAAAAATCTGCCTGCCTGTTTGACTTGCTAGCAAAAGCTGAATCTTACTTTCTACACCTATTTCAGAACTATATAATCAAAGCTATTAAAGAAACAAGTTACAAAAACTTGGCAAAATTTGACGTTTTGTTTCAGACATCTGGAAATCCTGAAACATATTTTAGCTGAAAATAAAAAATACATTCATTAGTTTGTATTATGCATGAAATTAAAAACATGGAATTTCATTACTACATGTACAGCATCTTGGGTGTGGGAAAACGGGAGCAAATTACCTCAGGCAATAAGCAGTGTATATCAGAAGGTGGCAGCACCATTATGACCTGATGTATTTGCAACACACAAACATCACTGCCATTTCAATGAAACAACCAATTACTGCACCTCCTGTAACTTTATTTTTTCTCTGACACACTTCTTGTAAATCTCTTGGTTGGGACCAACACTATAATGTTTTCACCAGTATTACAAAATAGGAAAATTTGCAATGTGATTTTCCTGGTGTAGTCAGTATTTTTGTATATGACTCAGAGTTGGGTTTTTCTTCTGTTTGAAAATATGTTTATGGAAAAAAACAACCTGCATAGATATTTTTGGGTGTAGCATGTACTTTCTTAAATACTAATAAATAGATGAACAGTCATTCAGTTCCAAATAGAGAGTTTGGGAAGTTATTTTAGCAATGAAAAGTCTTTTCCTACGTTAAACTTGCACTTCCTCAACACAGAGATGCCACAGGTGCAGGTCTTGATTTCTCCACTCTTTTAAAATGTGCTCTGTTTTACTTAAACAAACACTCTACTGACATCAGTGAGAGACTTATGTCTATAATAAATATATTTTCAGGCTAGGATTTTATATACTGCTTTTTGACCATCTGTGTGAGAAATTATGGAAATACATTCATAGTTTTATTCACTGAGCCAATTTCTGCTGATTTCAGTGAATTACTAATGTAAGTAAAATAGCTTATATATTGTTTTGCTGGATCAGAATCTAACAGCAAAGTGGTATTGTACTATGGCTTGTGTATATGATCTTCTAAAACACAAGTGCCAAGCACTGATAGCCACTAACTAGCGGAACAATGAATCACCAGTTTTAAAACAATGGAGGGTAATAGCCTGTATGCTAAATACTACAAATCAACAGCAGTCTGCCATTTAACATCATCGATTTTCAATGATCAGGCTCCAAAAAAATGATACCTTATGTCAGCTACCATGACATAAGCAGTTTAAATTAACGTGATATGCCATAACAACAAAACAAAAACAAACAACAACAGAACAAAAAACTTAAAATATCTACTTGTGAAAGTACAGACCAAAAGTGATTAAACCCAAATCTGAACTACCCTAAGTAACTCTTCCTTCTTTTCCCTCAGGAATATTTTGAAGCACTTGTTTTCTGCTACTTAGATTTCTGTCAAACACATTTCATATCTAACCTGTCTCCATTGCCCATATGTTCCTTGTAGACTGTAAGCATTTAAAGTAATTAGAAAAATTTGTTAATGGAAAGCTATCTCAAGATAATGGTCTTCTGGTACTAGACAAATGCCAAGATGACATTTTTTGAGGCAAGAGACATCTATCCAACCACTTTCTTCTGGTGTCATGACTTCATTTCTGTTATGCCAGACAATTAATGATGTAGATTCTGCTATAACATCTGATGTGCCCTGCTCTGGGAAATGGCAGTGACTCTGTGTGCTGGTGGATCTAGTGGAAAGCTTTGTTCTGGGAGAGACTCTGCAGCCTTACAGAGGCTCACAGTAATGCTGTTTGGGCTTGTTTCCCCTCAGCAGCTCCTGTGATTCACAGTACCATGTCAGGCAGAGTTAAAACAAAAGGTAGCTACCCTATGAAGCATTGCATCAAATCAATTAGCATATTTGCTGCTGTGGAATTTTACCTTCCTTTCATTTGTAAGCTTCACCTGACTAGTGGAAAGGTAGAGCTCCTGCTCACTTTAACCATTAACTCATGCATCATGCTAACAACCTCCTAAGGTAATATCTCCTGTAACTCCTGAGAAACATTTTTGAAGTAGTCAGTGGAGTCTTCAGACAGAATATAGCTCCGAGATTTCTTAATGCATCTTTTAAATGTTTGTTTTCACAGCCATTGATCATGTTCAAGATTTCCACTCTGTAGTACTAATTAAAAGGAAACAAACAACAACAAAAGTGCACTATCAAAGCTAAATGAATGAGAAGAACATGGAAATTGTTTGTTCTGCTGAGTGTGGTGTTGCCATTTGATTTACTGTTCAGACAGTGATGAAAATAAGCAGAGAGTGAAGCACGGAGAGCTTGATTTTGCCAAGTATTTTAATGTCTACAGTGAAGTAGCTATTGTGGCACTTAAATAATGTAGCACCAGAACCATAGATCTGTAGCTGTTTTAGGTGCCTAGGAGATGACTGCAATGGGAGCTGTGATGCTGGTGAAGTTTCAAAAAAGCATATGAGGAAGGAGCAGGTAAGCTGGTCACATAGCATGAACAGTTACAAAATACATTCAGGACCTATGTATGTCTGCTTAAAATCATGTCGTTTCATTGGATTCTTTAGAGCTATGAGAATTGATAGCACCTGAACATCTACTATTGAATAAACAGCACAGTGCACCAGAAAGCAACTTTCCTTTCTCTAATGAAGAGAAAGGATAGTCCAAGAGATAAGTGTTAGAGAGGTCTGAAAAAGGTGGAGGTAGATGACATGCGTAAAAAAAAAGAAGATGAAGAGGGTTTATAACCTTTCATCAGCCATCAGAAATAATTTGTCATTTTATTTTTCCATATCTATTCTTGACAAAATATCCTGTGACAAAACAAAAGGGGGCTTAACAACAGCACATCCTACATGCTAAAGGACTTTTGGAAGGAGTTTTGAAATTCTTACTGCAAAACATAGATTCTTCTGCCACAATATTTGTGCAAAAAAAATCTATTTACTTTCTTCAGTAACAGCTCAGTATTTCAGGCAAAGTGTTAATTTGTTGCTGAACGATTTAACAACTCCTTGTAAACAGGTATTAGTGACAAATTATGTTAAATAAAAGCTGAACTGGGTTTTAGCAGATCTAATATGCATTTAAAAAAAGTAGAAAGAACCTCCCTTAAAAATATATTAAAAAAAAAAAAGTTAGCTGACAGTTTTTAATGGTAAAAACGAATAAAACTAACCACTTCGAGTTAAATTGCACCTGGACTAGCTACAGAGTTTCAGAATTAAAGAAAATTATTTGGGAAGAGTATTCGCAATATCCAGTAGGTGGCAGACAGTGACCGTGTTTAGGTCATCTTATCTCCACAAAACCTCCCATTCATAGAGCAGATAAAGAACTGCATTATTAATTTATACCACCGCATCCACTCTACACCTAATATTTGTTTAGCCAGCTGTTTCCTCTAATCCTCCTTAAACGCTATTGATTGAAATCCTACCTATATTCAGACTTATTTTTTTATTTTTACCCCAAAGAACATTTTGTTACCTACATATTACAAGCTACCTTTTCAAGTGTTCAAGTGAAGTACTGTATGCTACAGTTACTAACAGCAGAGACAGAATGTCTAATACTTCCTCACAAGCAACAGAAGCAGCTTGTGATATGAAAATGATTCCTCCCCCCCCCCCCCCCCCCCAAAAAAAAAAATAATATTCATTTTCAGGGAGTTTTAAGTAGTGAAATACATTGTCAGGTTTACAATGAAACAGAAATGCAAAGTATTCCAACTTCCAAGAGTAGCTTAACCACTACTTTACTGCAAAGGCATATGAAAAGCTGAAAATACTAATTTCAAGTCTCACTCTTTAATCCTTGCACTGAATTGGAAAACTTTCAGTACATTTAAATATAAACAATTACAAACTCACTCTTCCTTTGAAGATCTCAAAGAACTTTTTAAGCTTGGTCAATATTATTTCCTGATTTTTATTGGGAGGCCAGGAGGTTAAGTGACTTGATTAAGTAAATATCAATACCAGTTCTTTGGTTCCAGACTGTGACCGACAGTGGACAATGACATTTCATTTAGTCACATTTCAGAATAAAATCAGAGAGACCGGGGAGCTTTCAATGCAGTAGAAAGTGCTTTTCTTACCCTGTCACAAATTGTAAAAACAAAGGTGCGCTGCAGCATGCCACAAGAACGTGACACTCTATCCTGAAACCTCTCTCACACAACCTCAAGCCTCTGTACTACTACATATTTTATGTTATGTTACGTTGTTTATGTTATGTTATGTTATGTTATGTTATATGTTATTTAGAAGTTGCTAGTTGTTTTAACCATTCTGGCTGAAAATGAGAGGAAACTGAACCTGTTAGGTTTATAATGAAAGGATGCTTTGCTGTGAATTACACTGTCAGTCATGTCTCTGAATAGGACATTGCTATAGATAATACTTTTCCTCATAATGACATGGATTTTTTTTTCTCTTCCCCATTAGCATCTGCTTAGAGATTCAGGGATCTTATTAGGAAGACAAGCATTTTGGCACATTTTCAGAACATATCAGGAGTGTCTTGATTATTACCTCGACATTTTTATTATTCAACTTGAAAAAGCTGCTCTCTCCAAAATTATTTTTCCCCTTTTGCTTTAACTGCTGTGTTCAGAAGTATCACAAATTAATCTTTTTTCTTTCTTTCTGTTCCTTCCTGCTTTTTTTCCTTTTTTTTCCATTTCCCCTCTTTGCTTGTTGATAACTTTAATACAGGTAAGTACGTACAGATTGGAGTCTCAGCTAATGCATTCAGAGCAACTCCACTTAGCTATGCTCTACAGGAGTTGAAGATCTGCCTCCATTAGATATGAAAAACCAAGGAAGCATGAGCTGTCTCTTTGTAGCACAAGGATTCTGCATGACACTCCTTGGCGTGAGACTGCTGACTCCTGGTTCTCACTCCATAGGAGCTGATAATAATTTTCCTGTTTATGATGCATTTCTCCACGTGCTGGAAATGCTCACTCTCTAGAAAGTGTTTATTGAGAGGGTGCGTATCCGTAGTTACACAGACTCACTGCACCTCTGTTTTCAACTGCCACGTCACACATATTCTTAACAATGTTTTCCTAACAAAACAATGGGATTCTTCTCACATAGGCATTAAAAGTCTTGCTAATCATTAATACAAACTCATCACTGTCAATAATCCACAGGATTCTCTTGCATGCATTGCCAGGTTCTCACAGCCTCCTGCAGGAGTTATATCAGTTTTATGACATCACGCAGCAACATTTGGGAACATTTTCTCCCCTGAAAGATCCAGGCAGTAATTAATCGTCCTTACTAATGACACACAAATAGTAATGAACCCCCATCAATTCAAACTTGCAAATGCTTTCCAACCCTTTGCATCTAAACCTGACACACAAGCCATTGTGCTATGGCAAATATTCTGTATGACACCTTTATAGGTATTTGATCAAAAAGCAAATAAACATGTAGTAAGATGATACAGTTATCATAGCAATGGACCAGCTAACACATTCAAAATCCTCTGCCATCTAACTGTCTTGGAGGGTGGAAATGATAGAGAAACCTGTGCCAAATGCTGTTCAGGCTTTCTCTGACAAGAAACAGAAAAATTATGACATCAGGATATAATATATCACATCTTATCAAAATATTTTTTCTTTCCAACTGGATGGTCTGTACTTTACAGAAATCCAGTTCCAGCCCTTGAAATTCTTGCTCAGTCTAACATCCTCCTTTTCTTATGTCTTAAAAACTTCTAAAAGCATCTAACTGGGTGGAGAAATCCTTCCAGAAAGACAAATCTCTGTGAAATGTATAATCCCATAGGAGGAAGCTGTAGACCAGAGGTACACAACTTTCGTATTTCAGTCTGAATCTGCAGTTGCAACATGATCTCTCCTTTGGTAACACAGAGTACTTAAATGCATCAAACTTAGCCAGTTTCAATCCATCTTTCACACTCTCCCCCCACCTTAGCTGCCAAATTAGATTGCCTGAAAATCCTTTCAGTACAGCCCCGCAGCTGATGCTACAGCCGTTGCTCACTGCATCCCCATCCGACTTAAAGCAATAAAGGAGTAAAAAGCTTCCCAAAAGTTCGATAGTTTCTTTACCTTGCACAGAGCTCCCGAGTCAAGATGCTCTCAGAACTCTCCAACAATTTGAAAGAGAGGACAGTGAAGTGCAGAGGAAGTTTATGGTGCTCACCTTAAGTTAGCGTGTGCGTGTGTGCCTGTGTCCCGAGTCTCTCTTTGTGGCTCTGTGTGGCAGAGGACCTGATTCAGGGAAGAGAGAGCCACTTTCTCACCAAGAGGAAAAGAAAAGCAACACGTCATAAGTTAAGTACGCCTCCAAGCTGTCTTAATTACAGCTCAACGTGCTTTCCATTCAGACCCCAGGAATGAGAGAAAAAAACAAACCCACACACGAGGTCTCTCTCCCTCTCTCTCTCTCACTCACTCTCTCACTCACAGACAGAGCGTCCCAGCACGCTGTCCTGTCCCTCCAGGTCCCTGCCCCGACGTCCTCACCCCTTAGCTCCTGCCCTCCCAGATCTGCACCTAAAAAAGCCTCTGGCACCGCACGCAAGTCCTGAGCTAAAAAAAAAAAAATAAATAAAAAAAAATGTTGTTAGTGGTGCTCCTCGTGAAGGGATCATTGAATTTAGGGTGTGTGACACCCTGAGAAACGTGATACTTCTGACCACTTGCCTCTGCTCGCTCCCAGCCCCCCTGCTCCGTATTTGCCCCCACCCTGCCATTACCTCCGGGGGTGGGAACGCGCTTTCAGACAGGGAGAAAGTGATGCGTGAAAGGCACGGGTGTGCAGGGGTGGAAACAGCCGGACCTAACAGGATCCCGTTGTGTTTTTGTTTTACCCCAACTTCCAATTAAATTATTAATCCAGGAAACAAGTCCTGCTTCTCCCATTACACCCCAAATACAGAACATGCCTTGCTCATGTTGCTGGCACCACACAACCCTAAAGTCAGGAGACTGATGGCCCCAAGTCTTTACATTCAAATTTCTAAACACCTCCTTGGGCCAAATTGTCCCTCCAGCAGCAGAAATCTCTGGATTATCATACATTTCACATCAGGAAAAAAGCAACCCCCTGAAAAAGTCTAAAATCTGCACAAAATTTGGCTCTGACTCCCTAAATCCAATGGCATGTAAGGCATACATGTGAAACTTTGCATCTTAAAACTACAGACAAGAGGTCTGTAAAGACCTCTTTAAGGTCAAAAAAAGAAAAGAAAAGAAAAAGAAAAGAAAAAAGAAAAGAAAAGAAGAGAAAAGAAGAGAAGAGAAGAGAGAAGAGAAGAGAAGAGAAGAGAAGAGAAGAGAAGAGAAGAGAAGAGAAGAGAAGAGAAGAGAAGAGAAGAGAAAAAAGAAAAGAAAAAAGAAAAGAAAAGAAAAGAAAAGAAAAGAAAAGAAAAGAAAAAGAAAAGAAAAGAAAAGAAAAGAAAAGAAAAGAAAAGAAAAGAAAAGAAAAGAAAGAAAAGAAAAGAAAAGAAAAGAAAAGAAAAGAAAAGAAAAGAAAAGAAAAGAAAAGAAAAGAAAAGAAAAGAAAAGAAAAGAAAAGAAAAGAGAAGAAAAGAAAAGAAAAGAAAAACAGGCGGAAAAAAAAGCCCAGCCTTGATGACGTAGTACAGCTTGGCAAATCGGGGCACAAATAATGTTATCTATGTTAAAGCAAAGGTAGCTGTTTTTCCTTCACTTGGAAAAAAAAAAAAAGCCACAGTTCTTGATGCCTGATCTCCCAACAGCAGTAAGAACTGTATGCCCATTTCCTCGACCTCTAAATTCTGCTAAATTAGAGAACGCGGGTAACCCAGGCAACTTGGTCTTGCAGATTCATTTCAACGCTCTGCCCACCCCTTTTCTCAAGAGCTAAATGGAAGAGTGTAACCGTGTGTCAGCCTGGACCCTACTAAGCTTTTATCATTGCGAGTGTCAAAGTCTCAGCACGCACCACCAACACAGATGGCAGCTCATCTGCCCTCCTTAGTCTGGAAATGCCCGAACCCAGCAAAGCCTGGTGCAAGAACCTAGCGTTAAAACCATCAGTCCCACCAGGCCTTGTCATCAATTTTGTGGCAGACCCCATTTAAAGAATAATAATAATAATAAAAATAAACAGGATTATCCTAGACATATGAAGGTGTTGGCTTGTGGCTGTTCAAAGCAGCATGCAGACGTCATGCCCTGGCCTAGCCAGGGCTGCGGCCAAGCACCTTGTGCCATGCAGGCCGTGCTCACACCCTCAGTGATGGCGCTAGGGCAGAGGCCATGGGCCTGGACGAAGGCTGGGAGCTGGGGCGAAAGCCCAGGTCCAGGCTTCAGCTCCACTGCCTGGAGGGGCCACCGAGCTTGGGGGCTTCCCTCTGAGAGCTGTCCGGGGGGCAGCAGCAACCTGCAGTGGTCCCAGCCAAACAAAGGGACGTTTCTTCTCAGTGCACCGCCCTGCTGATCCTCCCACCGGTGGCCTCAGCCTTGGAGGAAGCGGCCTTGCGTTCCCATAACAGAGGGGGCTTTGATGGGGCAGGCAGCAAAAAAAAAAACCCGGTGGGGCGAGGGGCCAGCCGTGGCCTCAGCCTGCGGGGAAGCAGGGCCGTTCGTAGTCAACGTAGTCCAAAAAAGCTGGGAAGGGACATGCCAGCTGCGGGGCTGGAAGGGAGCCTGGGGAGCCGAAATGTCGGGGGCCCTGCTTGTGTTCAGGGAAGTGGCGGTAAACAGAAACAACAAACATCCCAGAAAGGGAACCAGAGTGGATTTTTGCTGTGTTATTTCCAATTGCAAAGCTGGTGCAAGCAGCAAGGGAACAAAACACCAGGAAGTCAAATATAAAGCCTGCCAGAATATCTTAATGATAATTTTGGCACATTTGAGAACTTGCGAAGAGAACGGTGTTAAATGTTATCAGTGCAGCATGTTTTTTCATAAGTCATGGAGGCAGTGTGCTGATTTTGGTCTGAGCTGCTTCATTATCATGTATCTAGGGGCTCAGCAAAAACTGCTGGGGTACTGCATAAAGCCCATCAGCAGCATACACGAAATATCTATTCCTTCTTCCTCTGGTGGACGTGGAAGTGGAAAGAAAATAGTGGCATGAGCAAATTCCTCCCAGCTCCTTTCTTAGGGAGACTGTAGCACTCCTCCAGGGGTTGCAAAACGGTGGAGGCTTTTTTTCCCCAGATGTTTGGTGAAATGTGTCAGCTCAGTACACATATTTGAAACAAATAGAAATAAAAGTGAATTAGCTCATAAAATTCCATTGATTTGTTTTATACTGTTTTTTAAACTCTGAAATCTGCATGCAATATTATACTGGCTTTAGGGTCTTTATAATCATAGCTAGAGGCATGGCTGAAAATCTAATGTAGATTATTTACTCAGAAGCAATCTGTGGCAGAGGAAGTCCCTAAGATGCTGGTTGCTGGATACCAGGAGAAAACATCAATGAAAAGCTCATTTTTAACTTGCTGTCTTTCTCATGGTCATCCTTCAGCCCCTCGCTAATTGGTACTGCTGAGCAAGATACTGGGCTAGACAGACACTGTTTGGGACCAATATGAGTGTTTCCATGTATTAAGCTCTAGCAAGATGTTACAATCTCTTTGAGAAAAGATGTAGGTTCAAAATAAGCATAATGTTAAATCTCAGTGTGGCTCAAGAAGATGGTCATGATATTGCAGGAATCTAGGATTAAAGAAAAAAAAAAAAAAGCAAGAGCTACAGTGCACTGTCTCAAAGGTAGTTATCTGATTAGTACTTGTCAAGGAAAAAAAAAAAGATTTCATATTGTTCTGTCACATTTGGAGGCTTTATCTACATATGTCGATAATGATGTTTTTGTGTAAATACCGTAGAGATTTTTAGAGATGCTCAGCTAACTCCAGCTGAAGAGTAGTTCCACATGCCAGTCACTGCTCCATGCGCATTCATCGTCCTTGGGAATTGTAACTGCAGGATCATATCTATAATGCAGGTGAAGGATGTTGCATTTCCTTTCTTATAAGCATAGTTTAGATTTTTTTTCCCCTAATATCTGATCATGAAAGCATGCAGAACGAAAGCTATTTACTTAAACCCAGTCCAGATAAGATGAACGGATATTAGGTTTGCCCTTACCGTGGAAGAGTGTCATGACAGGCAACTTCATAGTCCTACTGATTATTATTCCCAGCACCTCAGATCACAGCAACAACTCCAAAAAAATGGTCAGTATCATTGTCCCAAGAATTTTGGATTTTTTCTTTTTAATATATATGCAAGGGTGGTATTTTCTGCAAATATTGTAATTAATGCTGCATTGGGCCACTTTTGAAAATAATTTGGAAAACACCACTGGCACCAGTTACAATTGGCTATTTTTTAAGATCTGTGGAGAATTACGCTGGGAAAACAGCATCTAAAACATAAGCCTCCTGAAAAAACAAAAGAACAAGAGAGGAAGAGTTTCAGGATATTCTTTTTGTTTGCTTTTTTGAGCAGGCTTATCACTTTTTAAGCTTTCTTGATTTGGGGCAGATCAGCTGTTGAGTTACCCACTTTTAGAGCATGTGAAACACCTGCCATGCTGAAATTCTTCATATAAGTTTTCAATTCACAGTAGTTGGTATCTTTCTTTTGGGGGAGTGTGTAGGGGCACAACCATCACAACATATACAGCTGACACAAAAATTAGAGTTCCTCAATTTTGGAATGTAGCCTGTTTAGGATTTGCCAAAAAAAACAGGCACTAGCAAGTAGTGCTGGGCACACACGGTTAATGAACGTCCTGCATGAAGATAGTTGTCCCATAATAAATTTATTGTCTCTTTTTATTCACCTGTTCTTGGTTCTTAGTGCTCTTTTATTTATTTACAATATTCTTCAAGTTTCATTCTTCTTACACGCATATTCCTGATCAGTAATTGGGCTGCTAAATAATAACAATTCCAAAGGCACCTCAAACACTGCTGTCTTCACACTCTTCCCTGCCTCCGTTCACTGCCATTCATCATTATTTTGGTTTGCAGTCATTCACTCACCTTCCAGTTCATGTGATAGTGATCCTTTTGCTAGACAGTCTTAATAACTGTGAATCATACTCCTTCAAGAATAATAAACAGCTAGCTGAAACTCCAGGGCTCTGGCAAATAATCCTATGCTAAAATACTCAGTGGAGTAACCTGACAAGATTTACATGATCTTTATGTGCTTAAAAAAATCCTGTTTACCTTAGCTATTGTCCTCAGTTCTTGTCGAGTTCAACACTAGCTGTTGTAACTCTGCAGTTTTAGCTTAACACTGATTATCTTTTAATAATATATTCACATAAAACAGAATGTTCAGTCTTAACCCAGAAGAAAGAGAAAGCTGCTTAGGAGTCTGCTTGACAGCAAAAATGAAGCACACTTGATCCCACTGCGGAAAAAGATACAAGGCAAAAGCTAATATGGTGAAAAATGTAGGTTATGCACTTCCTCTGTATGGAAAATTCAGGAGGATTGACTCAATGACTCACCACCATAAAGCTACAGAAATCTACAGGAAAAAAAAAAACAGGCAGAACATGCTCATTTTAAAATAAATCCTACATGTTCTTGAAAAATTCTTATTAAAAAAAAATAAAAAATTCTAAAGAGAAATACAAACTTGGGGAGAAATCAAGCAACATGCATAAAAAAAAATAAAATAAAAATGTAAGCAAAAGGTAATATACTAAAAACTTAGTTTTCCAAACAGACTACGAATGAAGGAAATGTTCTTATGCCAGTTGAACAGCCAGCTTTCCATTTGAGATCATTTATAGTTTCTCAGCCTACAGTGTTTTGTCTTTCTTTTCAAAAGTTAGGCTTTTTCCTGTATGAGGTTGTTGTCTTCAGACTAATTGTCAGATTTTAATGAGACTAAGGTTTGGACATTCATAGTTGTTTAATATTTGTAGCTACATAATGCTTTGGTTTTACAATATTCTCATTTTTACTGGTTAATAAATGGAGTACCAAAGAAAGATGATGAAAAAATACAGATAATATCACTTTTAGCATTAATTTCTCTAGAGATAGATATACAGGCTCCTTAAAAGGAGTTTGCATGGTCTTCATTTTGCCTGATAGTATCAGGAGAATCATTTTCATATAATAAATACACTTTTGACTGAGCACTTCATCACAAAATCTTTACACATTTCCCCCCAGAATATTCATTGATCTTGTCTTCTGATCTGTGTTATCTTTTCCTTGGAATTTGATTGGTCTTATTATCAATTTGGGCCACCTCCAGGCCTTTCTGAAAAATGTTTTAATGGTAATAGTGTATCTCACAAGTAGTTGCGCCTCTTTGGCACACCAGACCAACTGTATTTTTTTCATTTCATCTTCTGTGAGCTCTATATGTTTTGTTCTTAATTATTTCTCTGTTTTCCTTGGAGATGCTGAAGATGAATTGGTGAAATGGAAATAGGCTATGATCAAAAAACAAAGGAAGCAGAAAGGAAAAACAGAAGACAAGAAGGAAGATGGAATGTTGTGTATAAACAGAGGTAGGAAACTTTCTCCTATCAGCGTGAAACTTAGCAAGTAAAATACTTTTCAGTTACACCATAGCTCTTGCAGATCTCAGAGGTCTCACAAGTGTCAGTACATTGCGCACCCCAGAAAGAAACAAATTGTGTTTCATTAGATAAAAGAAAAACAATCCTTGAAATATGTCTTAGGAATTAAAAAGAAAAATATCTAAGGTAATCTTTGGACTGCAAATTCAGTAGTGGACAAGATAATCTTTAAGCTACCAATTAAGTTGTCTTAAATGCTGCTCTATTAGATGGTCATTAAAACAGAAAAAAAAAATTATCAGTTCTTACACAGTACTTGCTTTGCTTTTGTCACACATATTTATTAAAACTAGTGCATATGGTTGCAATGTCAGTTGACTCACAGAAATAGTCAATGAATGTCCACTGTGACTGTTGGAAAGTCAAGGATATCTGTATGAGTGAGAACTGTATCATGCCAAAAAGATCACAGATATTCCCCTACAGAGACTAGATAGGATTTTTTCAATCCATGTGCATATGACTGATCTTTGGTATTTGATGTCATGAAAGAGGTGATTTCAGGCGGTTGTGGTGTTGTCAGAACTAAAAGAACTGAGGCCGAGGACTGGCCGTATCACACAGAAGGCAAAACCAGTTCGTGCTCAATTGGACCAAAGTCAACAAAATGTTGCGGAGCTGAAGTGCCACTCCTGACCGTGCCGTCATCTTTCAAACAATTCAGACAGGAAAAAACACTCTTTATTATCCAACCACTAGGCAGTCCAACCCCGTAGCAATAGGGTTTTTTTGCTCACTGTTGCATGTCCTCCCAAATCGTCAGAACTGAAGTGGCGAGATTTTGGCCACTCTTCAAGACGTCCACTGAAGAGTCTCAGTACAGATCGTAACCAGCCAGCTGCACTGGTCTACAGCGAGACAGCTTAGCCTTCCAGTGGCGTATTATGAAGTGTCTCCTCTGCAGGTAGAGAGTATGCTAGTGAGCTCGGATACCTGGTGTCTAGTCCTGACTGTGTCGTGACACTTTCTGCAACTCCGGGCCAGGAAGAGCTGCCACATTGTGCTGCAGGAGCTGCCACTTTGCAAAGAGTATGTCTTGTACTGAATGGTGTTTTCTGAGGCATTTAGAAATGCAGGAAATTGTACTTGTCCTCAGATAATAGGGTGCCTGTGCCTCTGAAAAACTCAGCACTGGAAGGGTTCAGATCATGAAGTCCCTCCACGAGCCAGGAGACACAGCCACTTGGCTGTCAAACAAGCGGTGGATACAGCCGACTGCATTTGCCTCTGGACACCAGGGCAAAAGACCAGCAGCAGTCCAGAGACAGAGAGATGAGCTTTGAAGCTGGCTTGCTCACACTCAGAGGCCAGCTGGCCTTGGAGTATCTGTGACTGAAACTGTGTCGCAGAGTTTTGGGTCTCTTTTTGTTTGCACATATCATTGCCTGGATTTGCAGATGCATTCTGAGGTTTGGACGGGTGAGTGTTTTTGTCATCCAAAACTGCACAGGCTCAGACATCTACATTTAGAAGTTCCAGTCAGTAACTGACCCAAAAAGTCCTTTTTTAAAGAATGTATGGCTCTCTCTTTTCCATTTTACTGCCTCCATGTTATGTAAGGAGCTACTGTATTACACTTAAAACATACAAAACCCATTCCTTCTTCATTTTACTGAAACAAGAGACAGAAATGGCATGCCACTTATTCTGGGCAATTATTAACACTTGCTAAGATTGGCAGTTCCATTGAAGTGGGATTTCTAGTGTGAATAAAGGAGCATACTATCTAGTCCCAATTATTGTTGCTATTTTAGCTGAATATTTCGTGTAGGTAGATGAGGTAATATGAACTGTAATGCTGTCAGTGTGTGACTGGTATACTTCTTACATCTCTGAGCAATACAATTCATTATTTTTGCTTCCCAGGGGTTGTGAACGAAATTAAAATTTCTGTAGGAACAGATTCCCTGAAGGTCCAGTGTGACCTCTTTTCTCATTTTGCATGATAGGGCCTTAAATCAAATGCAGCAGATTTCAGTTAATATATTTCATTTGCTGACAGTATGACATTGTTGGTATTTAGGCTTAAATTCATATTCTGTCAAATCTCATTAGTTTATTTTAATAAGGATCATCTTGATTATAGCTCCCTGGCTCCAGTAATAGCAAGGATGTCTGTCAATAACCACACATTGCTCCACTATCACTTTCCTATTTCTTTAAGTACCGCTTGTGGGACATGCCTCAAGCAAGAGGTGTTAATATTTAAAAATATGTATTTTCTGAGAGGTAAAGCTATTTGAGAGGTTTTACCATTTGTATATTTTAAAAGACTTTACTTCTGATTACTGTCTGATGTTTTTGTGTCCTCGCTGTCAAAGAACAGTTTCTCCAAACAGTTTGATTGATGGTCACAAGCTGGTGAAAGAGAAGAATGTGACAGCCATTTGTTTCTCTGCTTTAAAGAATTGTCTTGGGGCAGTTTGTATAGGCAACTGTTCTGGGATAATAGTATAACAATGACTTGTTGGGCTTTTCAGGCAATTCAGTAGCAGCTGTCATGCACAAGAGTCTGTAGAAGTTATTTGTGGTGCTACTGGAAAGTTATGAATTACACGTTTCTCTACAAAGAAAGTACTCACTCTGTCTTTTGGGTCTATTAAATCATATCCTGCAGGAAGTTTTAAGTCCTGCTGTTTTGTTGTATTAGAATATCCCTTTTCAATAGCAGTATTTTCACCTGTACATATGGCTGTCATAGTATTTAGTATAATATTTTTTCAAAGTGTTAGAAAGAGAACTCGTTATTTCAACAGTGTATGCCCACACAGATAATTTGCTAGTCCTCTGGAAAGAACTTTGTCAGTGTAGCTGTACTTACTAACACAAAAGGGAAAGCTGGATATAATTATTCTCATTTCCTGTTTACTTGTCCTTGGAGAAATTGCCACGAGGAACAAAAACCTTCTCTAACTTATGACAAGACATGATGAATCACTGATGATTCCGCCTTTTGATTCCTATCTAGCTGGAGCATTCTGAAGTGGAAGCTCTGTCAGCATAAATATATTACACATATAAGCACTGAAGATAAGGCTGCCAAAAACTTAATCATTTTAAATATTTAGAAGTGAAGCATTTGTATATTGGAGTGTATTTTCAACCTGATTTTACAGACTGTTACAGACTTACTTTTCATTTGTTGAATGATTCAATGTGGAAAATATTCATCAAGTTATAAAAATATGATGACTTTCATCTCTTTTTAGGAGGACTGAGAATCTGCAGTTACTGTAGGTGGAAAATCAATATAATAAGGAAATGTTGATTTAACTTTTCATGTGAAATATATCTTTTGAACTTAGCTAGAAACAGTCTTGAAGAGACCAGATTCACAGCTGTTTGTTTGTTTTTTGGTGTGTGTGTGTTTGTTTTTTTCTCTTTTAAAATGAGGATGGTTATTTAAGACAAACAGTTTAAATAGGAGAAAATCTTATTCACCAGAGTTGAAATTAACTCCACCTGCCTGAAGTCCAAGTAATAATCTATGAAGCCATTCATACGAGAAGGAGAGGCAAATGTTTTTGGAATGCTGAAGTTTTATAGTTGTCAGCTATGTCACATTACTAAAAATCAAGCCTTACATAGTAACAGCTTTTCAGTTTAACCCAGCATTCCCCATATTTTTGCAACAAATGCAAATACAAATATATCCTTAGCAACACAAGAGTAGATCTAATGTGAAAGGTACATTATTGCCCTTTGTAGAGGAAATAGAAGAAGGGAAGCTGAGATAGACACATGAAAAATGGGAAAAGAAAAAGATCTGATGAAGGCCATCAGACAGAAGGAATAGAGGAATTATATCTTTTGTAGAGGATTTAAAATAAAATAGCATTTCAGGGTATAACTCTGCAGAACTCTAATCATAGGAACCTTACCTTAATCTATAAAGAGGATCAAGGTATTTGAAAAGGGTTTCCTATCTTCAGAGCCTTTGCTCTTTTCAAGCTTAACCACTAGCCATTTACCACAAGCAGTACGCAAATAACCGGCTTAACTGACCAACTAGGATAGGCTATAATAACTGCTTAGATTAAAAAAAAAAAAAAAAAAGTCTTGTACTATTTTATGTCAAAAAGTGCAGTGAATAGTTACAGTGATGTTTTCATAGCTTCACAAATAATTTTCACTCCTAAAATACCTAAAAAGTAATTTTTGCTTTTGATTAATTTGTAGTCGTTTTTTTTTTTTAAGTAATTATATATACATGTGTACATGTCTTTTTTAAAATCTGACAATATTTCTGTCCTCACCACCAAAGAATTATTTCAAACATTCTGTAGTCAATAAACAAACTTCTTTAGTCTTTCCTGTGTCATATAGTAATTTTCAGATGGAGCTAACCATATCTTTGTATCCAATTCTTTGGGCATGATTTTGTTAGGTAATACCAAAATAGATGAAATAATATGTTTTTTCAGCCCTCTGAACATTTTCTGTGGGCACCTTTGCAACAGGAGAGCATTACTGGAGTAATTTGCAAAAGGAATTATGCTTCTTTCCAGTGGTGGAAAAATTTCCTGGTCACTGTAAACACTTAGAACAGGGATGAACAATGAAGGCAACCTTACCTTATTTTAAAGTACTTCATGATGTCATTTAAATTATGTTATTTACTTTGTATCAGCAGACTTCCAGTCCTCGCAGATTAAGGCTTCCATGCAATCCACTGGACAGAAACTCAGTTTGAAAGAAGTAGGTTTCTGGATATTGAATTTGGGATTCTCTGTGTTCCTTTAATATAACAATAAAATAAAAAGGATTTGTCCTGCCTGCCTTAGGCAGAATACCTACTGATCTTTGTGGCAGCTTTCCAATATTAAGAACTTTAAGGAAAGAAGCTTAATGAAAAAAAATAGTCCTAGTTTGCCAAGGAAGTTGTTTATTAATTTTAGTTTCCGAGGCCCAGAAAATTATATTGTTTAACAATGAAGTGTTTATGAGATGCTGGATGGCAGCAGGATTATTGAAGCTCATAGGCAGATCAGATTCCAAGCAAGGAAAACATTCAGTATGTTTAAACGTCTAAAATTTCTGTATTCCCTGCAGATTTAGGTAACTATTTCTTTATTAAGAAATAGATTTATACCTCTGAAGAAACTTCTCTTCTTCTACAGCACAGTTACAAAGGTACGACATAGAATATGCCAGAAAGTATACCTATCTATTCACAGTTTTATGCTGATTCACAGTAAAGTTAGAAGTCAGTGTTTTTGCTACTAAGTAGAAACCTGAGGATATACATCTGGTGAAATGCACCCTAAATAGAGGTAATGATATGTTCTGTTGTGGGAACCAGAGAAGTATCTTTCAGGCTACTTAAATTAGGCAACAGAACGCCAGAATGAGGTATTGGCCTGAGCATGGTGGTATGAGAAAACAGAATTAGACATCTAGGACATCTACTTTTGAACTTACCTACCTTCATTTAACCTGTATTTTATTTTAGGCACATTCAGTGTTGATCTGGATCTTGCTTTAGCCATCTAAGCCTGAATAAAATATCCTCTATTCATATATTCTTGTTTTTCTTTCCTTGTTTTTTTTTTTTCTTTTCTTTTTAAGGCAATGGGCAAACTGCTCTTGTGATTTTTAAATACCTGATAAATATTATGCAACCTAAGCTTATAAAAAAAGTTATATTTTTGGTGGAAGGGTTTCAAGATGAAAAGAGCAACTGGTACAGATTCGAGAGATATTCACCTTTTTTTATGGGATTTATCTTTCTTTCTGGATACATATTCCGAAAATTGTATTAATGCCAAGAGACTATTTCACAAGCAGACCTAGTAACTTCACAGAATAAGACAAACATAGTCTGAATAAATTTTCCAACATATGGCCTTAATTGTTGAATGCACTTTTCGAGAATATTTCCTGTGAAATTTGCACATTAATTTTAAAATGTCCAATGTCTATGCATATCTGAAAATATTTGTCCTGAAATTATTTGGCCTTGACCACATGTTAAGAGAAACTTAAGGACTGCAGGTAAGAAACTAAGAGTTACTTCGTTTTAAAAAGGAAGAATAAAAAGAGGACTGAATACTCATAGATCTTCCTAGTAGGAGTGGTATTTCCTCAGCTGATACCATTGCCTGAAGGTGATTTTTCTTGGTGAATGCATAGAATATATTTCTGTAAGTCTGCTACCAGTTAGCAGAATTTCCTGTTCCATGACTTTTCTGATGGATGTTGGTGGAGCTAATTTTTATGACATAGTGACTTGTGAAAAATTCAAGAGGAAGTATGAGGCTAGTGAAGATCTCTGAAAGCTGAAGGTCCTTATTTGCAATAAGTAAAATTGAGTACTGCTTTTTGCACCTGTATCTATGAAGGTGTAGTCACACTACAGTACAATGGAAATGTTCATTGAGCTAGCTATTCTTAGTAATGGGTAAAGAGACACTGTTAGTCATTGTTAGTTGACGTAGTCATTGTTAACCATCAAAAAGCTACCTAAGCAATCTCTAACTTGTGAAGGTGATTATACTTTGGAGGGAGATCCAAGTTCAGATTGCTTCTAGCATCTGAACTGACTTAATCTGAAATAGTGTAGCTATTGCAGCGCTGCACACGTCAATGCCATGGACGTACTCTGTGGGTGGACAATGCCTTGGAAGATGTAATGTTGAACAAGATCCATAATTTCCCTTTAACAAGTGTGTTGTACCAGTGCCTGAAGTGCTCCCATGTCCTGTGAGAAATTCCAAGCCATGGTTAAGCTTTTGCTTTGCATTGAACAGTAATGAATGTTAGACAATAAATGACTTTTCCAAGTTCAGGTGCTGGCTTAGGTTCACCCTGAAGGACATGCTGAAAAAGTAAGCAGCTGGACACATTTAGCTATCAGAATTGATTTTCCTTGCATTTCCTTTTCTTTGTTTCATTCCCTTTAAGTAGCTACTTCTCTTCCTCTTAGGACATACATTCACAGCAAATATATGTGGAGTCTCATTGTATCTCCAGCCTTAATCTCTCCTAGTCACTTTCCTAGATCATTTCCTTCTGCGCTGTCTGATTTCCCTCCAATGTGGTAAAGTCCTTTTTTGATACAATGCTGAAGTTTTCCAGAAATAAATTAGGTTTATTTCAGATTGAATATTACTGAAAGGACTGAACACACATGTATCCACTGACACTTTGCTAACATTTTGTGTCCAAGTGGAACAGCACAAGCACTTCTTGTTAAAAATGGTCTTTAACATTTGCATGTTTTTTCACAAGCATTATCCATGACCTTTTCTGCAGTTCCTGGAATCCTGCTTTGCAATTGCTCGTAATGGTTTTAACACTGTGTCCACTTTTTGCCCATACATTACCACCTGAACTTACAGCATCCACCAATTTTCCTGTGCTCTTGATCTAAATAAGTGTTCTGTTTGGCTACCCTGTATCGGTTAAAATTATTTTTGATTGTAAATTGTATAGCAGATATGTTAGAAGATTTTAATTTTAACTAATAAATCTGAAGCCAATTGTGCTAGTTTAATGGGGAAGGCTGGAAGACAAATGAGCCATGCAGAGATAAATATGACTTCTGAGATGGGTATGTGAGGAAAAAATAAGTAATGGTGAATGGAAACATAATTTGTCCCATTTTTTCTAGAGAAAACAGCTCCACCCTACAAAAAAAAATAAATATTCACTGCTAACGTTTGTTAAAAAAATAAGAAATTATAAGCAGGTTAAAGTCAACAGATGGAGATGCCCTTTTACCTAAGTGCTGCTGGGTTAGAGCAACCACTCAAGTGCAATACTCCTATTTCCTGAGGGACATGATCCTACATTTGCCTAATTAATGTCTGTAAGGTACTTTGGAGGCAGAGGGAAAAGAAGGGAGAGGAGTCTCCTCAGGTCTCCTATTGAAACTACTGCTTTGAATAAATAATTAAGCTTTCACAGCTCCCAGGCAAGCATTCTCACCACCACTGACACTGTCAGCTGACTGTTCTCACTAACTGTTGGAGTATTTTATGGAAAAGAGAAGAATTACACTGACAGATTAATCACTCAATGTGTTGATAAATCCAGTTGAACCCATCCACGTGGCATACAGCCAGATGTGAATTTGCCTCCCTTTTCCAGTTATATTGGTTGTTATTGAGAAGGAGAAAACTTGGCTGACTCACCTGGGATTTGGGTGAGGCATCTGAGTGCTAGTGTTCATATTGGCGTATGTTTAATTATTTATGCAGCATGGAATGGATATGGCAAGGAGGACAGAGTTCCAGTTACAGCACAGTGGTTCATCATGCACAGGCATAAGGGGAACTTGAATTTTTTTTTACCTGTAGCCAAGGCCAAAGCACCAACTACTGAACCACTGCGTGGATATAGGAAGTGAAAGGTCTGTGAAGCAGGGGAATGTTTTTTCATAAGACAGTGTGTGCTAATTCAGCTTTCACTGAGCACCAGTCTCGAACTCTTTCCCTACTGCGCATGATATGCTAAATCTGCCAGCCAAGAAATCCTTTCCAGATCTTCTAAGCTTTCTGAGGATGCCCATCACTTCCTGTGGGCCATCTCCTATCTTCTGAATCCTTGGTTCATCAGTTCCCCTGAGACCATTTCTGGGAGTCCTTCTTCCTCATGCTGATTCGAGGCACATGCTCATGTTTTAAATCCGAACTAATAACTAAAATCATGTCTTTTTTGAAAATAAAAACACTTTCTGACAACTGTCTGTTTTCATGGAGGTGACTATGTATTTCATAACTACAACTTTTTCCCTTCATGAATCTAGAAGAATCCTACATGGCACCATATGGCTCATACTATATTTTCCACTGCTTTTCCAGGTAGCTGGACTTTAATATATCCATGATTTACTAGAAACAAAATACTTTTTTTTTTTCCTTTAAAATGACTTTAAATTTATTTACAAGACTGTCAGCACTTTAAATGTCTCAGTTTTAGTTTCTTTCTGTAGATAGGTAAGGAGATGATGTCAGTCTAGATTGAACAGATCCTATGGGAGAATGACTAACCTTGAGAAATTTAAGAAAAGCAAACTATGTCTACGCAATTAGAACAGCAAAGTGTAAGGCTGCTGGTCTTGTGAGGCCAAATGGCATATATGAAAATATTAAACACCTGCTGGCAATGTGGTACTGAAATATCAGAAAATCCCAGTTCTGATCTCACTAGAATTTCAAAGGCATCACTTCTGGAACCTCTCTTATCATTGGGAGGAAACGTCTGAATTTTTCATATACCTTGATAGGTTATAAATTAGCTGTAATCACAGCAGAGAAAGACCTGTGCCTCACAGGGGAAAGCTCAATAAGAACATCTGCTCAATGTGCCATGGTGGTCAAAGAAGAAAAGAAGACAGCAGGTTGTATTAGGGAAAATATATAGAGGATACTGAGATCACAGTGCTAGTACATGTATAGATACATTTTCTTTATTTCTGTGCTTAAAGCTTCAGGAATCTTACTGCTACAGGAATTCTGGCATTTCAGGAAATACAGCTTGGTATTGACTAAATTCTGTTTGGTTTTGAGGTGAGATATGATAGCTTGTTTTATTTTTATTTATATCCTTGTTTTTATTACATAAAAATAGTGCTTAAAGCTTGAGCAGGTATTAACTCCCATAGCACTGTCATAAATAAAAATGATGTAAAATCTATATATTAAGGTCATTCTGTCTTAAATAAAGATTTAAATACAAAGCCAATTATTAGAGACATAAGAGGATTTTTACAAAGAAACCTTTAAACAACTGGAAAAATGGGATTATTGAATGCGTAGAGGGTCTGTGGCCATTGTATAATAAATAAGAACAAAGGAAAGAGCTCAAACTCCTTTATAATCTCATAGGAGGACTGAGGGATGCTCAGTGAACTGAAAAAGCGACAAATGCCAAAATGATGTAGGAAGCCCTTTTACACCCCCTCCCATCAGTTTGACCTTTGGAACTCAGCTGCCATGGAGTTGGCAAGCAGTGATGAAGTGGCACTTGTGGCAGTCAAGGTGGTCCTCCAGGCTTTCGTAAAGAGCCTGCAGAAAGGCTAAAGACAATAACGCTGCTCCCCTCTGCCTGCCCAGGACTGTGTAATTCCTCCCTGGTTTCTGGCACTGACAGGATATCTCAGTGCTTGGCAGTGTAGTCTACACCACTCAAGAATACCTCAAAATAGCGTCTGCTCAGGGGTCAATCTTTCTTTCTTTCTTTCTTTCTTCATTTCTTTCTTTCTTTTTCTTTCTTTCTTTCTTTCTTTCTTTCTTTCTTTCTTTCTTTCTTTTTCTTTCTTTTTCTTTCTTTTTCTTCCTTCCTTCCTTCCTTCCTTCCTTCCTTCCTTCCTTCCTTCCTTCCTTCCTTCCTTCCCTCCTTCTTTCTTTCTCTCTCTCTTTCTCTCCTTCTCTCCTTCTCTCTCCTTCTCTCTTTCTCTCTTTCTCTCTCTTTCTCTTTCTCTTTCTTTCTCTTTCTCTTTCTCTTTCTCTTTCTCTTTCTCTTTCTCTTTCTCTTTCTCTTTCTCTTTCTCTTTCTCTTTCTCTTTCTCTTTCTCTTTCTCTTTCTCTTTCTTTCTCTTTCTCTTTCTCTTTCTTTCTCTTTCTCTCTTTCTCTTTCTCTCTTCCTCCCTTCCCTTCCCCTCTTTCTCTTTCTCTCTTCCTCCCTTCCCTTCCCTTCCCTTCCCTTCCTTCCCTTCCCTTCCCTTCCCTTCCCTTCCCTTCCCTTCCCTTCCCTTCCCTTCCCTTCCCTTCCCTTCCCTTCCCTTCCCTTCCCTTCCCTTCCCTTCCCTTCCCTTCCCTTCCCTTCCCTTCCCTTCCCTTCCCTTCCCTTCCCTTCCCTTCCCTTCCCTTCCCTTCCCTTCCCTTCCCTTCCCTTCCCTTCCCTTCCCTTCCCTTCCCTTCCCTTCCTTTTTTCTTTTCCCTCCACATAGTAGTGTTGTTCTGTACGTTTTAGAATATCCAAATGATCTATTTCTAGATATTCTAGGTAATTCTATATAGTTAGATTTTCTTCTCTGTTTTCTTACCAAGTAAACACAAGAAAGGAGAGCACTTAAGCTGGAGGTGAACATGCGGGTGGAAGCACACTGGAAAATGGTTACAAGATTGATTTTTTTCTATGGTACCTATAACTGGGTGTTTGTTTTGGGGTATTTCTTAGTATATGTGTAAGTCTATACCTTAATATATGCTTTGTTGCATATTGCCTAGATTATTGGCAAAGTACTTAAGGTGTGATTTGAGAAAAGACTATTCTGTTGCTCTGACTTTGTGCATCACATTTAAATGTATGTTCCTACACACAGTTCATTCCTTAGAAAACATTCATCCATGCTATCAAGAGTTAGTCATTGAATTCCACTAAATATTTCACTCTGGGACCTGTGCTACTAAGGGGAGGAAGAGAAACACTGTAGAGAACAGGTATGGCAGACTTTTGTACTCTTTTGTACTGAGGGTGAAAGCTAAATTTATAAGTAATTGTTTTTCAGTAAAATGAGGACAAGTATAAACTGATTCCCTTCAGTATCATCCATCAGCATACTACAACGATGGAAATGACTGTCTATAATCAAGAAGGTTTTTCATCTGGTTGGGGAGAGCTTTCTTCTTTCTCTTAAATTTGTCCATCTCTGCCATCCCAGTAGGTATTGGCTAGGAAGGAAGGAGAGGTATTGGCTAGGAGAGGTGGAAACTGCATACCCCATGGGAAGTGAACCTGCCTTAGCTAGTTGTAGAACTGGACTTGCTCCATCTTTGCTGCAGAATGAACCAAATGCCAGGTATCCAGTATTAAGTTTCTGAAACACTTTGTTTTACAAAAATTGTTTTCATTCACATATCTTGGTGGGGTGGAAAGGGGTTGTGAGGATTGTTTTTTTCTGCTTTTTCTTAATTTGGTGATCTTAAGTTAAGGTTTTCGACTAATACACACCTAAAGGTCTTTCTTGATTTGAGTTTCCTAAATTGAAAACGTTAGAAGCATGGTGAAGACATTCCAGCTTTGCTTTGTGTCATCACAATGCACTTGATAATCTTTAGAAGACCTCATAAAGTAGTGTCAATGTATCTTTTCTTCCCAGTGCTTTAAGAAACCAAAGAGACACTAATGCAGATAACAAGGAAAGACTTGGAAGGAACACGAAAATGCTGGTTTACAGAACAAGTGGCAAGTGCTAGAGGCAAAATGTTTTTTGATGTTTCAAAACATAAATCAATATTACCTCATTACATTGAAATAAGTTTGTGTTATACCCTTATATATTTTAAAAACGAGGTTTTGTGCCCTTAAAAAAGAAAAGATGAGATTAATATTTGTAAAATGTTTATTGGATTGTACATGGTAGATTGTGCATTGAAGGCAATCCTATCAAAAATAAGATGCAACTAATCTAATCTGAAGATCAGAAGCTATTTCAGGCAGATAAGATAGTGCTGACATCATGCCAAATGCAGTATCATGATAACAGTCAGCTACAACAGATTCAATTACTTTGAATTTGTCATGCCAGAATGACATTGAAAATACTTCTAGCCTGTAAGTCTGAAAACATTTACAAAATTGAAAAATTGATATTTAAAAAAGTCACTTGAATGATATAAGATGAAGTCACAAATATCCTATGTATATGAAGGTCGATTTTCCACAAAAAAGTGTGTTGGTTTCATTTTACAAGAGGGACATTGTAAATAAGGAGGTTTTAAGTGTTAACAGTGGTTAGTGAATGTTTTTTTTTGTTTGTTTGTTTTAAACAAAGAAAGTTAATTGGTGTTCTCTTCAAAACCCCTTGATTTTACCACTCACTATCACTATTCAACCAAGATTTGAATAGAAAGGCCAAAATTCTCCAGGCCAGTGAAAGCTTCCAACTCCAGAATATTGGCAATGCAAGCTCCAGATGTGCTGTATAAGATGGTTTTAATTTTGAGTCTGAACTGACTGATTACTCAGCCTTGTATGAAGCAATCCACCTGTCATTGTACAAGGAAGATGACTGAAGTCAGTTCAGAAATAATCTCAGTTCACTCAGCCAGACTAGATATCATCTGTTTTCTGAAGTGAGAGGTTAATAAAATGATATCTATGTACCTGAAGCAGTGCTTTTGGTGTGCACAGATTCAATGGCTCCTGCCAGGATCAGGCAGGTTCACTCCACAATGGAGCAATCACAGCTCAGTGAGCATATGACAAGCTGAGGAATAACTTCCCAGATGTTGCAAAGCAGAGTAAACTGAAGATAAAAACTCTTCAAAATTTCATCAGATTTGTATCTGCTTCATTTCTTGTTTTTAGTGGGTATGTTTGTAAAATTAATGTATAGCTACTTCTAATGAAGACTAACACACTTACTCTCCAAAAGCAGCATTTTCTTAATTAAGAAATATTTTATTAATTATTAACCTCTGTTTCTGAGGGAGAAGTAAACAATCTGTGGTCTCATTTGTTCTCTAGCTAAGTTACCAATGCTGTGATTGATATGTTAATTGATTTAGCATGGCGGCAGGCACAGAAGGCAGAGGTACTAAACACTGCGTGTGCTTTAGCCATTCCCACCCAGACCTCTGCACTTGGAGAGACAGGTGAAGGACAGAAATAACCAGCAGTGGGTGAGCAAGAAGTCAGGGAGATGGTAGACAACTTGATCCATGGGCCAAGAGGACAAGATGGGCTGTACCCGAGGGTGGTGAGAACTGGCTGATGTCCATGCAGGGTGATGCCCCTATAACCTCTGGGTGGTCGTGGAGATCCAGGGAGGTCCCCAGAGACCAAAGAAATGAATGTGTTGCACACATTTTTCAAAAAGGCAAAAAGGTGATCTGCGAAACTCCAGGCTGGTCAGCCTGGCTTCGGTCCCTGGGAAGATCATGGAGCACCTGGAGGAAAAGGTGACTGGAAGCTATCAGCATGGGGGTAAATCACACCTGACCAACCTGTTGTCCTCCTGGGAAGAAATGACTATTTTGTGGATGGTGGGAGACAAGTGGGCGTCATGTACCTGGTCTGTAGCAAGGCTCTTGGCACTGTTGCTGTTCTCACATCCAACATGGGCCATGATGGTTTGGATGGACAGACAACAGGATGGGTAAATGCTGGTTGGATGATGGGACTTAGAGGGCTGTGGTCAGTGGGCCATATCAGCCCAGAGCCTGCTAACAAGTGGGGCACTGATGGGCTCTGTCTGGGTTGTTTCCTGTTTAAAGTAGAATCATAGAATGGCTTGGGTTTGAAAGGATCTTAAAGATCATTCAATTCCAACCCCACTATCACGGGCAGGGATGCCACCCACTAGATCGGGTTGCCCAGGGCCCCATCCAGCCTGGCCTTGAACACCTCATGGGATGGGGTATCCACAGCTTCTCTGGACAATCTGTTCCAGTGCTTCACCACCCTCTGGGTAAAGAATTTCTTCCTCATATCTTTGTCAGTGATCTGGAGGAGGTGACAGAGTCCTTGTCCATCAAGATTTCAGGTGACAATCAAGGTAGGCAATGACATACAGTCTATGAATCACTAAAATAAAAATCAAGATCATAGCTGTGGTGTTCAATGCACTGAAGTTGATGTGATCTTGCCTGGGAGTAGACATTTGTATTTATTTAAAGGTCATCTACCAATAATTTCAAATGGAATCAGCAATGAAAAAAGCCCTCACTTGGGTTTCTCCACAGAAACCTTAGGAATTAAGCTTAAGCCTAATCTCTACTTTGAAATTCTTAATTAAAAAAGTTTTGAAGCAAGAAAGTTTTTGAAGCTGTCTTTTACAGCTGATAATTTCCTCTTCCAACAAGAGATCAATGCCCCAACATGATGGCAAATGACCCTGTGTTACTGGAAGTATCATCTTTCTTTTATTATCATGCCAGTTCCTGTAAGAAGAGAGAGCTTCATTTCATGAAGGATACTCTGTGTGTTCACTTAGCTGCTTAGTTGTGGGTTTCAGCTAGGTGTTGAATTGTTTGCTTTCTAGACTGAATGATGCTGTATGTTTTTTGAAGTTTTCCACCCTTCATTCAGTGTCAAATTTAAGAGACAGATGATAATAGCATAACTGGGAGAATGACTGGCCATTCTGAAAACCCATACAAATCACCCTATTGTAATCCAATCCATAAGTGATCTGTATTGAACTGGACTTTCTTTTCTCAATTCAAAGCAGGGCTCAGGGCCTGGGAGGTGGGCTTGGAGCAGCTGTCCCTTCTGGGCTGAGTTTTGTGGGAGATGCCTCTTTTGAGATCATGAACAGCCTGCCCTCACTAGGAAACCTAGGTGATTTGTATCAGATTATCAATATAGAAAATCTTTTTCAGACTCTGTGGGACTTAGGATCTTCCTAATTTGCAGAATTAAAAAATGACTGATTCTCCAGGAGAGTATCTTGTACGTCCCTCCTCAAACCTATTACCACTCTGACTTGATAAAACCTATGATTACATCTTTGTAAAATGGCAATAGACTTCATTACAGAACTAAATGTTTAAATCTTAATCCATCCTGAACATTTAAAGCTGTAATATATTTGTTGGTCTTTGCAGAATCTCATTACCTTTTTTTTTTTTTTTCTGTCATTTACTTTGGGGCAGTGAATTGTGCATAACTTTGTTTCAGTGGGAAATTTGCAGGACTTTGCGTTTTCTTTTTTTTTTTTTTTTTTTTTTGGATTCTACTTTGAAGATGTGTACAGATCTCAGTATCTATGATACCAAAGGCAAAGTCAGTCTGTTAAAATGCCAGTAAAGCTGATTAAAATGCCTGTAGGTTGCACAAACTGCCATAAATAGGGCAATCTCTTGGATGCCCTAGCAATGAAAAATCTTGGATGGGCTATTTATCTGTCAAACTGAAACCTTCCCAATAGATCTTCATTTGGCAAATCATCCAGAACTGGTACCAGTTCTTGAGTGGGAGCACAGCTGTCATATTTTATCCTGACCAAAACACCCGTCAGACTGCACTGTTCTGGCCTCTCAGGCACCAACAAATCATGACCCTACTAAGAGCATATTGGGACATTTGAACATACTTTTTAAGGTTGTAAAATAGTTAATGACTTCAGTGTATAAAATATATGGGATTTACTTATTTATTTATGAGTTGGCAGATTGCCATCGTTCCCTCTTCCCTTTGGTTCCGTATTCTGCATTTGAAGCATATTGCTTCAAAAAAAAAAAACAAAAACACTCTACCAAAAAGTGAGTAGGCATCTAGCTAACCAGAGCACAAAGCGTCATTGCCTGTAACTAGGAGGTTATGGTTCATTGCACATCACTGATTAAAAAAAAAATTCACTTGACAGTCATAGTGTGTAAAAAAACTAAAATGAACATTTCAAGACTCAAATCCATTCAGACATCTTTCTTTCTAAACATAGGGAAGTCCAACGGCTACATTACTAGGGAAGGACTTGGGACATCCAGTTTCAACTTTTCAATCTGAAACAGGCTGAAGACACGAGTTTGGACAGTTCACATAGGTCAGGCTTTTCCAGGGATGTAACCCTAGTCAAATCACTGAGAGTTAAATTTCTGGGTATCTCTGAAGATTTGGCTCCAGGTATCCCAAAAAATAACAAATGCTCTTTAGCGGGAAAGTTTTATGATCTGCCCTTTGGTGCCACTGAAGTGACCAGAAGGGTGGGGACTGAATCCATGTCTTGAGAAATATTTTCATTCTACTCATTAAGCTGGTAGGAGACAGCACCATGAGCAAAGCAGGAAGCAGTGAGGCCAGGCATTGCCCTAACCACCAGAGGACCCACCACAACTTCAGGAAGGATGATCCAGAGAACCACAGGCCGGTCAGCCTCACCTCAATCTCTGGGAAGCCAACAGAACTAATACTGGAAACCAATCGGAAGCAGTCAGCATGGATTCAGCAAGGGAAAGTCATATTTGACCAACCCGACAAGCTTTTATACTGAAGTGACCAGCCTGGTGCATGAGGGGAGAGCAGTGGATATTGTCCTCCTGGACTTGAGTGAGGCCTTTGACACTGTCTCCCCTAAGACCCTCATAGAGGAGCTGTTGAAGTACCAGTGAGGTGGATCAGAAGATGGTAGTGGTCAGCAGTGAAAAGTCTAGTTGGAGGCCTGAAACAAGGGGTCAATACTGAGTACAGTCCTGTTTAATGTCATTATTAATGACCTGGATGATGGGACAGAGTGTACCCTCAGCAAGTTCATAGATGACACAAAACGGGGAGGACTAAATGACTTACCAGAGGGTTGAGCTGCAATCCAGAGGGACTTCACTCAACAGGCTGGAGAAATGAGCTGGCAGGAACCTCATAAAGTTCAACACGGACAAATGCGAAGTCCTGCAACTGGGAAGGAACAACCCCAGGCACCAGGGCATGCTGGGGGCCACCTAAGCAGAAAGCAGGTCTGCAGAAAAGGAGGCCTGGTGAACATGAAGTTAAGCATGAGCCAGCACTGTACCCTTTTTGCAAAGTCTAAAGGTATTGTTGTATGCGTTAGGCAAAGTATTGCCGGTAGGTCAAAGGAGGCAATCCTTCCCCTCTGCTTGGCACTTGTGAGGCCACACTTGGAGTACTGTGTCCAGTTATGGGCCCCCTCAGTACAAGAGGGATCTGAACATACTGGAAAGAGTCCAGCATAGGGCCACAAACATGATTAAGGGTCTGGAGCATCTCTCCTATGAGGAAAGCCTGAGAGAGCTGGGACTGTTCATGTGAGAGAAAAGAAGGCTCAAGATGTTGGAAAGGTCTCATCCATGTCTATAAATACCTGAAGGGAGGGTGAAGAGGACAGAGACAGGCTCTTTGCAGTGGTGCCCAGTGACAGGAGAAGAAGCAACGGGCACAAACTGGAGCACAGGAGGTTCCCTCTGAACACCTGGCAGCACTTCTGTGCTGTGTGAGTCTGCCCAGAGAGGCTGTGGGGTCTCCTCCTTGGAGATCTTCAAAACCCTCCTGGACATGGGCCTGGGCACCCTGCTCTGAGTGTCCCTGCTTGAACTGGGGGATGGAGCAGACGCCCTCCAGAAGTCGCTTCCCACCTCAACCATTCTGTGATACTGTGATAGCCATAGCCCTTGATCTGTGGCAATAGGAGTGGGCTGAGACGGAGCCAGGAAGTCCCATGAGCAAAGCGAGAATGTGAAGCACAAGGCTGGGCACCAGCACATCTACATCACAGCTCCAGTAAAAGGCAAACACAAAGGTTAGAGCTGAAATGCACCTTCTGTTGTGGGTGATGGCTCTAGCAGAGGCATCCCAACAGGCTTTCTTGCATTACAGTTTTTTTGCATCTCAGCACGGTTGCACGTTATGTGGCTGTGCCATATTGGAACCTATTTGAAGGTGGGAGGTAAGATTCCAGGGAAGGATATGGGGAAAGAGATTGCAAAGATGGCTATTGTGCTCAGGAGTACAAACACATTAAATATTATTTGGGGAGTAATAAGGGTAATAAATAATAAAATTCATGTTAATAATAAAAGCACTGCCTGTTGTCTGCATCCTTCTCTTATCTACTGTTTAGGGTGATCTCGACTAAGTACAGAACTAGTTCCCTTGGTACTGCCTAGCTATATCGCTTTCTCATAATTCTGTATTATTCCAGTATCGCTGTGCTTGGAGCAGAGGGTTGTTTTGTCAAGCTGCATGTAGTGCCAAAAAAAGTAATTAACAAGGCTTAAAAAGTGGACTAAATCAAATAGAATAGAAATGTATAACCCATGGCATAAAAAGAATTCCATCAATCTGAAATCTTATATACAGAATTTCAGCCCAGAAAGATTTTAGTTTACTTGCCAAAACTGACGTTATGTATATGTAAAACAATACAGAACTAATTTCTACACAAAATGCAGTGAGGAAGGTTTCTATTGAGGAGTTTAATAAAAAATTTACCTGTCAGCGAACATATCTCACCTTGAAAGTCTTTATCATTCCTTACTTATGCTTTTGGTATATAACTTGTTAAAGTAATGTTAGGTTCTTAATTTTTTAAGGTGTAAGTCCTAGGCAGATAGTGCAAAAGGAAAGATGTGGAACAGAGCCATATTTCTCAGTAATAGTCTAGTCTTTAACTGTTAATGCCACCCTGCTAGGCAGGCTCCATCCAGGTACCTTTTCAACATGACCAGACTTGATGAGTGTTTTCCAGGAGGGTGGACCCCTTATGCAAGGAAGAACAAACATTCAGCTAATTGAAGGAAAAGTAACAGTTTCTGTTACTTGCGAGAAGAGGAAGGCAGGCGTGCGGTGGAGTTGTGCCTATAATCACAGCAATTGGCTCAGACCATTGACAGCATACACAGCACAGAGCAAGTGGCATGGAATCAGCAGGATCAAGCAGACAAATAATAAAGAGTGGATAGGTGGGAATGCAGCCCAGAATAACAAAAGAGATGATAATAACACATCACAATTGAGGTAAATCAGATATGTGCAGGAGGAAGCTCAGCTTATTCAAGTGTGAATAGGAAAAAGATCATTTCGCTGTTTCACGTCTAAGGCTGCTGCACAGACAGTGCACATTTCTTTGGTTGTCATGCATACCTGTCAGTTCCTGAGTGCTTTATTCTCATTGCTGTGGGTGCAGCGATAGGAGACAGAGTATTAGCAAGCATTATGCAATTATCTTCACTCAGGTGCTGTGTGTGGAGTACCCACCTGTCCAGCGGACACTGGGCTCCCTGTGCCATCAGCCTATCAGTCATACCAGGTGGGGGTTGCATCCTCTGAGCATCTCAAAGAGCTGAAAACTGGAAATGCATGAACTGGAAGACAGTGAGAATTTTTTCAGCTTAGCCTAGGTAAAAGTATGCCTTCCACCCCGAAGAGAAAAAAGTGACAGCTTACATTTCTCTTCCTGCTGGGAATGAATGGAGGGAGAAAGGGTAAAAATTGTCCTGGCTTTAATTTTCTGATTGTCACAAAGAGAGTTATCTTACATGTGATTTTTCTAGGCACGTCTTCTTTTACTCCTGAAAATTTTGCTCAGGAAGATTTAAGGTCCACAATTGCTCCATGTCTGGTAGCCTAACAAGTCAATCAGAGTGTGTGCAAACTGATAATGTGTGAGGTTTCCAAATGTCTAACCAAGTCAGAATTGCATGTCTGCTCTGTGGTGTGGCCATCTGCCATGAACACAAAAATTCTGGAAATCGACACTGCAGTAACTGCAGCAGATTCAGAAAACATCAGGTTTGCTTCACTGTTTTCCCAGTGGTGAGCAAAAACAACACAGGGCACGCCCTGTAGGTCTGGTGCTTCTGCAGGAGAGCAGCTCATGGGTACTGCAACACGTGTGAGTGTTTCTGGGTGAGTGGTACAAGCACTTTGTTTGCAGAGCTCTTATCTTCGGAAACCACACAGCTTTTCTGCAGGATGTGGGCAGTTTCATTGACTGGGGAATTCCATTAATAGCTGAGCTATCTCAGCAGTAATTCAGAGATACGAGAGATGGTAAAGACCTATTTGTACATTTTGGCTTACCCAGCTGTAAAGGCAGGGTTAATCCCTATTGTACAATCCCTGCAGTTTCGTCTGTCCTGCTTTATTTGTCTAAATCAATAGGAATTCCATTATACCTGGGGTAGTGCTCCACTGCGTGAAGCATTACCCTTCCAGGAGTTTATTCAGACACTTGGCTTAGATTTTCCTTTCTTAATTTTCATCTCATTACTTTTGGCTATTCTCCTTTATGCTACCTGAGATATCTCTTTTCTGTCCTTAGTTTTCATACCCTTCAGCTATTTGTTAATGGTTATCTTGATGCCTTTTAAGCATTCCACAGCCAGGCCATGTTTATTTAGATCTTTTCATCTTTCTTCATAAGTCAATGCCTCCAGCCCACTTTAATCATATCAGTGGCTTTGCACTGACCTCTCTCCAATTTACAGCTCTTCTCAATAATGAGAGTCTCAGGGCTAAACACAATTTTCTGCGAACAGCCACACACTGTAGAGAAACAATTTTACCTGGGATTTCAAGTGTGATGTATATGCAGCTGCAAACTATATTTTTTCTCTGGAGTTTTGCATTGGAAATTCTGTTTGCTGTCAAGATTACCTAATTTGCTATGAGTTGCCCATTGTTATGTTTTTGTCCTGATATCCAAAGAAATAATAAATGGGAAAAATGATTTGAATGAATGTAGAGAGCAAGGGCACATGGAACACTCTTCCAAATGATGTGGAAATGCATGGAGGCTTTTTGTATTTTCGCTCAAGACGTCATAAATATGGGCATGGTTACTATCAGACTCAGTGAATACGTACTGCATAGGAGAGCTGAATACGCACAATGACTCTGTGCCTTGAAGTTCTTTGTTTTATGAAATGTCATCAAAACTGGTGATCTGGATGAAAATCCCTGCTCATGTCAGTAGTAATGGGAGAAACTGGTGCCACCTTAATAGCTTCACTTTTTCCCTTCTCCTGGCCCCAAAACCTCTTCCAGAAGTTACCTTACAAAAGGGTTTCAAAGTGAGTATCAGCAACGTCTGTTTAATGTGACAAAGAAAGCCAGCAGAAGGTAGCAAATCAGTAAAATGGGCAAGAGCCATAGAAGGTTCATTTTGAGATTGTCTTCATTTAAGGGCATATGTGGAGCATGAACTCCAAGGGTGTTTTGTGAAACAGGAAGATGTTTGCTGCAGCTAAGAACATGTCAGTGATGTGCAGATTTTTGTTTAGAAGGACATCAGCACTGGAGGTGGAGTGAACGAAGACGTAGTAGAAGCCTGACTTATCACTTACTGAGTGCTTTGTTGTTATTGTGAGTTTGAATTTTCTGATATTTCTGTCTTTCTTCATAGTGCTTGTTTCTTGTCTAGATTCTCTCAAGTTCATGGCCAAACTATGTGAAATTTGTAATAGGAAAAGAACTGACTGTGGCAAAAGTGGGTAAGTGGAGAACAAATCATACTCTCCACACTTCAGGCAGGAGTATAAGGAAGAAATACAGTACTTCTTAAAATTCATGTTAAAACACATTCATTGCTAACACAGTTTAGCAGCACGCCTGTTATTTTTAACAGATTTTTCTATAGTTTAGCTACTGCAATGATCACACTGTATAACTTTTCATCAGAAGTGCATACTTCTCTTGCATATGAAATAGTCTTTTAAAATGACTATAAAATGTAGACATATAAATTATGGATGCTCTCATGATGTGATAAAATATATTCCCACAAATTTTTGTTGTTTTTCAGGCAAATTACCGTCAGTGGCTCACACAAAACATGTTCCTGAATATGTAAACAATTACATGGGTGTTTAACATTACATATGTGAGTGTACCTGGTTTGAGTCATTCAGTCACACAGATAAAGTCCTACAGGAAGTTTTAGGTGGTTTACTATCTTTTTTTTCAAAGTGGAATGCATAATAATCAGTATTTCATTCAGACTTGCTGAATATTCATCCCTTATTTGTCTACATATTTGGCACATCTCTCAGTGGAAATCACATGATGACCCAGAGCATAAAAACACAAGTATTACCACCAATTTACTTAGTCTTAAAAAGGATATGACTGAAAGGAAAACGGAGACTGGATGTTTACTAGGTAAGTGTTAGCAACACAGGCTATCCTTTGATCTAGTTTTCATCTCTATGTGTAACAACATGGAGCAACTGGGTATGACAAAAAGGCCTTTAGAAATGTCATGCAAACTTGAACGTTATAAATAGAAATAGTAATTCATATTTTTTGGTTCTCATCTCTGTTTGACTAATGATTCACATGAATAATCAGTATTCAGTCTAGTGGTTTTTCTATGGCTCAGTTTTTAGACTAAAAGAGTGTGTCTTGTCTCTATTTAAATATATGTATGTTTATCCACGATGACTTATCCATGAGCAGAAATCTAATGTGGAAAATACTATCATAAAACATTAAGTTTTCCTTTGAGTAAGTCTGGCTTTTGGAGGAAGTCTTCATTTTGTATGTGATTCCACTGCAATTAATCAAGCTTCAGATTCTAACCAGGATGTAAATGGATGTCTGATTGCTTATGTATTCAGAACAGTTATTTCTAATTTAAAATACAGAACCTAATTATGCCAATTCCTTCATTTTGGGAGCCTTTGCTCTTCCATTTTGCCATTCATCATTTTCTTTCAAGTTACTGTAGATACAGAGAGAGAGAGGGTGATTTTTTTTTTGTTTCTTTAATGTATTTTGATAGGCAAGCAAAAAAAATTTCTAGCCATATCTATGTATAAAATAGTGTGATTATATTTTCTACCACTCCGAGCTGAAAAAAAAAAGAAAAAAAAAGAAAAGAAATTGCTGATACACGTAAATCAGTAGAACTTGCATGATTTGATATTTAATTGAGAAAAAGCCAAAGTACCCAGAACTTTGATAGATAAAAAATGAAAGTCTCTTTGCAGAGTCAAAAAGTCAAGGGGTAACCACAAACAATTCAGAAACCCAGGCAGATAATTTAAGATGGATAGTCACTTAGTTACAACCTTTGATCTTTTCTGATCTTCACCTGCTGCTTGTTGGGTAATATAGCCTTAACATTGCTTTAAGGCTGTGACCTCTCTTGCAAAGGTCTTTAGGCTTCTGAAGTTATATGTTAGTATCTAGTGGAAGTCCTTTAAAGGTAGCTGAACAGTGTGTAGTATTCGTAGACAATTTTGTACGCTTCTTATTAATGTTTCTAGTAATCCGAACAAATCTGAAAATTGGCCATACAGAAGTTGCTAAAGACAGTGGAGTATCCTGTGAGCTTTGATAAAGCTTATGTTATGTAAATGCAATTGTATAGATTTTATTCCAGAGGCGTAACCTGCATTTAGCAGGTATTGTGAAAAATATCCTCATGTAGTTGTTTGTTGTTGTTTTGTTTTGTTTTGTTTTGTTTTTTTCTTTCCCCTTTTGGTCTAACATTAGTAGCCAAGTTCCAGTTTTGGTTGTAGGTGTAAAACAGAATAACCTCAACAGACACAAGGCCTCAGTTCTTTCCCACCAGCTGTGAACAGCATAAAAGCATCAGAAAAGTATTTTAGCTTTTCTGCCAAATATAGCAGCATACCGGCTTTTGTTGTCAGGTCACCTCAGCTGTAACTGTGCAGAATTACAGCCCTGGACGAGTATGTGCAGATTTCTTTTCAGAGCCCCACAACAAAACTGTAAAAAGTAAAGACAGTTATGATTATTTGAGGTGCACTCGCATTTCAGACACAGACATCCTGCCAAACTCAGTGGGATATCTACACAATGAACAAGGACAGTAGCAAGGATGCACTTGTTACAGCAGAGGTTGGTTCAGCTGCATGTGCTTGTGAGAACTAATCAAAGAGAATCAATATGTACAGCTGTTCCAGGTACAAATCTTCCCCAGAATTTAATAGGGCTTTTCTGTGCAAAGGAAGAGCAGGATATGGCCATGAACCTTACAAGCTGTTACCTAAACTGGTGCTGTCGATGTCAGGCACTGAATAGGACTGTTAAATGAATTCGAGTCTTCTGACAACTTTTTGCAAGTCAACGTATATGTGTCCCAAAAAACACACACTGAACTGACAGAACTGCTTTATGCTTAGATAATAACAAACTGATGTCATTCTGTGGCATTCTTCTGAATTGGTAGGAGCTCTGAGTGCAACAAAATAAAATTCAACCTGCTATTTTTAGTGAACCTTCAATTTAAGGCTCAGATCGAGTCCTTGTTACTTGTGCTAAGCAGTAACTTTTTTTTTTTTTCTGTTAATAAAGCACTTTATTTCCTAGTTCAGAAATCTCTTCCAGCATCTGCTGCTGCTTCACTGAAGTTAAAGCCTTTCTACTGACACTAAAAGAACTATTTAAACGTTTAATTACTCCTCTGCAGTATGAAGTTTAATGATTCTTAGTGCTTTCCATATACCGTCCAATGCAGTTGTATTTTCTTTCTACAACTTCATTTCCAACTTGCTCTTTCTCAGAGTAACATTAGATATTCATGAATTTAAGTAAAGTATGAATTGTCCTTGCCATTGTTTTGTTCTCTCCTTCAAGAAGTGACATCTCTGATCATAGTTTAACAGTTTATTAATCAGAGGAAGAATTATCTTAGCAAAGACAGTGCACAATGTAAGAAATGAGTGGTGAAGTTAAACAAATGTGTATATTTACTGAAATACTTGTATTATCCATGTCTCTTCAGGATCATAATTACAAACACAGTGTAAAACCCCTATTTATTTGTAGGAAGGCTGCATGTAATGTAAATGTAAATCACATTGCACCAGCTATTTTGCTGTCAAGAGCAAATATGAAAGTTTTGAAACTAACACTGGTTGAATACTGAACTCATAAATAACAAGCTTCATACAGTAATGCTATCTCAGCTGCCTTGCTGTTGGTTCCTTCATCGGCAGCATCATTGCAATATCTTTGGATCTCCGATACCTTTGCACAGCTAAGTACCTGGGCGTGCAGAATGAGAAATAACCGATGGAACAAGTCTTGCCCCATCTTACAGCACTGTGCCAGGGCCAAATTGCAACAGCAAGCGGACATCAGGTGACCAGGGAGCACCAAGGATAGAACAAGTCCCATCAGGCAGCATGGAAATACGGGGTGGGGCTAAACGATTTATCCACAGCTTAAATTCACCGTGCTCAGCCCCTGGGAGAGGTGGGGAAAGCAGCCTCCTGCAGCTCAGCATTAGCAGTGGCCCCGAAACAGCCCTGGATGCTCCACCAGGCTCTGTGTGGCACTTGGAGAAGAATTATTGTAGCCTTGATTTACAGCTTCCCTGGAGCTTTTATTCCTAATTTGTTGTCGCAGTACAATAAATCTGCACCGTACCATATCGTATCCGAACGAGGTTAGGCAATTACTGGTGCCAATACATTTTTAAGCTGAGAGAAAACAAAGTCAAAGTGCTAAAGAGAATGTTCCCAAAGGACACCAGAGAAGCAAAGAACAATTACATGCTGAATTCAAGAGACGTTTCATGTGTTATTACTAACAGAAGTGCAAATGCGTTATGGATTCCTGAGCATGCTCCTTCTTCATCCCCTCATCTCTTTTAATCACTTTTTCCTGGACATGTGTGCTCACACATACATACTGTTTTTAGAGAAAATGTTCAGAAAGTCCAAACAAGAAATTTGAGTCATCCTTCAGTTTGGGCTGAATTTGAACTTTTTACCTAGTGGTCAAAAAACTGACTGAATATACTGTTCCCTTGTTTTCATCCACCGGGTCCCACAAAGGGACCATTTTTGTTATACATGTACAAGCACACTGCGGTGGGATTAATCATAAACCTGGGCCTGTGAGTGTCTGTGCGTGTGAATGATGCTTTCTGTGAGCAGAGTTACAGCTGAGAACAAAGTCAGGACTAAGCCTCAGAAAGCAGCCTCTGTGCTCTCCTTTAAATGCACTAATTCATCTCCGGGTGAAAGGGGCGAGAACATACCAAGCAAGTCCCCGGAGGACGAAGTACAGCTTGTGTCATGACAAACACACAAGGTGAGGGCTTATATCAGACCTACTGTGCACTCTATTGACAAGTTGGGAAAATTATGACACTTTTCAGACCTTTCCTGCTTTTCATGTTGCTGGAAATTTTTCATCTTGAAATGTCACGTGCCTGTATGTATTAATGTGTAATTTCATGTCAAACAAAAGTAGAATAAGGAAAAGGCCAGCAAACTCCCATCCTGTTGCCTATGCTAAAATCTGAGTGTGAACTGACATTTTGAAAGTAAATGTGACAAGAATGATATGTCTTGATGGTGTCCCTGAGTTTCTGCTCTACAGGGAAAGCTGGAGCTGGCTGGCCATGGTATGCTAAGGTACAAAACTTCCTATCCTGTGATCCACGATGTGGCAAAGTCCTGCGTTCATTTGGTGACCAGCTCAGCCAGCAGGTAAACGAAAAGGCAGCCTCAGGAAAGTCTGCTTGATGGTACGACATGCTTGATTAGGGTTAAGGTATTGCACCATACTGAGGGAAAGCCAGCAATAAAAAAAAAGAATTATGCCTCAAAAACAGAAAATAGGAGTGTCACCAGTCTCATAGGCCCAGTGAAGCAGTACTCCTATTTATTTTCCTGGAAAAAATCAGCAGGCTGTTTAAGCAGTTTTTAAAATAAAAATAATAAATAAAATAAAATAAAATAAAATAAAATAAAATAAAATAAAGTAAAATAAAATAAAGTAAAACAAAACAAAACAAAACAAAACAAAATAAAATAAAATAAAATACTACTACTACTACTAATAATAATAATAAAAACTAAGTAGGGACATCTTCTGACACATTATTTCTTGTGTCTCACTGCCTGATCTCATTCTCAGGTGAAACAAATAAACTAGCAAATTTAAATCAACTTATAGCTCCAGCAAGCAAGTTACATGAGAAAGAATCATCTGGTTGCCCGTCAGAGCATCTCCTGTAAGGCAGCCCTTCGTGCATTCCCTAGACTCTCCTTGCCCCACTAGCTGCTGCCTCGTGCTGGCTAGGGCCAGGCTGAAGCATCCTTCACCAGCTTCTGCTGCTGCAGCCCCGGCAATGCAAAGGAAGGTCAAAGCAAAGCTCCTCCCTGGGGCCACCCAGCAGGCTGCAGGGAACATACGGCAGCTAACAGACGTCGTGTAGTGTTTATTTTCTGGGGCTTTTTTTCCCCCAGCTTCGTGGGCTGGGTCCCAGTGCGGCAAGTACACAGCAGGAAAAAGCATCAAATGGAAATTCACATTAGCAGTGGGGAAAGATTCCCAGAAAATAAAGAAAAGATTTGTGTATTTGTGGTAGTTTCTTTGCCTAGGAAATTGACAGCTTCAAGTACCGTTATAACTGTAGATCATTTCCTAGCACTTTAGGTTTCATTATGCCTCAGAAAGTAGTGAAATGTGACATTGTTAAGTGAAGTTGGTGTGCAAGAGCTTAGTAATGCTATTCCAAACAATAGGAATTAATCTGATAGTTGATTAGAGCTGATCAGAATAAATTAATTTGAACTTCATATAGAGGTCATACACATTTCCAAATAACATGTGGTGTGATTCTGCAGTAGTTAATGGACGTTTATCATTATGATGGAATGACTGAGTTGTCTGCATCAAAATGAGAATAATGACCTAAAATAGCACTCATTCGTGTTGATACTTAAATAGCCAGTCTCATATTTCAGCTAAAGAGATAAGGAAATAACTCGGTAATGATCACATTTCTGGATTAACTTTTTATTTTATTTTTATTTTTAAGTTAAGGTCACTTTTTCCTCCCAGCTTGAGCTTTCTCTTTTTTTTTTTTCTTTTTTGGAAAAACCTATATGACCTTCATTATCAAAGACTGAGCATGTATAGCTCTTAAATAATAATGAATTCATTCCCATACTGTACTCCAAGGCTCACCAAATCTACTTTAATGTCAGGGGTCTCCTTAAAGAATATGTAGCAAAACTCAGTTAGTGCAGAACACCAGCCTACTTTTAATGTGTATTTTTTCACATTTTTTATGATGAACTGTGCTCCTCAGGAACTCTGTGCAGCTACACATACCTACTGAATGAAATTCTCCCAACACCAAATAAATATGTGCTTCAGCCATCATAGTTATAAAAGACCTCTTCATAGCAGAGAGAAAAGTTGCACAGTGCCCACTGAAGGCAAGAAAAGTCAATTCACTCCAGTCTTGCACCTACCCACCCCACTGAACAGGAAAATAGATGGGCCTGGCATCTTACCAAAAGTGTTAAGATGTTAGAACTGTCTGACTGTAAGAGAGGGCAATTCCTAGATCCTTGTCATTTATTTTGAGCCATTTCCACTGATATGAATTATAGCTGGTGAACATGAGAGAGAAGGAGGCAACCTCTGAGGTTACTACCTCTGAAACCACATATGGGTTAAAATCCAATATCTTAAGACTTACCAGCTGTCAGCACACATCCTGAAGCAATGGATCCACTGGTAAAATACCGGTTAGTAAGAAGTCAGTTACATTTTACTCTACCTTTAGTTTCTCTCAAGCCACCATGTGCAATTTCAAGTCTAAGAAGGGCTGAAAAGGAGTTCAAGAGGACATACAGTTTATTCCCTTGCACTGAGGGTCAATAATCCTACTTAAGCTTCTCAAAACCGGTGTTTGCATGTCACAGCGTAGCTGTTCCTGATCTACATCTCCTATAACACGTGTTAAAGACAGTGTTTCAGCTGTGAGCTTACTAATCATTGTAGAGCAGAGACATTGCTTTTTGTATCTTCCATAAAACAGTGCGATATTAATATAAAATGTCATTGTACATTTGTGATCTGGCTATATTCCCTAGGGCCTTTCCTGACACATGGCATATTGCAGTTCCTTAACCCACATTTGGTATTTGTGAATCCAATGTCCTCTGCCAACTTCTCACTGAATTTCTTCCTCGACTTTGGAAAATTCATTTGCTGATATAATTTTGAATATAATTTTGATATAATTTTGAATTCTGATTATGTTTCTAAAGTACTTTCAGCATTATTTGTTGTCAAAACCATCATCATTGTTGAATTTCTATGCAAAGGTACAAAGATGTTTGACCAGACCAGTATTTAGTCACTGAAAGAAAGTTATTGAGTTCAATGTGAGAGGAAGACATTCAAGCTGCTGAAACTTCTGCATTTCACCTCCTCTCTCCAGTTAAGAAACTTGTTTGAGAAGAGGACAAAAATCCACACCATAATCAGATTGCTGAAGAAATCACATCCCCACTCAAAATGGAAATGAGACAACTTTTGAAAAGAATGTCAGATATACAAAGAGATCATTCCTTTGTGAATGATAAAATGAAAGCAGAGCCAGAGCATGGGCAAGGGCCTTGTGTGTGCACCTGTGAGAAGAGCATTAAGAATCCTAGAAAGACATCTCAGAAGTAAAAATCACACCACACAACTAGATAACCCACAAAATAGAAGCCCATTATCAGGGGTTTGGGGCAAAGCCTTTGGTTCTAGAGGTAATCAAGGAAATACTACTTTGTACATCCTTTATAAATAAATGCTAGCAGAAAATTGTTATTCAGTTTCTTCTTTCTATCTACCCCTGTAGGAGAAAAAAAAAAAAAAAAAACTTTAAAATCTAACTGTTTGGTTCAAAGACGTTACAGAAAGTGAACTTCTTATGGGAGTAGGGATAAAGTTACAGCAGTTATTGCAGGGAGTGGAAATTCACTCCATGACTGCAGAAAGGTCCTCTTAACAATTCACAGATGGTCAATTAAATGAAAGTTAATCAGTCATAGGAATGAAACAAGTTATATCATCAGTCTCTCTAATGTTAATGTACTACATGCCTACAGTTAAGCCAAACTTGCTGTAAGGTTCTTAAAACTCAGCTGCTGATGAAATGACAAAACCAGTTTGGATTGGGCCCTTGTTTCTAACACCCCTTCCTTCATTCCCTCTTGGAGATGTCAGCACATTGTCCTTCTGGCAGTTTTGGTCTCCATTTGCCCTAGTGCTAATTTGGGCATTATTTTTGGTTTCCCATCCGGTTGTGGAATATAATTCCTTTTCTGGTTCTCAAAGCAATTTCATGAGTTACATCTTTGTCAGCTCCTCAGTGAGCTATCGCTGGCTATATAACACTCCTTTGGATTTTCATCGTGTTTCTGTTATCTTACATATCTTAACCTTATTTTTGCTCTCAGAATACTACAGGACATTTAGTTCTTCTTTTATCACTATCAATTTTTACTACTACTGTCACTTCATATAAATTCACCATTGTCACCACCACAAGAAGGCTGTTATCCAGTCTGTGTGTGCTGTGAGCAAGACTTCCCAATCAGCTCTCTTACAGCATTCATTATTTTTTTTCTGAAAGCGTTGCACAGCTATTAAAGAGGTGACTGTTGAGCACCATGGGGACAGTATTACAGTCTTCTTGTGAGAAGCTAGTAGAAGGAAATAGCTAAGACAGGGATGCAAAAAGCAGGCATGGCAATTTGCTGTGCATTTAAGCGAGGACATAGAGCATGTTGTCATTATTACTGATCGTTGCATGGTGATCATTGCTAGCATCCCACCTTCGAGAGTGGGCTGATATTGTGATGGGTTGCCACAGGTTCCATCCTGCTGGCAACAGCACCATAGCTTAAACATGAATATTTGATTGTGTATGATGCTGTGATGGTGGAAAATGGCCACATCATACCTACTTTGGAAACAGCAGCATAGCAAGCATAAACTGCAGAGTATTAGGCATGTTCTTTTGAGGAACTCAGCCTTTGAGATTGACTCATCTCTACAAACTGCTGGCAGTCTTTGGGGTTACACCACCGTAAGTCTGTGATGATGATAACAGAGTTACCAGGGCAGCAGTAGGGTCTAGTGGTGTTAAGGAATTTGTCTTTGAATCTTATCCTGGCAACTTTTGTTACCCCTTCATACTCAGGTCTCTGTGGACACTGGTGGATTTCCCTTCAAACTCTTGTGACTTTCAGCTGTAGGAAATGCCATTCTCAGCCTTTCCATATTTTCTTATATTATTTTCACAAAAACAGGAAAATGTTGCAGACAGTGCAGCAACAGGAAGCATTATTCAGCTTACCATTACATCTCTCTGGCCCCACCACTTCACCTATTGATGGTGGTTGATATGTTCCTGCAAACTGCCCCAGGACTGTTGTATGTCCTCAGTTCCTAAACCAGATCTTTCTGCTGCTTTTATGAAAGGTGGTTGCAGGAGTTGGTCCTCTGTCTCTGGCACTTTCTCTAACATAGAATCACAGAATCACAGAATGGCTTGAGTTGGAAGGGACCTCAAAGATTATCCAGTACCAACCCCCCTGCCATGAGCAGGGATGCCATCCACTAGGTCAGGCTGGCCAAGCCCCCATCCAGCCTGTCCTTGAACACCTCCAGGGATGGGGCATCCACAGCTTCTCTGGGCAACCTGTGCCGGTGTCTCACTACCCTTACAGTGAAGAATTTCCTCCTAATGTCTAGTCTAAATCTACTCTCTTTTAGTTTAATACCATTCCCCCTTGTCCTATCATTTTCTACCTGAGTAACGAATCCTTCTCCATCTTTCTGTAAGACCCCTTTAAGTATTGAAAGGCCTCAATGAGGTCTCTGCAGAGCCTTCTCTTCTCCAGGCTGAACATCCCCAGCTCTCTCAGCCTTTCTTCATGGGAAAGGTATTCCAGCCCTCTGGTCATCTTTGTAGCCCTCCTCTGGGTTTGCTCTAACAGACCCACATCCTTCTTGTGCTGGGGGCCCCAAACCTGGATGCAGCACTCCAGGTGGGGCCTCACAAGGGCAGAGCAGAGGGCCACAATCCCCTCCCTCGCCCTGCTGGCCACTCCTCTGTTGATGCAGCTCAGGATGCAGTTGGCCTTCTGGGCTGCAAGCATGCACTGCTGGCTCATGTCGAGCTTTTCATCCAGCAGAATCCCCAAGTCCTTCTCCACAGGGCTGCTCATGGAGAGAGGCTTGGCAACCACATCATCCGATTCCCTCATGACCCTGGGAAGCATGTCATCAGGGCCCATAGACTTGTAGTTTTTAAGTTGCATCCCAAACTTGCTCTTCACTTACAGTGGGAGGGACTCTGCTCCCCCAGCCCGCACCTGGAGGTTCGGGGACATGAGAGATGTGGGAAGCCTGACTGCCAGTGAAGACCAAGGCAAAGAAGTTGTTAAGTACTGCTGCCTTGTCCCATCTCTCGTTACCTGTTCTCCATCTTCATTTGTCAGAGGCGCTACACTCTCCCTAATCTTTCTTTTGTGGCCAAAGTACCTGTAGAACCCTTCTTGTTATTCTTTGCATCCCTCACCAAGTTTAGTTCTGTCAGTGCCTTGGCTTTCCTGATCCCATCCCTGCACATCCAGACAGCATTTCTGTACTCTTCCCAGGGCACATGGCCCTGTTTCCACCATCTGTGCATTTTCTTATTTATTTATTTATTTATTTTTGCCTAAGTTTGACCAGCAGATCCTTATTCAACCATGCCGGTTTCCTACCTTCCCTGCTTGATTTATTACATATGGGATGAAATGACAAAGATTTTTATTTTCTCCTAAGAATTCATCTTCCTCATTTCTTAAACTCTGTTCTGCAGCAGTAATACCTGAATCAACGTAAACTTCTTCCTTATTTCTGATTTTTAATTTCTGATCCTCTCCAACTGCTTATGTGGTCACATGGTGAACTAGACCAGGGAACTGATCAGTCTGCAAAATTTACTTTGGGATAAATAACGAAAGGGGTTATTTCTCCAATTAGTTGATTCCCCAGTGCCAGACTTCATCAGTTGTACAAACAACAAAGGGGACAGTACAAAAGTTTCGGATGGGTGTTAGAGAGGCAGGAGGAAAGACTAATGCAGTGTTTCTGCCATGGCCCTGCTCAGTTGAAAGAGGTCATTTCCTTCTGCCCTCCTGCATGAGATCTTTCACTTGACATTTCTACTACATACCTTAATTACTGCATTCCTGTCTTCAGGCTGTTTTCCCCTGCAGCTACCTTAAAGTACAATAATGTAATTTTATGGACGTGATTTACATATTGACTGCATAGCCCCTTTTTAAGTTGTGGAAGGTGTGGACTTGTGTGCTTTCCATGGAGTCCACGCATATAACCTGCGAGTACATAAAAATCACGGGTCTGATTATGAGGTGACCCTGTGCACCTAGCTGGGGACATAGCCTAGATGATTAGTAGGATTTAAATAACAGATTAGACAAAGAGGGTTTTAACCTCACTTAAAGCTGTGTTTGAAGTGCAGAATTTTCCCCCTTTGCTTATCACAGTTTACCAAATTTAAATGCAGTCACACCCCTATCTGGTCCTATTTAAATGACTATGCATGTTTCTTTTTTAGGGGTGGGGAAGGATGAAACAAATTCTAATTCACTGCATTTCTTTCACACCCATAATGTAACCTTAATGCATCTTCAATTGGCAGAAAGGTACAAAGGAGTCTTAATTATCTGGAGGAATTTGTATTGATGGGCTCTCTTCTTTTTCTTAGCTTTCTTGTAGGAGAATAAACAAAACACTAATGACAATGGAATTACTGCGTTCTGATGATTCCTCTATAATTTGGGTTTCTTTATCTTATCCAATTCTATAGTTCTGACTTTAAAAAATTCTACAGTGGTCCAGAAAATGTATTTCTCTTTTCTTCCTGGCACATTGATGCTTGTGCTTTAGGAAGACATTAACAATGCATTAAATAGGAGTCATTACTCATACGTTAGAGGAATGCTTCGTACAAGTGGAATGTCTTGCTTTTAAATTGGTGTTTTATATCATTGTTTATAAGATCCTTTCTTAATCGTCTGCCACCAACAAAACAATCTATAGAATAGTTTCAGTGTTTACAAATACTCCTGCACTCCTAGAAATAGGAAAAATAATCTATGAAATTTCCATTTACTGATAAGACTGGAATATGGGTTTGAATCATGAAGTACAGATTGCTGAATACATTAAGCAATGAAAGAAAACTTGACCAGCTTTACTAGCAGATACCTCTGCAGTCTACAGAAATGACTGTAGGGTCCAAACAGGCATAAACTTTAAGGAAAAAAACCAAACAAACAAATAAACAAAAAAAAAAACTTCTTGAAAGACAAAGAAGGTTAATGAGTTAGCCTTCCATTTTCTGGCTACAAAGCAAGGTAATTAGAAGGTATGTAAGTATTATGAACTAGTGTTCATGCCAAAGATAGAGATGATGTCAGTTACTGAATGGCACATTAGTACAGATGTGACCTGCTATTCTAATCTATTATCTTTTCTCCACAAACATGAGAAAAACATATTGATTTAATCTTGTGATTTTGTTTCTATATACACAGACTAAATTGTTTTTGGCAGCTTGAACATGAGAGTAATTTACTCTATTTACTCTGCTAATACTGTATTTTTGTGACCTCAGATGGTTTTGAATACTCCGATTTCCTCTTAAGCTTAGGCTTTCACCAAAAAAAAAAAAAAAAAAAAAAAAAGCCTCTTGCAGGTTACATTTTTGCTCTCAGAAAAATCACCTTGTAGCTTTTTACGTTAGAAAGTGATTAAGTTTTAGAAAGAATATTTATTCCGCCTCTCCACTTTATATACTGTAATTTGTGAAGTTTATATCATAAATCTAGCCAGTAATCAGGATAACAGCATGACATTTTACATATTTCTTTCTTGAATTATCACACAGCTTTTGTCTTACAATTTGCTCTTGAAAGCAGGCTGGAGTATTAAGATTCTCTGCAAGAAATATGCTTCCTGAAGCCCTCATTAACTTTCTTTTCTTTTTAATTTTCATGTGTGTTTTCTTGTCTTTTTATCAGTGTCACACTGAAACAAATGGCTTTTTCTGACATTCTATATTACAGTTACAACACATTAATCCTCTTTGGCTTTGGCACCTTTACTTCTGAACAGTACTACTTTATGCTATTTTAACTGTCCTTCATCTCATGGTTTTAGTTAGTGATCCGATTGTCTTTACCTCCATCCATCTACCCATTTCACCCACTTTCATACATCACAGTCAGAACTTAAAAAAATGTTACTGACATCAGAGTACTTTTTAAGTTCTTCAGTGTTTTAAGCAGATCTAAACCTATTTAATTTCAGGAATGTTCTTTCTCTTATTGATATACCATGCTTCACAATTCTCAGTTGGCACACCAAATGAAATGTCTGTGATCATTTATCGTCTACAGATGGAAAAGAATTCAGTATGCAAGGTGAGAACACCGAGATACAGAGCTCTCCCGTGCTCTCTCTGAAACATTAGCAGAAGCCTCAAATTGAGGTAAAACACACATTGCCTAAGGTGAGGTCTCCTGTGAAGCTTCGTCCCATAGGCTGCACACACTGCCAGGTGCATAGAAATGAGGCAGTCTTTCACTATGCATGTCTTAGCCTTAAGAGGGAATGTCATGAGATCTCCTTTCTTTCTCTGCACATCTAATTTTCCATGCATGTTTGCATAAATTTATCTTCCTGTTTTATGCACATTACAAATGTGGTACAACTGTCCATGCAAGTGTAGATATTCTGTTTACACAGACTGCATCCTGACAAATATTTGTAACAAACCTGAATATAAAAGCAAATGTTTTATGAGCTTGAACAAAAAGTTACTTGACTCTGAACTCAGATGCGTCCTCATACACGCACTAGAGGAACACCTGGATGCTTTAGTGGATGGTCCAGCCAGATCTACTGTTTGTTTCTGATCCTGAAGTCAAGATCAGAAACAGGTCAGGAGGAAAACAGGTGAGGAACAGGAAACAAGTGAGGAGGTCATCATACTCCTGTAGGTCTTCTATACTCACTCTCCTATGCTGTGGAAATTCTGATAGACATGTTCAGCAATGAGCATTGTCAAAATTGTACAGTGGCTGAAGTCCTTCAGTGAACTGGGTTCAATCACTGAGCCACTGTTTAACAAACAAAACTGGTTGGGATCATGTTGCAGAACTAAGCTGAGGAATCAGCACAGGTACCCCTGAGCTTTGAAATGGTAGTTCTGTTCTAATGAGGAGTAATATTGGCTTCAAGAAAATAATGGAAACTTCCAATTTGGTGTGTATCTGAGAATCTCACAGAGCAAATTTATCTACATACATGTCCTAGGAATCTTAACTGTTTTTGTTTTGATGTTTTTGGTTTGGTTTGTTTATTTTTTCTTCTTTCTTTTTGCACAACTGGAGTTTGTTAACATATATTTAAATTATCTAAATTCTTTATTATGTAAGAAACTCATGAATAATTGCACTATATTAGAATGAAGGTTAGTCTATCCAATATCCCATTTCTTGAGACTGGTCTGTAGCAGATACCCAGAATGTGCTCAGATGGTCAGATAATCCAGAAGAAAAAAAAAAAAAAAGGAGGGGTATGATGGGGGTGGACTTCTGTCGGGATGCAATCCATGTTGCAAAAGCTTTCTTGGAGTACTGTTCATTTTTAACCTTACCATTATCTTTCATTTCACATTTATGAAAGTTGTTTTGCTCATTTATCTGTTCCATAGCTTTGGAAAATCAGAGTAGAGTGTCCTTTCTTGATGGGGATTTGGGGGGGGAGAGGGGAAAGGGACATTTCCAAGCCACACTGAGACCTCATCCAAGAGAACTTCAGAGCTCCATATCATTTTTTATCCTCCAGACAGTTTCATTTCACTCACCCCCACACACAGGGATGGACATCAATACATTATGAAACTTTGGTATTTCTATACATTTTCAAGAAAAAATTATATTCAAAAGCCTCCCATTGATTTTTTGATAAATGGCTCATGCAGAAACTTGCTTGACAGCCAACAGGAATGAATAAGCTTATTCCAATAAAATCACCACCATTGATGATTACAATATTTTTCAATGGCCAGTTTTGTGCAAAGAGAGAGATCCCTACGGGTAGGTCATTTGTCAGCCTAAGCCAGAGCTTTAGTGCTACTATGAAATAGCTTAGATGAAGTTGGTGTGAGTTTCTCTTTTTCCTTTCAGAAAAAATAAAAAAGTGTAAAAAAGTAAGAATAAAATATGGAGAATCACAGCACTTGTATAAATCAGGACACAGCTGCAATGCGAATTCATGTAAGCTCCCGGTGCTGATATGATATATTCATTTTGTGATCTAACGGGGCACTTATCTGTGAACAGTTTTGTGGTTGTTGTATGTTTGTTGTTTGTTTGTTTGCTTTACATTTTCTTTAATTTTATTGTAGTGTATTTTGGCAGGAACTGCTTGAGCACATTTAAATCTTGAGACTATCCGAGTGGTATTTGTCTGTGCAGAAGCTACAATAATATACACTGGATCCCCAGGAATTAGTTTTACTCTCAGCTTTTGTCATAATTATTTTTAACTAAATGATAATTCCTATGTCTGAAGCAGCTTCTGCTTTAAACAGTTGTTCCAATGGGATATAAAATTTAAATGGCAATAATTCTACTTGCCATACTGCACAGTCGTCAGCCAAATCAGAATTTTTACATACAGCATGCATTCTCTTGTCATTATTAACCATTTCAAAAGCAGCATGAATTTACCATCCTCAACTAGCTCTTGATTTTAGTAGAGTTACTGGCTAAGTATGGAGGAAAGCTTTTACCTCAGTATGTTCAGCAAATGCTAGCTGATACAATGAAAAATATAAAGAAAAAAAACAACTACTACAGATTCATAGAAAAGCTTAAAAAGGGAAGGATTTCTCTTAGTATTTCCTCTTAGTTATGTAGTTTGATATGTAACTGAAATTACAAATTTGTGTTGTTCTTTGAGAAAAATGTGGAACGGTTTGCCTGTGCATACATATTCTGCTACCCTTCTGGCATGTTCTTTTATTTCCCAAAGAGCTCAATGACAACCTTAGTTTCTAGCAGCAACCACCCTCATGCTCTCTTTTCCTAGGGAGGGTTGGTATTTCATGATAAATTCAAAAAACACAGAGTTCCAAAAAAGGACTCAGGTACTGCATTGCTGAGTGTTGCCACATATAATTTTTGTGTGTCACATACTGATAGTGAAATCCCAACTGAACCCTTGGTTTCCCAAAGCACCTCATGGGAAGATGTCTGGATTTAATAGAAACCAGGCAGACTGCTGGGCAGGGAAACTGCTTAGAAGTAACAAACAGAACACAGTCACGTCTGTTCTGAAACCCAGTGGTTCCTCAGATTTGGGCAGTATTCACTTCAAGACCATCAGAGCTCAGCACAGCTCACCTTCCTTTGGGCCAGTCCTTCAAAGCTGAGTAGAGGGATGGTGCAATGTCCTCAACCAGACATGCCTTAGAAGAAGCTAGTGCCTCTCTGCACATTGCTGAGGAGTATGACTGTGTGAATACCATAAGCTGATAACTTGAACATGAAACTCTAGCTTCCTTCCTTATGGCCTTGCTGTGGCCCACAAACCATCTAACGTTTAATAACAAGAATTTCCTCTCTACCACTTAAAACACATGGTCAGAACTTCATATCAAGCTCTTGAAGCTTTGTAGAATGAAGCTTCTTGACTCAGAACCAGAGCCTGAGAGAGGCACGCTACCGTAAGTCTGTGCTTTGCCTTCAACTAAAGTCACTCTGAACATAGCAAAATATTTTGATGGAAAACAAAATGAATTTTAAACTACTAAAAGACAAAGTCAACAATGTGGTTGCTAGGTTTGGAAAGCAAATGCAAAGATACAATGCAATTACATACCTTATTAGCCAGCTGTACTTGGCTTGGTTTACAGCCTCTGCTCATTTGCCCAAGAGCTGACAGAATGTAACAAACCACATCCATCTGGCATCATTTCTCCTGAGTTGAAGCCCCTGACTTAGGATGGATTCTATCTTTAATGAACTGCTTTACTCACCAAGGCTTCTATCGAGTATAAGTATACCCCAGGAGGACTGCATGTAACCCACAGTCTTGATGGTCGATTTGATTATTGTTTGAATTTATGATCCTTCTACTAATGTGAATCTTTTTGATATAATGTTTGGCATTGATACACAGACATGATCTTGAAATACAATTTCATACTGGGTTGCGCAGTTAGTGTTACTGCTCTCTGTATCAATAGATGATGCATTAATACAATATAAATAATGCTTTTAATACATATGTTGATGAGTAAACATTGAATCATATGAGCGTGTATGATTTTATGTAACTAACTTTGTTTTCACATCAGACTATTTATAATAAAAACACTTCAGGATGAAACACTGAGGAATAAAGGAAAAGAGTACAACATACTGTTTTTTACTTGATAAAAATTTGAAGAGCATATAAATAATTTTTCCAATTTTGTGGATGGATGAAAACCTTGAGATAACTTTCACAGTGGCAAAATAAATCATGTGTTTTCCAGCTTTTTGGTGAATTAAGAAATGCAAACCCAAAAGTTAAGTCAGAATGAAATATCTTCACTGAAAGAAAAAAGTATGTTGTTTGTGATATATAACCCTTTTATTCAGCTTAAACTTTGCTCAGCTTTTAATAAAAATGTGGTTTCATAATGAAAAGCCAAAATTGTGAAATTTAAAAAAAATGTTGACTGTGAAATTTTGGAAAGTTCAAAAATAAGTATTTTACTTCATCATTATGTTGACCTTTTTCAGACATGTAGTAGAATTCATACTAGTGCTGGGAAAGTCCTGTTCATTGGGTGGGTTTTGTCTTGTCTCACACACATTGTCCTGAGTGACAGATGACATCAGACAAGATACCCAGCATCTGCATTTTAATTGAGGTTAAGTGTTTGTTGCATCTTAACAATGTCCAACATGACGAACACTAAGTTTCTTCAAGATAATTAGAGATGAGCTGGGTTTTCAGGTTTTCAACTTTAGAGCTTAAATTCTGTGCAAGTTTAGTTTCTGGTCATTTGTTTAATCTTGCCCAGGGCAGTGGGGAATCTTCCATTACTGTGGATTTAATCTTTCATACTTGGAATAAGTGGGAGTTTTCTTTTGCCTTTAGTGCAAGCATATCTTGTACTATGTTTTGATAAAAGATAAAAAAAAAAAAAAAAAAAAAAAAAAAGAGCCAGGACGAGTTTTACGGAAAGCATTTCATTTTGCTAGGGAACCTTAAATCCCCAGAGCCTCCCTGAGTATACCTGTGTCTCATTCAGTAAGTTCTGGTGGTAACTGTGTCTTACCACTTGTTCTACGCTTCCAGTCAAAATGTAGTGGTGCGTCTTTCAGAGAAATAAGCTGCCCACGTTTCCAAAAGAAATAGGTAGATTTTTTAATATATTTTTTCCCACATATACTAAAAAGCACAGAAATAGCTGACATCCACACATTCACCAGCTGCAAAATTTTGTATGCATTTTATAAATGCACTAATGCAGTGCTCAAGTGCAGTGCAAAATTGGCAGCCTTGAAAACTGGAGTTGTCTTTGGACTGAGTGGCTGCTGTGGCAGAGACCATTACACTATTTCCTCTGTCACGTGCTGCTGGGATGCATAACTCGGTTTTGGAGTCTTGGTTCTTTGTTGTGGGATAACTGTGATGTTCCATGTAGCCTTTGGTGACACAAGCATGATTTAGACACTTATGTGATGCATTACTAATTGCACACTAATTAGCACCTACTAATGCATTAAGGCATTAGTGCATTTGTTTACCGCTTACCTGTAGCTCTGTAGCCCAGTACTGTCATTGTTTCAAGTATGCCACTGGCATTACTGTTTGTGAGACCTGAGAACTGGGGCTTCTCAGGCTAATTTTTCTGAACCTTTCTTGGTCTGCCTGGAGCTTTGTTTTCCTGTGGTTTAGCCACAGCAGTATTTTTTCTAAGGACCAGAAGGCTATAACTAATTCGTTTTGATTTTGCTTATCTTTGTGTAGTACAACCATAGTTTTTATGTAGAGGGCTATGGGAAGCCATTATTCTGTGTAGAATGAAATATTTATGACATTGGTGTGGTGTGGAAGAATAGAGACCTGGTATGATAGCAGAGCCCTTGAGCAATCGGGGTGCAGGATGCAGAGTAGAGAAACAGTCGTGGGATGATTAGAGGCAAGGCACAGGCCAGCACTGGAGATTCCACAGCTATAAACAACTAGTCAGTGGTCAGTTGAACAAATGCAGACCTGGAGCTGGATAAAGTCAATTTTAGGGGTGACAAAGGAAACACAGAGCAAGTTCTAACACAAAAAAGACCCCACATACACCATAAATTTGGATATAATATGGACTTGAAGACCATTGAAGACCAAGGTGTTAAGCACTGTTAGAAAATGTTTTTAAAATAACTCCCAATTAGATCCTAGAGCAAGAAAGGACTTGGATATTGACAATTTGCTATGCCCTTCCCCAGGCTGAAGCCATCACTATCAGGAGCAGTGGAAGCATGAGCAAAACACCTGAAAAAATCTGTGGGAAAATAGAAGTGTGCATATAATTTTAACTATCCTAATATTAGTGAGAATAATGTTAATATTATTGAGACTTTTTTGGTAATAGTATTTTTGTTGTTGTTGTAATAGGCAGTTAAGAGTTTACTTACATTGAAAATAATTTCTTGACTTTACATATCATTTTATGCCTTTTTTCCCCATTACAAGATTTGAATGTAACTTATCCAAAACTATGTCTATAATTGGTGACATAATCTGAACTAAATTTTTTACCCATGTAATAACTGGGCTCTTTTCACAGAAAGGCTAGGCGAATCATACCCCAGATCTATGACGGACTTCAGATTTCTGTGACTTATAGTTACCACTGGTTTTAAGGGTAAGTTGAATGGAAACAGAACAAAAACAATTCATGTACATGTCACATAGGCTCCATTTCTCTTACTTACAGTTTTCTAGTCTTACAGCTGTTACACCTGAGAGCACCAGCGTAGACAGCAGTGGGAGCACTGGCCCTTGTCTGGGGCTGCTCTGTGAAAAAACAGAAAACTGGGGAAATTTACTGAGACATGGTGAAGAAAAATGTTCACTGCTTTTCTTGCTAACCAGGAGTCCCAGAGCTATGAACAAATTGCTATGAAAGAGCACAGCTCTTTGAAATGAAAATCGGGTTCAATGGAAAATCTGTGACCATTTGAAAGATGGCTGCAGTGCCAGCAGCTGAAAATAGGCACACACTATGATTGCATAGGCATCTCTGATGTGAGTTTCTGCTTTGACATCTTTTATGCAAGGTCTGTAGGGTCTGTGCACAAGGCCAAAAGGCACACAAAGCTTTCAGGTTCAGCCTACCCCCATTTCAGCTTTACAGTGACAAGCTCTTGGGGAAGTGCATTTTCTTCCTTTGGTTGCAACTATCATCTGACAGAAGAGTGTACACTAAGGAAACAGCCATTTCTGGGAAGAGCCTCAGTAATGTCATTTTGTTTATACAGCCTCCATTTTATTCAAATGAAAAGATTGTGTACTGCATTCTTTCTCTTTTTTTTTCTTACCCCTCCCAGTTAATCAGCAACACAAAAGAAGATAGATTCAATTCGTCCCTGATTACTGTGGATGGGATGCAGGGAACGAATTGTTACGAGGCAATGTAAAACAAGGGTGTGATTCATACTGTGACAAAGGCAAGGCACTGCAGATGCAAATTGTTTTCAGGAAAGACATTAAAGAGTAAACACAAACCCATTTTTCCTGGATTTCATCATGACAAAGACATAGATATAATCAGATACTAATAGTATTAAAATTTGGAACAACAAACTCAATGGAAAGAAGAGCTGAGAACAAACAAGGTGGCAACTAAAGACTGAAGAACCACAGGGCTACAAACTTCAGCCACAAGAGGGATATGTGGAGCTATATTTCATGCTCTGGGGTCTTGTTTACTATGAGTGCTTATGGAGTTTTGGTCAACAGAATAAGAAAAAGGAAGGAAGAGGAGAAGAGCTCTTAGACTTGGATAATGGAAGGAGGGTAAAGAAGTTACAGTTAAAAAACAAAACAAAACAAAACAAAACAAAAAGATATTCAGGCGTTTATTGTTTTTTAGTAGTTTGCCTTTTGCCTATAACTTTCTTATTTAACTCACTCCTTCATAGATAGTTCTAAGTTTGGAGAGAGATTGCTTTTTCTTCTCCATACAGGGAAGCTCTTTATCAAACCTGTGAGATTCATGAGAATGACCTGAGAACTCTCCAACTGTACATCACCTGCATGCCTGCATTTCTCTGTCTGTAAATTTTTTTCTCTGGGATTTTTGGAAAACACTAGATGGCAAAGTGGAATCCAGAGCTGCCTATTGGAGTTGAATTTTATCAACCTTGGGACTTGTGAACAAGCAATGTTCCCCTACAAGTGGTCAGGATTAGTGGCTGAAAGGTAACAAATGACCACCAGCTTTCTTCTCAGATTTAGGCTGATATTAACACATGAACAGAATTTAGTGATAAAACACGAGTTAGGAAGTCAAGCAATTTCTTCTTTGCAGACTGCCTTTATGTTTGGGGTTGGATTAGTTCTGAGCACTGTAGTGCCCTGGTTCATGGCTAGGACTCCTCCTTGCCATTAGAAAATAATAACAACAGGGGACAACTGGGGAACGGAAACAACATGACATTGGTCAAGCGAAATACCTGTTTGGATTTATAGGCAGGAATGAAGAGCATTTGTGTGTGTAAATTGGTCTATTTTGCCACATCGATTGCACCTGAGGAAACAGAGAAGACTTGTGAATTATGCTCTAGTTATAAACAAAACCAATTAGGAAACCGTAATCTATGGCAATTAACTTAAACTAAGAGGCATCCAGCAGAGACATGCACCAGTCAGGTTGTGGTCAGTGGGAAGTGATGTCCTAACAGTGAAAGGTGGCCACCCATAATGGAAGAACAGCATATTGGTACTATAGAAAAGTTACAGTAAATTACAGCTTCATTTCAAGAGGAATATATTGTATAGAGCATTAAGTCCTTGCTCTTCATATCCACAGGCAATACTTTATTGGTAATAAAATAGAAAATAACATTTCAAAGTTTATAAAGAACATTTTTTTCCACCCAACAGGCTACAAATATGTTGAAAACACAATACTAAATAAAACTAACAAAATAAATATAAAGACCTCAAAAATATCTAAGTAACTCCAGTAGACAAAGAGAGAGATCAGTGTAGGAAATTGGGAGGAGGGGGGGGCACAGGGGGAAGGGACGGCCTGGATCATCAGCAGAGGTAAATTGCAGAACAAGATAAAAATGCTCAAAAAGCTTTATTCTAATAGTGAAGTTTTCTTCCTTATCCCCAAAGTTGTTGAACAGTGTAATTCTGATTGCAAACTATGCAGACTAAGGCACAAAAATCAAATATGAGAAAAGTTGTCCAATCTGAGGAAGTGCAACAGCCCAAAACCACCCTAAATCTGGGTATGGTCAGATAAAAAGAAAAATCACTAGAATTTGTTAGTCAAAAGAGAGAACTATTCCATGGCCCCAGAGACAGCCAACAGAAACTTAGAAACACAATTATTGGCAAATATTTTTCAAGAAATATTGTGAGCATATAAAAAGGTATAGAATGGCTTTTTTGCTATCAATTCCACACACAAATTTATCAAACTCCATTTTGATAGTGATTTCTTGCTCCCAAATGTCCTGCTTTAAATTTGTACCCAAGCACTATTCCTCTGGTGGTTAGAAACCTTATTGTAATTTCCAGTCTAAATTTATTCAGTGTCAGTTCATACCCACTTTCTACTAGCATTTAGTGATTAATCATATTCCCTTTCATTTTCATTTTCTCAGCTTTAGACACACTTTTGTTATTCAAATAAGGAAAGTTGTGCTCTGCTGCTATCATTCTGGCAGTTCTCTTTATTGTCCCAACTCAGGTTAACATTATTTTTTCACCAGAAGTGAGTAGAATTAAATTTAATATTGAAAATGAGCCCTTCTGAATTGCCTGTAAAATGATGAATCTGTCTCATCTGAGAAGTGATAGGTTTCTAGGACAGTACTCTTGGTATTGGCCAGACATTAAAATACATATGGAACAGCAGCATCCTAAGTATCTCAAAAAATATTTAGTCTTCATGAAAGCAACAACACATTTGTGTCCAGACAATGCAGAAATTATATAGACATATTTAATTCATTAAGACATTCTCAAGGACGGTTCAGAATTCATTCTTCTCATTAGGCCTGATTTAGCTGGACAGGCTCCAGAAAGTTTTAATTTACTCTAATTTGGAACAAAAAACAGACCTTGGATATTGCTTTTATAAACAAATAAACAAATAGGTTGAGCTAGCCACTGTAGGAATGAAAATTTTCTAAATTGCTTCTAGATTGTGTACTTTGTTGGTCAGGGTTTGCCCAGTCCTAAGCCTTTTAAGCATGACAGCCCATCCTGGGTGTTGTTGGAAGTAACCTCCTTTACTGTTCTACAGAGTTTCAAACTGTCACCCATTCTCATAACACTTCTTATTTTGCATGTATATTCCTCTCACAATCTTAAGTTCTTGTTGTTCTCATTTAAACAATACTAGCCAAAGACAATGGATAAAAAGTGGACTATTACATTCAATGTCATTTAACATCACATGAAGTGCCAAAAGAGTTTACATCCAACTGTATGTATTAGCTCAAAAAGGAAGAGAAAACATTATCACCAAGAAGCAATTGGTAACTACAATTGGGAATGATTCTTATTATAAACAAAGTTGTAGTGCCAAAGTAAGGCTATATTGTACTCACAAATATTCATTTCAGCATCTTCAGGATGATTGCATCTACTGTGGCACAGTGCCATCCTGTGGGCCCTAAGGTTATCTAAGGCAACCAGGCAGATTATTATGACAGGTAATGTTGAGCAATTTTTCATGTAAGACATTAAACCAGACCTCATTCAGTAAGCTACTGATGGATGAGTTAAATAAAAGTCCTTGGCTGAAATGTGTTCTTACTTCTTCATCTAACCACACACTTCCTCCTGTGGCATTATCAACACTAAATTCTAGAGCTGCCTGGAAGGCAATAAATAATACCTCTCCATCTTAGTTTTCAAAAAGTCTCAAAATTTATTTTTCCTTCCACATTTTAAGAAAGCAACCTCTTGCAAATATTTTTGTTTAAAAAGCAAACCAGGTCCAACATGTCTCAAAAGTCCAGTTTTGATGGACAAATACATTTTTGGAGGCATTTGATCAAAACTACTTTGAGTGCTTACCCGTTAGTGGTGAGAACATTGTTCACAGACATGGGAGAGGCCTTGCAGTGGTTCGTGGAGAGTTTTTCTTCACAACTTACACTATGCCTAACCATGAGAAAGTCATATCCTATGGCAGATTCAGGAAGGTAGTCTTTCCGTATTTACTTAAACCGTGTGATGCTTATTCACATACCTGTGAAATGACTTGGCCTATTAAAATTTCATCATGCTAAAAGTATTTCACTTACCTCTAACAACATTATCTTGTCTTTTAAAGTGGACATATTTCATGCCCAGCAGATGTGTTGAGCACATTCTTTTCCCCAAGTGGTTTGATCTTGCTTTTACCTTTGTGATATGCCTGGAACAAGAGGTTCAGCAGGCCTTGGAAAGCTTTTCAAACAGCCTTAGGGAAGCCAGAAAAAAGTATGTATTGCCTTGAGAGTTCATTCAGGGGACTGGCTGGCATCAAGCATGTGGGCTGAATGCTCAGTGACTGCAACTGGATAAAGACAGTTCAACTGATTTATGCATGTGCAAATATAATGCTACGCAATGCAAAAGTGTTTCACTGAGTGTTGAATGAATGCTCTCTGGTGACTATTTATGAAGACAGAGTGTTAAAAGTGTTAATGTAATCAATAAAAAGGAAAAGGTCTGGGAGTAGCACTCAATCTGAGCAGTTGAAGCTTTACAGAACATTGCCACTGAAATAAATATTTAGCAACTCTACACTGAAGGTGCTATTCTTTTGACAGGATGAGTTTCATGCCTCACGGCACAAAAGTTATGAGATTTCAGTCAGTAATCAAAGAATAAACTCTATATTTTTTCATAGCAAAAATACAATGCTTCTTTTCCTTTGACATGCCGATGATTAAATGAAATATTTCCACCTCCTACATCAACTTTCATTTTTGGGGAGCAAAAAGAGAACAAGAGGTGGAAAAAGTGTCCAGAAGTAGAACAAAAATATGTGAAACAATACTAGAAAACGTATGCTAACTTCGGTGTGGCAAACCTGAAGGGGGTGCCAATGGACACTATTACATGACAGTATTGCATCGTTGGAACGTAAAGTTGAACTGAGTTTTCTGAGCTTAAAAAAGGTAGAGAGCTCATGCTTAAGACCACAAAGACTATGAATCTTAGATCACAAATGATATCCGGATATCTGGATTCCATAGGTGGGAGGAAATGGACCTTTATAACTCAATATACTCCAAAATCCTGCAACAAGGCATGTGGCTTCTGCAATAGATAGAAACTGTACAGTGCTCTGGGTGAACTCAAAGCCTGAGATATTATAAATTTCAGTAGGAAAACAGAGTGCTTATTTTCACTACTACATGATTACTGCATCACTTACTACATACTTTGATATTTTGTACATATTAACTCATTTTATGCACTTTTCTTAGATTAAATTCAGTTCATTTATGTAGTACTTCCAGTTATGAGAGAGAAGTGATGCAGATGTTTGAACAACAGCAAATAACTAAACTGCAACAGGTTTCAGATGAGAAGCTGGAGATATTGAGTGTTGAGGAGAGTGACTGGGGATTTGAGCATGTAAGATCTTTGAGGAAAGTACATAATGGCAAGATGTTTCTGGAAATAACTTAATTATGTTTTATTTTAACATACCATCTCAATGTCCTTTGGCTTCTGGAACCCTTCAGGTGAATGGGGCTGCACACACACACACACACATCTCAGAGCAATTCTTTCCAACTCAGCAAAACAGTACCACATCCACCAAGGTGCATTTTTCTTTAACTAATAAGGTCTACTTTTTAATTATGAAAGGCAAAATTGCAAAAACATTTTGTAGAAGAAGTTAAGATGAATAGCTGGGATACTGCTGCTGAAAGGCTTGTATAAACCATGCAGTAGTGAGGGCAAAGGAACACAGAAATGTGTACTGGTATGAAATAAATGCTTTGACACCAACTAGTTCAAAGACAGGACATAATCTGAGAGAGTAAAGGACTGAAAAAATTGTGATCTGAATGTTTTTGAATTCCCACAGTGTGATTAGCTATCTTACCAGAGATAATGGGAGAATTACTCAAAATATTTATGAGACAATAGTCTCATAAGAGAAATACAAAATGAACTATGAAATGAATGCTTTTCTAAAACATGGGATGCAAATATTAGAGGAAAATACTTTGTTATTCTCCTAAACTCAGCATATTTCAGACACTTAAGCTGAAGAAACAGGTGAAAGGGCCTTGTACTCTATTGCTATTTCATGCTTTGGAAGAGCTGGAAGAGTATCTAAATGCAGGCAGCATTTAGATAGCAACGTTGGGTGTTTGTTGTCGTTTTGTTGTTGTTGTTATTGTTTGTTTTACAAAATTGAACGGTTATTTTTAGAACAGCAACTGGAAAATTAATTTCTAAAGTGAGTAACTTCTGAAAATATTTCTATTAATCGTATCTCAGCCACAGGTCACCCCACTGGCAAAGAGAACCAAGTTCTAAAACCACTTTCACTGATACAGCAGTTTTAATGCTTTTCAGAAGCACTTTCAACTTTCTCCAATCAGCATAATTAGATCGAGGCCAACATCAGGTGCACTGTGCTATTATCTTTTCCTGTAACCAGATATTGCTAGGATAATAAAAACATTGAAGTGCACCTGGTCGTAGGAAGATCCCACATGTACACGGTAATGTAATGAAGCTTTTAGCTAGTCAATGAATTCAGTAAAAGTCATGTACTTTACAATTTTAAATTGATTTTATGTTTTATGGTTTATCTTTAACACACTTCAAGGAAGACTCAGAACTTCTAGAAATTCTTGGTGTGATTTCACGCATGGATGCAGCTCAACAACAAGCATTTGTATGTGAATTTACCCTCTCATTTGCTGAGAGAAGCACCCCAAAATTATGTCAAGATTAGTTTGTTGAAGATATTCCCTTACTTACCCAGGAGGAAGATTTTTAGGGACATATCCCAGTAGTGAAACT